>NC_083716.1:8622500-8965000 GCF_028564815.1 Eubalaena glacialis
TGCTTCATTAAAACCAAATAACGATCTAACAAAAATCACTTGAGTCAGCCAACAGGCAAGTATCTATCACCCTGGTGAAGCCATGTACCAAGTGGTCCAGTCTCTGAGTGGCACTGTGGTCAAATGAACGTGATCTGGCAACCAAAGTCATTTCAACATGAAGGCATCTCCACATGGGTTCATTTACTCACATAGGCATAAGTACACTCATAACGGGGCACATGGTCCAGGCAGCACTTCTTAAATTCTCCCTTTTCCTTCACATCATTTTTGCTCACACGCTGCAGCTTCTCAGCTACTCCTCTCTTCCAAATACCTAGAAAACTCCAGTAGCCTCCACTATGGCCCTCCCATCAACGCTGCCCCTGTCCCGAGCCCCTCTCCCCTTCCTCCTTCTCCTGAGTCTATCACAAAAGCCCAAGAAACCTCTGCAGTAATGGAAGGACCTTCCAAGAAGGACAGGAGAGGACAGAAAGGTACGTAGACAACACCAGACCGTCCCCATATTAATAAATGGTGCCCCTTCCTATGGGTATTTGCAACCAAGCTCCCTCTGTATGATTGTTTCAGTAAATCATCAAAGTGTGTGACCGTTGAAGAATTTAGAATTTCCCTGCCTGGAGATAATGAAGAAGAAAAATAGGAGATTCACACTGGGGCTGATTGGAGCCATCAAAATATTTGTTTAACATCTGCTTTAGTCAGGATTGTCAGACCTGGCCACAGTTGGTGGCATTGTTCCCTGAGCTAATCTCATAGATTTACCCCTTTCTTTATTTTTAATTGAGTTGCCCTACAGGTAAATACACGGAGCCCTTTCCAGCGCAGACACCCTGTGCGTGGGTATCATCCTTGCCCCGGATTCTTTGTGTGTCAAACGAAAGCCTCTCCAGACCCCCCGAGTCCAAAGTAGTTAATTAACAGAAATCAAAGGAGCCTTTGTTGCCACCCCAAATCTTCCTCTCTTCTCCAGATGGGGACAGATTCACTGACAATTTAGTTCCATTTCTGAGAATGGTTTCTCAGGTTTCCCTTGTCGGTGACTAGAAAGGGCCAGGTGCCATCAAGGACTCCTGTTCCTGGAACTGTGCCAAAGACCAAATCAAAGGAAGCAGAAGGGCCCCAAGTCAGTGGTCCAAGACCCATCAGGGACTGCGTGTCTTTTGGGCGGGGACCGAGATGGGGGATGGGTAACCGGCAGAGAGAAGTGCTGGCCGGGGGTGTTGATGGATGACGTTACAGGGCACTGCGCTGAGAAGAAATCCATGGGGAGGGGGCTCCGAGCCCCAGGCAGCTCCTCTCAGATAAAAGCTCCTGGATCCGCCCACCCGAGACCCATCGAGCGGGGTCTGAAGAGCTCGCGTTCGAGCTGAATGAGCTTACTTGGATGAAAGATCAGTGCCGGGATTAGCTTTAAGAGATAAAAAAAAAAAAAAAAGGAAAAGGACCAGCTTTATGAGATCCGCACAGTCCAGAATAAGCAAAGTGCATTCATTCCTTCTGTGTTTACCAAAATCCAGGTTGTAAAGAGGAAAGATTAGCAGGGAGGTGCAGCAGGGAGGACACGGTCAATGGTCAACCGTCATGAAGGATGCGGACATGTGACCCAGGATGTAGACCCAGGACGCCAGGAGAAGAAAAACACCTCACGCAACGTCTGATTTAACTATCATGAATCCCGGCAAGGTGGATATTAACACATGAGAGGATTGACACTCGGAGAGGAAATAGTCATTAGGTATTCCAGCACAGCCCAGCTGGGGTTAAACCCGGGACGCTTGGGTTCCAGAACCTACACTGTTCCCAAGAACAGTGGCTTCCTGCACAAACTAGAAAGCACCTTTTGGAGCTTGCAGGAGACAGTTTTAAAAATGAAAGGAGGTTCTGCTTCATACGGTGTGTAATGAGGTGCTAGGGTTTATTTTAATGCTAAGAACCAAGAGTAAGCTGAAAATAGATGTAGATTCAAGAAAATTTTCAAGCTGTGGTTTTCAAATGGCGCTCATGCAGACCCGGGGCTGGATGGAGATGGATGGGGTAGGGGTAAGGACACAGCAGCATCGCGGGGAGGCTGGGGAGTTGGGGGGCAGCAGGGCCTCCTTCCTGCCTCCCACAGGCCCCGAGCAATATGTATGCTTTTCACCCAAAATTGCCTTCAAATTACAGTACTGAAAAAAATAAGTTTTAAATAAACAGTTTTGGTCAATCATTTTTACCAGGTGGATCCGGGAAGGCTGGGGTACTTGGATAGACAAATAGAAAGAAAGGGCTTGCTCTCCTGCTCGGACCATGACGTTCTGCTCAGAGCCTCCAACGTGGCATGAACCAGGGGTGCTCTTTTAGACCCACGAACATGCAGAGTCCATGTTTGTTTCTCTGTGGGAGCCAGAGTCTCACCAGCTCCATCAGAAGGAAGGGTTTGGGGTGATCCTTGCCGGAGTTACACAGTAACTCTCTCCCCATCGTGTAGGTGCCATGGTTGCGCTTTCTCACTTGGGTGGCCATGGGGTCTCTCAGAGTCCCCGTTTCCTCATCGGTGAGATCAGTATCGAGAAAACAATACCCACTTTGCAGAGTTCAGTGAGAACCAGTGAGATGCTTTGGTCAGACCCTGAAATCCTGTCAGGAACCCAGAATATGTGATGCGGTTGGTGTTGAGAGAAATGACAGAGCTTGCAAAGTTCCACCCAACCCCGTGGCCCATCTTGAAGCTGCCTGCTCGGCCTCCCCTTCCTGGAAGGGAGATCAGGAGTGGGAAGCCTTGCAGGCTTATTAGCACACGTGAAATAGGGCTTTCCCTTATTTGTCCTAAATAAAATAATTGCTGTGATGAAAAGTCAAGGAGTTCAGGAAACAGTATTTTCTGAAATATAATGCTCAGTGAATTGGGAACAATACCAACCAAAACCAAAACAAAACAAAAAGAAAAGAAAAATGAATAGAATCTACTGAAACCAGAGGGGACAGAAAAGTCTCAGCCTCAATATTGTGTCAAATTGAGTAATAAAGTGAATTCCCAAAACGCACCAAAGGGTACTTGCTGGCTGCCCGGAACCCACCTCCCCATCAGCCTCCGCCCCCTCCTCCCTGAGTCACCCCCACCATGTTCCAAGGTCACCGAGACGGCACCCTTCTAGGTTGCCAGGAACCTAGCACCATGCCCAGACCTCAGCTGCTTTGTTCCTGCTCCCCTCATGCCCCCCACCCCTAGTCCTCCCTGAGCCTGGGTCACATTGAATGATCTCCAGTTCCACAAACTCTGGGCTGCACTCTCTCCCACCTCCATTTTCTTGCAGGGAACACTCTTCCTTCTTCCAACACACCCTCCATCCTTACCTTTCACCTGGGAGACCCCGAGTAACCCTCCATTGCTTCGTCAGTTTGAAGTCCCCTCCCCCAGACACCTGCATCCCTGCAGGCAGGTTGCCCACGGGTGCCTTCCAGTGGCACCTGTCCTGCTGTCACACTGCCCTGTGTGTCTGCATCCCCTCTAGGCCGCCCATCACTAAGGTCAGGGCCCGCCCCCCCCCCCCCACGGCAATCGAATGCCTAGGTCAGTGCCTGGTATTTAGTAGGTCCTCAACAAAGAAGCATTTGTAGAGAGCCGTTTGCAAAGCCGGGTCTGAGCAGTCTAGCCTTCTGGCAGGAGATGTCGTGCAATCACTGACTGTCACTTTTGGCCTCTCCCCACTCAGAGGAACAGGCAGGGCACAGCCCATGTGGCCTCCTAGCTGTCTCAGTGGAATTTCTGGGATTTCTTTCCAAATCCATGGTTGGAGACAACTACATTATGAACCTTCTGGAAAGCCCTGGCCTTGCCCGACATTGTTGTCTGAGCCTCTAGTCTACACTGATCCCCACAGCACTCCACAGGGCAGCCAGTCTCTCCTTCCCGGACCCTCCCCCTCCTTCCTGGGTTCTCCGGATGCCTCTGGGGCTTAACCAAATTGTGGGTGTGTGTCTTGGGGACATTCATCACAGAACCACAGCTCCAGAATCCCGCTTCTGTGGCTGTGACATGATGACTGTGTATTTCACGCCTTCCAGTTTCCCAGCTGGTATTCGGAGATTTAAAGACATGGGAGATGTATTTTTAAATTTACGAGAGGGTCATTGATTTAATTAATTGTGCCCGAAGAGTATATTCAGTCACAGTGAAGATTCTTAAAGGCAAAGGGGACCAGAGGAGGGATAATGGTTTGGGGCTGCAAAGCTTCAGTTTCTTTGATAAAGCGAGTGATGCTAAGGATCTGGGTTAAAATCAATTCTTTTACAGGGCTTGTCCATAGCAGGCATTCTGAGAAGTGGCCGGTTGCGTACACCAGAACATACGTGCGGTGGCATACACCAAAGCAGCTCGTCTTTGAGGGTCTCCATGTAATGTGATCCTTCAGAAAGGACAAAAACCACTTCAGCAGCCAGAAATAGCCTCCGCTTTCACACGGCCCCCCTCCGTCATCTGATTGGCACTGACTGCGCCAGAGCACATCCCTGGGCTTCTCTGAATCGGGCTTTCCCTAATCAGCTACATGGAAGAACGTGTTCTCCTATTGGTTGACCCAGCCCCAGAGTCAGGCATCAAAGGCACCTATAGCCAGCCTAGTCCAATCTCCTCATTTTACAGCTGGGAAAACTGAGTCCCAGAGGCTTTGCCTGTGAGCCACAAGCCAGGCAGGGTCCAGTCTCCTGATCCCGCTCCAGGCTCTTTCTGCTGCCTGGCGCTGCTTTTTGGCTGGGAGGGTGTCAGCTGGTATTCCTTTCACAATGTCCAATTATCTTCTTTACTTTTAGACTTCCTCTCTTGCATGGAACAAAATTGTTAATGAACTTAGGTATTTTCTTCCAGAATTACATCGTATTTTTCTCCTTATGTGCACCTGAGCAGAGATACGGCCTCATAGATCCCAAGCTTGAGGCTGGTGTGACATTAATTCCACTGCCGGGTGTGTCTTCTAGGACACACTTACCGGGGCCTCCAGAGGAGGGAGGGATGGCAGAGAGAGAGGAGAGGGCAGCCGTAATCCGGATGTGGGCGTCATCAGAACTTGATATTTGCATCTCTAAGAGGACTCTGTCAACATCGGAGAAATTCTGGCTGTCATCTAGAGATGAACCCAGGTCATCTTGAGCCAAGGGCCCCCATGAGGACTGGCAGGAGAGTCATATCTGAGGGTCAGAACTGGAAGATGGTATGACCTCCCCCGGAAGCCCCTTCCCTCCCATCCCACCTCATCCTGTGTTTGTCCTGTCTTCCCAACACCAGGTTTATCTCTCTTCCTAAATTGCACAGGCCAAGCTGGTGTCTGCTGACCTGCTTGCTGCCCCACTGGGCAGGGATGTCTTTGAAAGCAAGGACCTTATCTACCCTGTTGTATCTTAATCTCCTAGCCAGTGCCCTGCAAATCATGCATTCTCAATAAATGCAGATGGCTGAAACGAGAGGTCTGGCCCCGTTCACTCATTTTATAGAAGAGGAAACTGAAGTCCTTAGAGGTCAAGTGGGAAACTGGAAGTGAAGCCAGAGCAAGGATCAGGGACCCAGCCTGGACTTCTCTGGATTCCAGATCTTTGCAAATAATAAAGAAGCAATAGGAGTTTACTTGAACCACTCAGTTCTGCTTTCCCAGGATCATGCAGACTCCTCTCTCCACCTCCCCCTCCCCACCCCACCTCCAAGGCCTTGGAAACGCTGCAAGTTTTCATGCAAATGACCTTCCAGGAGCCTAAAAGAAGCAAATGTTTATTTTTTCATTCAAAGCTCCCAGATGGGTTTTATCTGCTGGGCCGGCTTAGGCCCCTGCTATCAGATGGGCATGCAAATGACTCCCCGAGAAAAGACCTGGAAGAGAATAGCTCTGTTTCAAAACACACAGACATTTGCCTGGACATTTCCCTAGCTCATTTTCCTTTTCCACTCCAAACAATGCGGAGATACCATAACTGCCCTGCCTAATAAAATTCTAACAGCAGGTAGATATAGGCCTATCGACTGGGAAGAGCTTAACTGTCTTCCAGCCAGGCCATGAGAAGGGGCCTAGCCTCAGCACCCAGGAATTCTCAGTCTAGCAGGAGCCCCATCTTATGCATTTGCCACCAACAGGGACCCAAGGGCACCTGTGGGGAAGCACTTTGAGGAAGGCTATCGAAAAGCATCATTGCAAACCAAGGGGTTGTCAGGTTCTGAGACATCAGCTCAGCATATTGAGAGTTTTTAAAATACAGGCTATATGCCCAGTTCCAACCTGCCTTGGGAAGGCCTGAGGGCTGCCCTCTGAGCCCCGTGAGACCTGCCAGGGAAGGGACAGTCTGTGGGTGAAGCACGGGCCTTCCCCATCCCAGGAAGGTCAGGCTCAGGACATCATCTTAGCATCTTTGGGCTGGACTCTCATGGATCCTGGAGTAAGCCAGACTCAGAGAGCCACCTCCCAGGCATAAATATGACAATGCACTTACTGTGTGACCCAGCAATTCCACCTCTAGGTCCAGGCAAGGACTTGTACACGAATGTTCATAACTGCTCTATGCATAATAGCCCCAAACTGGAAATGACCTAAGTGTCCATCCACTGGGAAATGGATAAACAAATTGTGGGCATATCCAAATAACAGAATACCACTTGGCAATAGAGGAATAAACTGCCAAGAGAGCCAACGTGGGTGAATTTCAATGCATTGTGCTGAATGGAAGAAGACAGGACCTAGGGCAGAGGAGGCTTCTGTGAAAAGGTTCGGGAGGCTGTAAGGAGATGGAAATGTTTTATTCCTTGATTGCAGAGGTGTTGTACAACTGTGCACCTGTGTCAGAGTTGATCAGATTATTCCCTTAACATTGGTGAATTTTATTGCATGTAACTTATGACATTTTTTAAAAAAAAGAAATATCATGATAAATGATGTTGAATTAGAGATTAATCTTCTTTAAGGAGTCTCATTTTTCTGCCTGAAAACTGGTACTCAAAACACAGACCAGCCAAGAAACCCCCTCCTCAGAGAGTCATAGGAGAGGAGTGCCAGAGAACACTAAGCCACCATCTTTTTAGCCCAAGATCAGCTGCTCCGACAGGTTGAGAGGCAGTGGCCTCAGAACTTAAGAGTGGGGATTTTAAAACCTGAATTTAATGCCCACCTCAGCCAGTCAACTGGGAGGACCTGCGAAAACCATCAAACTCTGTTCCTTTTCTATGACATGGTGCTAAAAATAGCACTTCTGAAGGTGAAACAACCCAAATGTCCATCAATGGATAAATGGATAAACACATTGTGGTTTACCCATACAATGGAATATTATTGAGCCATAAAAAAGAACAAAATACTGATCCATATACTACAACGTGGAAGAGCTTTGAAAATGTGCTAAGGAAAAGGGGTTGGTCACGAAAGGCCACATGGTACATGATTCCATTTATATGAAATATTCAGAATAACTAAATCCATAGGGACAGAAAGTAGATGCGCGGTTACCTTGTGCTGGAGGAAGAGCGGATCGGGGAAAACTGTTTAAATGGGTACAGGGTTTTATTTTGGGGTGTTGAAGGTGTTTTGCAACTAGATAGAGGCGGTGGCTGCACAACATCGTACCAAATGCCACTAGACTGTACACTTTAAAATGATTAATTTTTTATCATGGGAATTTCACCTCAATTTAAAAACACAGCGTTTCCCTCCTTGGTGTCAGGAGGAATCAAGAAAGCTGATAAGGCGAGAGGCACAGACCCTGGGGCAGAGCAAACCTCAGTGAACAGCTACTACAAGGACGCTGAGCTTCCTGGAGGAGCCCGCCTTCCGGGGGCTCTGAACTTGGGGGAACACCTCTGGCTCATGGGAGTGGCCTCCCAGAGAGGCGTCTGCAGATCCTGGAGAATCGGAGATGGGGGGTCACTTTGCCGGCCCAGATCCCAGCCTCCGAACCCCTGGCCCTGCCGCCCTGCCCTGAATCTGGGCTTGGAATGGAAGATGAGCCACTTAGGAAGATACCCTCGCTTGTGTCGAGGACCCAGCCGTGCCCTCAAGTGCTGACATTTGATCTTCATCCTCCGCCCCCGGCTCTGACCCGTGCCTAATCCCATGGTCATGCTGATAGCGGCACAGACCTGCCAGGAAAGCAGCTTTCCCAGGGAGGCCCAGGCAAGCCTTGACTCCCAGCAGCTTGTGCCTTTTGAGGAGGCCTGTTGGGCCAGGTGTACAGAGCACAGGACAGCCTGGAGATTTTTAACAGGCTCATAACGATGAGACTAATTAGTATCTAATCAGAATCTTATTAGTGCAGGAACGTATAGAGGAATAGTGATCCACAGTCGTTAAGACTGTGTTTTCTAACGGAAATCAATGAGTGGCCCTCAGCCAGGGAACAGCTCTCAGCCCAAGAGTGAAGGGAAGGTCCAGACTTGCAGAGGCTCCAGAGAAAGAGCTTTTGACCCG
The DNA here is from genome assembly GCF_028564815.1 of Eubalaena glacialis. Classification (NCBI taxonomy): domain Eukaryota; kingdom Metazoa; phylum Chordata; class Mammalia; order Artiodactyla; family Balaenidae; genus Eubalaena; species Eubalaena glacialis. The sequence continues at coordinate 8,630,918 of NC_083716.1, forward strand.
AGTCTTCCTGGAGCCGTGCTTCGGGCGCCAGTACCCATGAAATGAGCATCCGCACCCCCAAGCCTATAGATGATTTTGAGGAAGGGTCTACCTGCTGAAAAAGAAAGGCCTCTTTGGACTTCATGGGCCCCTTCACCCTTCTGAAGCCCAGGATTCTCATCGTTAAAGTGAAAGGGTTGTTCCAATTGACCTGTCTCTGGGGCTTCTTCTAGCTCTTTCTGTGAATCTCATTCACCGTCCTGAGAAAGCATCAAGCTTTCATAGAATCACCGGGCACCAAGGAGAGGGCCAGTCTGGAGACAGAGACGTGGGGATCGTTCGCTCATGAAAGATTAGAAAAGCTACAGGGATGACCCAGGAGAGTAGAGACCAGAGCTCCCAGAGGCACCTGGAAGGCTGATTAAAACACAGTGCTGAGCCCATCCCCAGAGTTTCCGATTTGGTGGGTCTGGTTTCTAACAGATCCCCGGGTGAGACTGATGCCTCTGGTCTGAGGACCACACTTGGAGGTCTTCTGGTGTGGAACAGCAGAGGAGAATAAGGGGGCAGGATAAGAATACGAAGAGGACAGGAGGTCCCACCCGGGACAGGAGCCCCATCAAGGACAGGAACATCCCTGCAGGGTTGTGGCAGGAGGGTGGCCTTCAAGGGAACAGACAGGATGGTCCAGGAAGAGGCGGTAGTGTCCAACCTCGAGTGGACAGTGTCCCAGAAGGCAGGATGTGCTCAGGTCACAGACAAGCCCAGCAAAAGGATGACAAAAACCAGGGGAGAAGCAGCCAGCAAGCTCGGGGGACCGAGCCAGGATGCAGGGGCGAGGAGGGGGAGGGGTTTGGTCCATGAAGGCAGCGTGCTCATCACTCTTTCTGTTTGGCTGTTCTGCTTGGCTCAGCGTCACATTTCTGACACGTGTGTTCTAAGTATGACAGTTAGTTGGCTGGCTCTGACTTGCAGAAGAATCCAAGCGATGCTGCAGTTGAGGGAGGGCTGACACTGCTCTTGGAGACACGGAGAGCCAGAGGCAGGGCCTGGATTCAGACCCAGGTCTGTCACCAGCAGCTCTGTCCCCACTCCAACTGCCTCTCAGTTGGGTCGGGGGGTGACTCGTGAAGTTCCCGCTTCCAGGGGCTTGTCTTTGGGAAAAGGACTTGGCTGCCAGCCTCTTCAGCATCCTCTGTTAGATGGAGGCTAGTCTCACCGAGTCTGAGGAATGAGTCAGCTCATGCAGTAAAACCGCTCTGTGTATGGGGAAGCATCACACTTTAATGTCAGCATTTACTAATAGACACTAGTTAATGACTATTAGTTCTAAACAGCCATGATTAAGGTTGCTGAAGCTGAAATGGGATTTTACATTTGGGATTTTACAGGTCTGTTCTTGCAGATTCAGGCCAAGGGCGTAGTTAGGTGTTTGGGCAGCGGTGATGGCTGGATGGAATTTTCCTTCAGCGCCAAGCCAGGCAGAGCCCCAGGGCAGGACACTCCAGGACCGTGTGTGAAGGAGACAGTCAGCTCAGGGAGGGGCCGGGAAGCTGGAATAACTCCGCATCCCCGAAGATCAGTAAAGGAGGTTTGTCAACCCAGGAGCGGAGGAAACTTTCCCCGCAGACTGCGAGGCACCAGGGAGCCTAAGAGGTCACTGGCCTAGGACCCCGAGAGCCAGATGTTATCACAGACTCGACCAGCGAAATCTGAGCCTGGACGCCCACACGGCAGATGACATCCTGGGGCAGGCGCCAGGCGGCAATCAAGGCCAGGAGCTGTTCCTGGCTCGGGTGCTGGGGATGCCGATGGAGGGCTGCTGATCACTTCTCCCTCCTTCCCCACCCCTGCTCTCTCCTCCCTTGGTTGGTACTCCTGCTCCAGCACCTGAACTGGAGAAGTTGCCAGGTGGCAGCCGGGTGACCCTCGGGGACTACCATTGGTCTTGTGTTTGCAGGTACATGGGACAGAAACACAAAGACCAGGCAGAGGGACTGAATCCCCACAGGGCGGCTCCCACCCCACTGAGCACCTTGGCTGGGCTCAGAAATGCCTCCAGAGCCACCACTTGGCCACACTTCCCTCCAGTCACTTCCTCCTAGAAGCACGAATGAAGCCCGTATACCCCGAACTGAGCCTGGACACCAAGACCCCAAACCACACTTGTCTACGTGACCAACACCATGCATCCCTTTGCTTCATCAGCATGACTTTGTTTACCTGGAAGCCTCTTCTCCAGGAAAATGGCTTGATTGCTCATTAGAGGAACTTCCCCAAAGACACAGCAATTCTTCAATGGGAAACATCAACAGATGCATCCTAGGTTTGTACCCTAAGATCTTTGAATCCCTTACCTCAAAAATCCTTGCCTTGCTGTTTCCACCATTCCTAGACTGCTGGATCACAATCCTTGTCTAACCCTAAACCAGCCTTCCCACACCTCTGCACTGGACCAAACTCCCAATTGTCAATACATTCTGACCTTGCCCTCCCCTCCAAAGCTCTACAGAGGTGGGGTTCTCCCTTACCATGGTGATCAACAGACACTGCTTTGTCTTGTCGACAAGTTGTGTTAGTGGTATTTTGGGAGCCAGCATTCAACAGAAACATTCAATAAGGATTTTTGGAATGGTGAGTAGATGGGTGGATGGATGGATGGATGGATGGATGGATGGATGGATGGATGAGTGGATGGTTTAATGTGAGAGGATGGAAGAAAGGGTGAATGGGTGACTATGGATGGGTGGACAAACTGATAGTTGAATGTGGGGACGATACATGAATAGGTAGGGGGATGGATGAAAGGATGGATATATGGGTAGATGGATGGATGGATGGGAGGATGGATGAGTTGCTGGAATTCTACCAAGGCAGACAGAGCCTTCAGGTCTGGGCTGAGCCTAGACCAGGAGAAGGTCCTATTCTAGTCTCATGAGGACTGGAGGCCCGCCTGATCAGAGGAGCCTCATCCACTCTGCAAGGAAGCTCCTTAAAATTACAAAGGTTAATTCTCAAATAGCAAATCAAGATGATATGCGTTGAAATTTGCAACTCAAAGGCAGCATTTGAAAACAGCCCTGGTGAGTGAGTGGGGCTGCCCACCACGACTTGATGCCATGCGTGTAGATCAGTATCAAATTAAATTTCCCCATTGTACCTTCTCTGTGGTGGGCACAATGCAGGGTGTTACTCCCCCCTGCCCCCTCCTCTTGGCAGCGTCCTTTTCAGCTCAAATTATACAGAAGCAAATAATTATCAGGGCCTGCTGTTTACCCTCCTTAGAAGATTTAATTTATCCCAATAAACATGGGGAGGCAGACCTTTTGGATTTGAAATGACATATAATTTACTTCTAACAAATGCTCGTGGTCCAGGAGAAAGCCCATTCATCAAGTCGATCTGAATCCCAGGCAGCTTACCAAAAGAACCTTTTGTCTGATTGTTTTCCATCACAAACAACGCGTGGGGAGGAGATTTAGGTAATATTTCCAAACACTGGAAGCTACATAATTATTGTCCTCAGCAAACCTGGTGATAGTGCTAGAGTCACAATAGCAATTTATCTGCCTAATCCCCCATTCACTATGGCCCATCACAAGCATCGTGCAGTTGAGGAGGCATTTAATAATGTTCCATTCAAACCCTAGTTTTAAATAACATTAACGCAGTGACACAGGCCCAACAAAGCCCGGGAAATCCAAAGGGGGGTGGGGGGACCATCCTTGATGCCTGGCATCTGGCCAAGGGTCCCAGGATGACAGGGAGAAGACTCTGGGCTGACACTCTTTCCAATCTGGACCAGGCACAAAAGACATCATCCCCAAGAGTAGAGTCAGTGGCTGGGCTCTGTGCTGACTCACCTGCCCATCTGGTACCCATCACCCACTGGAGGTGGTCAGCCTCATTTACAGCTCTTTTTTAAGCCACAGCAGCATGGCTTCGACAGCTGCCTGTGGAACGATCTCTGTCTGAGCTCCTAACTCAGTACCTGACGGTCCACTGGCCACCACATCCCTCCTCGTGTTTCACTGACACCTCAGACTCAGCCACCCAAAATTCAACTCTCATCTCTAAACCTCCATCCCTCGCCCTCAGTTTGCTCCTCAATGAATGGCCTCACCATCTCCCCAGCCAGCCAAGCCCAAAGCCTGGGGGAAGACTCCACGCCTCCTTTTCCCAAATATCACGCGCTCCATTGGTTGGTTGGCAAGCCCCCCGCCATTTCCAGCTTCTCAACATTTTCAAGTCCAGCCCCATGGCCACTGCCCTGGTACAGGCTCCTGAATCTGACTGTACTGGTGTAACTCCTCCTAGCTGGTTTTCCTGCCTCTAGTTCTTACCTCTTGCAACCAGTGCTTCTCAAGACAGTGGGCTTAAAATGCGATTCTCAAATAGTAAATCAGGACTATTCTGAATGAAATATGCAACTCAAAGACAACGTTTGAAAGCAGCCCTGTGAGTGGGGCTGCCCACTCCAGCGATAAGATTGCGTGGGGTCACTCCCTTGTTGGATAACTGCAAAAACTTTCTGTTGTCTTCAGAACCAAGCGCCAGCTGGCCCTCCCATCTCTCTCACGAGTCTCCAGTCATTCCAGAAGTTTCCCACATGCGTCATGCCCAAAGCTTCAAAATCAAGAAGATTCAAACCCAGGATGCCACGTGTCTCCATGAACTCCATCTCTGAGTGATGGGTCGGGGGTAGGGGTGCCTGAAGAAGGGCTCTGGGGTGTGGATTTCACACTAGTCTTTCAACTTCAATCAGCTCCGTCAATTTCCAAATGGAAGAAGCTGGGACTCTTCTACTAACAAGAGGAAAAGACTGATTCTGCCCCCTACCAAATTCAACAATGCTTTCGAGAGACCTGAGCATAAAGGACTAAGGAGAGGAGAAAACATGGGCTTTAAGTCCAAATGAACTGGGTTCCAGCTGCAGGTGCATCAATTCCCAGCTTGGCATATTAGGCCAAGAAGTTACTGGGGTTTTCCATGCTATTGTCTCAAAATGGGGATGAGTAGAATCTGTTGCCTAAGATTGTAGTGAGGGTTAAATCAGAATGCTCATGCCTGCATATTATACCCCCTTCTTGTCTGGCTAACTCCTACTCTCCCTACAGAACCTTACCTTTCATGTCCCATCTCCTAGGACACCTCTCTGCCCCCCAGCGCCCAGAACGGGTTTGAAAGTCCCCATGCCGGCACTCTTCTTGGCATTTTCCATTCTGGTCTCAGTTGCTTCATTCACCTGCCTCTCATGTGGGACCATGAGCTCCACAGGGTAGGGACCGGGGCTTGCCTGTCAGTGTGTCTCTTGCCTGACTCATGCCCATACTAGCTGACTGACTGAGTGCCAGCTCACTGTGCTAAAGCACCTCACACGATGCCTCAGGTCTCAGCTTCCCCCATCACTGTCCCTTTCCTCTTCTCATCTGCTTGTCACACACTCGGAGTAATTTTTATTTTGTGCCTTGAGATCTTCCGTACATTTTTCTTTAAAAGCTAAAGGAAATGCCCCACCTTTAAAAGTTTTATCAAGTACAACCTCGATTACAGATACCTGCGTGGGCTCTGGCAGATCCCAGATGCCTCTGCCATCTCGGACTGAAGGATGCAAAATGGCCTGGCCAGCAATATCACACTCTTCTTGGAGACACCTTCCTGGGCTCTGGGTTTGCCAACCATCCAGTGCCTGTCTCTGGCCCGCAAGGCGGGTCTGGCTGCACCTGCAGGCGATGCCGAAAACTTGGCCTCCGTGCAGCAGTGCCAAATCGAATCTTGGAGACAGAGTTTTGGGTGAAGTAGAAAAGAATAACTTTGTGGCTTTGCCAGCAAAGCGGGACACAGTTTTCGAGGGCAGGAGCCCGCTCTGTCCCCCTTTGCCTGGCAAAGCAACAAAGTTATTCTTTTCTACTTCACCCAAAACTCTGTCTCTGAGATTTGCTTCAGCACCGGTGCACAGAGGCCGAGTTACTGGCATCTCCTGCAGGTGCAGGGAGCAATCCTGGCAATGAGATGGGGGCTTGATAGACCATCACGGTTCCCAAGTAGCTGTTATGCTCGGCTGTGGGCATGTTTCTTCATGTGCAGGTCATTGATCCAGTCTGCAGGATGGAAGTTTGTGGGCGGGGTGCGTGGGGCACAGTATCCCCCTGCCTGTGTCCATCGGTGAGGCTGGGTCAAGGCTGAGGAATTGTAGACAGTGCACCCCTGAGCCATCCTACCAAGAGACAGGCCAGTTGGATGATTAGGCACCAAATCCCAGCCTTCGTCGGTTGAAGGTGTTGCCTGAGGGGGTTAAATTCCTGGCATGAAGGGCTGCCCAAATGTGGGCTAAACACACTCCCAGCACCCAAGAAAGCTTTCAAGCCAAGAAGCAGAGAGACTGGAGCAGACGTGGGAGTGGGAGGCTGTCAGTGAGCTGGGAAGTGTCCTTTGCTGCTGCAGAGAACTCAGAAGTAGCCCCAGGAGACCCAGGCCCGGCCACCAATGGTGTCTACCACACCAAGTACGCCTGCACATGTGACAATCTTAGAGTCAACGCATCCTCATTACTATGGTGATGCCTTGTTTACCCAGAGAGCATCTGCCCAGCAGCTTTAATATTAAGAAAACTTTAGAAAACAGCCTAAAAAGTAAAAATATATAGGAGTCACAGAATTCATGTGCTGAAGTTCATTCAACAAGTTTGTGACTGCATACCACGTGCCAGGTGTTACACACTAGAGGTGCAGTGGGGAACAAGGCAAATTTGCCTCGCCTTTGAGGAGTTAACATTTTATGAGGAAAGAGCAGTCCCCAAATTGGATATGTACTAAGAATAAAAACAAGGGCAGCAATAGAAAAAGGAGAGGATGGGAGGGGCCACCTTAGTAAGCTAGTCAGGAAAGCTCTCTTTGAGGAGGTGACTTTTAAGCTTAGAACTAAAAGATGTGAAGGAACTAGCTAGACTTACGGTAAGGCAAAGGGTGTTCTTGGCTCAGGAAGTAGCCTGTGCAAAGGCCCTGGGGCAGGAAAGACCAATGATGTTTGAGGAGCTGAAGGATGCCTGATGTGGTCAAAGGGTGTCTGAGCAAAAGGAAAAGAATAGTCGGGCAGGAGGTTGGAAAGATGGGCAGGGTCAACTCATGGGAAGGCTACAGGCAGGGTTTTGGGCTTTATCCTTGGGGGTAGTGGGGAGCCACTGAAGGTTTTAAAGCAGGAAAGGGATGTGCTCTGATATGTAAGTCCAAATGACCACAGTGTCTTCTAAGCAGGAAAGAATTGAAGAAGGAGAGGTAGGAGGAAGTTATGGAAGGCCATGGACAGAATCCAGGTGGGAGAGAAAATCACCATATTTTATTCATAAAGGAACCCTTCCACCCTTCACCCAAAGGTGACTTACTGGTAAGTTACACTCTATTCTAACACCATGGTCATCTTGGCTCCTGGTCCAGAGCACAAGAAAAGTAATTTTAAAAGGACCAGGAGGGGAACTCCAGGGTGAGTCCCCAAGTAAGTTTGCTGGAAGAAACTAAGGAAGTCACGTAAACCTGAAAAGCAGACTCGAGAACTAAAGTCATTGTAAGGGGCCACTCCGTGCAGGACCAAACAGCCCCTGCACCTCACCGAAGTGTTTCAGAGGTGCCATCCGATGCCTGGAAGCAGCATTTCCTTGACCTTGGACAGTTCCCCAAGGCTGGGTTTGAGCATTACTGTTCCAAAGGGCTGGCTCCAAGCACAGTGGCTTATCTTCTCCAGAAAATTCACTCCAGTGCTGAAGGGAGGTGAGCCAATGGTGGATGCTCACAGAAGTAGATCCACTCCCATGGCACTCCCTGTGCCTGTTCCCAGCACTCTGCGGGCAGTAACTCACTTAATCCCCACAAGAGCCTCGTGAAGTAGGTACCAGTATCAGCCCCTGTTACAGAGGAGGCAGCCGGGGCTTGGGATGGTGAGGTGACTTACCCAAGGTCATCCAGGCAGTACGCAGAGGAGCCCGCACCAGAATTCAGGCAGTCTGGCTCCAGGGCGCATGGTCTGCTGTGCAGAGCTGCTGGCCACACACATTCTAACCCAGCCCACAAACGCAGAGCTGCTGAGATCTCACTGCCTGCAAACCCTCTGCTGGGCACCTGGGGTCCTACCCTGGGAGAGCTGGCCATCTGTTGCCTGGTACAGAAGCGAAGCTGTCAGAGAACAGCCACGACCCAAGACAAGGTGAGCCTCCTTGGCGTTCCTCACTGGGTAACACGCGATGGTTCATTTATCTGTTCCACATTCACGAAGCACCCACTGTTTACAAAGCCCTACTTGCAGCCCAAAGCACAGGTGCTGGAGTCCGATCCGAGTCCTGTTCTGCTTGTGCGTGTGTTGTGACCGTGGGCTGCTTGTTTAACTTCTCTGAGCCTTGGTTTCCTAACTCTAAAACAGACATGGCAAGGGGTGTGATGGGGACTTCAAAAAGAAAAAAAAGAACTGAATGTGAGAGCAGCATGTAAGCGGTAGAATCCTGCATCGTTGAGTGGATTTAATTCTGCCAAGCACACATGGCTGGAATAGTTGAGGCGCCGGGGGAGAAGTCTCTGGATCCACTTTGGCTTTTTAGTCCTTTGGGAAAACAAAGCTGACAAAAGCTTTGCAGTTTATAAACGTTAAGTATTTGGGTCTTAGGCGCTTAGGTGCACAGAGGAGAGGTAGGTGGAAGGCTCATTTCAGCTGATCCAAATTTCCTTCCGTAACTCGAATCTCTGATCCATCCTATTTCCTCCAAGTGAAATCAACTTGATTACCCCCCAATGTCAGGAACCTCACTGCCTACAAGGCAGTACCTTCTTAGCCGTCCTTTTGCAAGCTCTCTTTCTCATGCTCTGTCTTAAGTGGGTCCATTCCCCACACCCACAGTAACCTGTTAGATGAATGGCCTTCTCTGATACCTCTCACTAAACAATTACAGGTCAGAGGAGGGTCAGGTAGCCGAGGAGAAGTTAAAATCTAGGCCCTCCACATGTCCCAGATGGAGACCAGGATATTTTAATAAGGGTATGATTTATGATGAAACCTATGCTTCCCTCCTTATTTGAAAATGGTAGCAGGGGCTTTCTTCACGTCGGCTATGAGATGGATCAAGTCCCCCTTGCATGTTTTTCTGGATACTCTGCTCCTTTTGGGGAAAGGCTGCTTCCCAATAAATAAATAACAGCAAATCACAAATAAAATAACACCCCAGTCCTTCCTATCCTGGGGTTACACGTGATTTACCAGGACTGAAATTCACGACCTAACAGCTTCCGAATAGGGCGGGGGAGGGGACAGGGGAGCGTCCGTAGCGTCTGAATCCCAAATATGTGCCTCGAAGGGAAGGGTTTAGTTTCTCTTCTCCCAGAGAAGAGAATCAACAGAGAAATAACGATAGTGTGCAGTGAAGGGAACAAAATGAATACATAAGCCCACTATGAGCTGGATTCAAACATTTATTTTACATGAAAGAGGGCTAATGACATTCAGTAGGATAGAGGAAATCAAAGAGTCACAGCCAGCAGCCACTCTTTTAAACCAGATTTTGAACACAACCCCCCAAGGGCTGTTTCCACCAATTTTGCAATAAATCACGCACTGACTTTTAGAAGAGACAGATATTTAATTCGTGCATTAGAACCACCGGGCCATGACCGAAGGCTGAGGCCCTGGCAGCCCATACTCTTCTTGCACAGTCCCTTAAACCACCCGGCTATAAAACGATGCTTTAATTGGGTAATTAAGCACCAGGCAGGCTGCAGGATGAGGGGCTGATGGCTGACCTTTGGAGCAGAGATCAAAGTTCGAGGGTTAAAGGACTTGCCGCCTTGGGAGCCCACAGCTTCCTCTTCTGCTTCAGGTAGTTAGATTATAATTAATTATTTAAACAGACGGATCTGTCCAGGGGTTGAAATACCCGGGTGAGAAACCAGAGGACCGGAGAGTGTTAATTACCTGCTCTCGGTAGGAGATGGAGTCAGCCTCCCGTGTGCATCCAGGAGAGCAGGTGGCAGAGGAGACACAGTGCCACAGGGACTGGTCCTCCAGGCAGCACTCTGGGCCACAGGAAGGGCTGAGGTCCTACCCCTGAGCCTGGGCGTTCCGACCCCACCCCACGTACACGCACTCTGCATTCATCTGCTCATTCAACAGTGAATGTGTGTCCTGGACAATCCGACAGGGATCAAAATCTCACAGGGCTCACGGTTTGTCCAGTATCACGGAGAGATGAAGTCGTCACGGCCTGATCCAGCTTCCCAGAAGCAGAGAGCAAAGGACAGGAAATTCCAGTTCTCCGCATTTCCCAAATCCCAAATACGTGCCTCTAAGGGGGAGCATCTCGTGTCTCCTCTCCCTGGAGAAGGACTCAGTACGGAAATAAAGGCAGTGTCTGAGAAGGGGACATGCACAGACCTCGTTGTGGGGGAAACGGCCCCGGCAGGGAAATCGGGGGCTTCCTGATGGAGTGAGGAGCTGAGATCTGAAGCATAGGACTGGCAGGGCCCAGCACTTAGGGGAGTCAAAGGCATTCCCAACAGAGGGGACAGCATGAGGGGACTCACAAGAGAAGGGAGACCCAGCACTGGAGTGGAGGGGGTGGAGGTGGAAGAAAGGCTGGGGAGGCCCCGAGAGAACCCACTCCTGGATTTACCCCGCCACCATGAGAAAGGCACTGGAGGGTTTACATAAGTGTGTGTCGGGTGGGATGGGCAAGTAACCCGGTCAGATTTGCAAGGTCTCAACAGGACCCAAGTCCAAATCCAAGGCAGAGGCCCTGGCCCAGCTAGGAAGAAGGATGCAGAGGGTCCAAGCACGCCCATGCCCCTTGCATTTGAAACAGCACACCCTTCTCCCATCCTGTTCCGTTACGGCTGGCGGCATGGCAGGTGGGGTGGCAGGGAGCCCAGCCACGGGCAGGTTTGGAACTCCTCTTGTGGAGACCCTGCTGGGAGGGCACCATTGTCCCTGGGCCCTCTCACAGCAGCGGAAGAGCAGAGGCTCCATGGGGAGGCCTGTGGGAGGACCAGGGCCTCTCCTGGCTGCTGGAGAGGCTGCCTTCTCTGGCCTCTGGACCCGGATGACACTGGCTGGTGCCAGAGCCTCGTGCAGGAGAACCCAGACCCGGCCTCCCTGTAGCACATATGCCACACCCATGTCACCACTGTGTGCTTCCATGCCTGCCCCCCTCCCCAGACAGCGAGCGCCTTGAGGGTCTCCCTCACCGCGCACCCTTAGCCCTCAACACATGACCTGGTGGGCAACGTGAATGGCATTTTTTAAGTGGCAGCCCTGTCCCCTGCCTGCCACCTCCAATCACTGCTGCTTCGGGGTGGGAGGTGAGGGCTTTCTCCCCATCAGCTGCAGGATCAGCCCCCAGTCTTAGAAAAATGGCTTCCTGGACCCGTCTGAGCCAGGCCAATAGGCAGCCACGGAGGCTGGGAGGCCAGTGAAGACCACGCCAGCTGCTGCGGGCGTGGCCACGTTGCCACAAAGCACCATCCATCCATAAACAGAAGCTGTGCTGCAGCTCTGTCGGCAGCTGGAAATTCTACCCTGAGCTTGTGCCATAATAAAAGAGACAATGGAGAGGTTTTTATTCCCCCCAACCCCGCAGGGTAGAGCGCTTGCCCTCAGATATAAATGAGGCACAGGCGCGAGGCTTAGCAAATCCACAAATTACAACACCTCTGAGATGCCCATTGTGTCCAAGCTGACTCAAGCAGGTTTGCATGTCCCTGCATCCCCAAAACAATAGCTCAAGTAGTCATCAGATGGCCAGAAACCAAAGCCACCATCATTAATATCCAAGAGGTGCTATTAATTAAAGTACCCCTTACCCATTATGTAGAGAGAGCTGCTATTTCTATTTGAAGCCTGCTAGTTGGATAACTGCTTCCATTAAAACAAAAAACTCACTCTGAGATACGATTTAACATGCAATTGCTTTGGGGTTTGAGACCGGCTGCCTGCGCACGCTGCGGAAACACACACACAACAGATTCTCAGGGCCCGCCGTTCCCAGCACCTATCTGCTCACAGGCTTGCGAGGAAACAAAACACATCCTCCTGAATTAAACTCCGCTCGCCATAATGGCAGTGCCAAAGCCAGCAAAGGCACGCCAGAGGCTGGAAAATTGGCCAGCACATCAGAAGTCAGTCATTCAGAAATCTCATTCATTTGTTACTTTGTTTGGTTTATTCATGGTGCATGGGGTTTGTGTACCTACCATGGGGCTGGACCCTGTAACAAGCACTGGAATAGTACAGTTAATCAACCAGACCCAGTGCCTGCCCGTGTGGGGCTTACACGGAATCCAGGAGCAGAGACAGAAATTAAAGCAGTGACAGCACAAACAAGTAGACCGGAAGTTCCCAGAATTCAGGGCCCTGCCCACCAGCTGGTGCCTCTGAGACATGAGGGGCTCAGAAATCTGCATGCAGAGCCCCAGGGACCAGCAGGCACCAAATGTGGTCCCTCGAATTGTCCCCGTGCTGACAACCCTTGGATGGAGTGAGATATCCCAAAGGTCTTTGCAATCTGATGAATTCAACTCAAGAGCTATAAACTAATACAGAGAGATATGTGAGCAGGTGCTGTACAACCGGGACTGTTTTAAGGACCAGAAAGCCCACCTTGAGCCTCTCTCTGTGCTGGTGATACTTTAACTTGAGCATCTGCTGGCTCTCCCTGATGGTCTGCTGTGAGATGCTCTGACTAATTCTGGAAGCAACCAGTCCCCCAAAGCAAGAGGCTGTAGAGACGAGTGTCTTCCAATCAGCCCCCAGGCCAGGATGAAGGCTGCCCAACTCATCAACAGTGGTGGGGAAAACCTCTTCTCTCAGGACAAAAAATGAAACATCAGCCCACTCTATGGTATAGGCTGGGGCCAGTCATATAGAACCTGAATCCCAGCTCCTGAGTTTGCAGGATGAGGGGGAATTGGAAGGAAGGGAGGAAGGAAACAGGGAGGGAGGGAGGGAAGAAGGAAGGAAGGAAGGAAAGAAGGAAGGAAGGAAGGGAGGGAGGGAGGGAGGGAGGGAGGGAGGGAGGAAAGAAGACGGGAGGGGAAGGAGGAGTAGAAGGAGGATGGAAGGGAGGGAGGGAGGGAAGGAAGGAAGGAAAAAAGCCCAGGTCCATTTTGTTCAGCAACAAATTCACTGCTTGACACACACTGGGCACTCGACAAATATTTTTTAGAGGAGAAATAGATGAAGTCAGTAGATACAACCAAGGTTAATCTAAACTTGTTATAAAATTCCCTTTCAGTATGGTATAAACTGCAAAATCATTGATTCACTAGTATTATTCCATGAGAACAAATGATTGCTGATGAAAGCCACTGCAGGTGATAAAGGAACTTGAAAGGCAAAGGCTGCCAGCTTTGGGTTTGGAAGCAGCTGCGTCCTTAATTACGTTGCCTGATTTATACTCTATTAAATCTGTATATAAGTAACCCATTTCTCTGAAAGCATTTAAACCTCTTATATTCCACCAAACACAGTGCTTTTATTTGAAATAAATGTATCCAGCTCTTTGGGGAACATATGGTATATTTCTCTCTTATTAATAATTCAGTTCAAATGAGCAAAAATTAGTTGGTGCAGTTACGGCTGATTTTGTCCTGAAAAGATCCGCATTAATTTTAGACATTTTGTAAATTGGGCTATTAAATAAAAGCATTATATGTGAATTACCCTTTAAATTTTAAGCAACTTGGTAGTTTAATGGTATTTTCTAGTCAGATTCATTTTCAATCTTTAAAAAATTATAGTCATTATGGTAAGACAAATTTTTGAAACCTGCTCCTTCTATCCAATTACATATTGTTCTAATAAGTAAACTAGAAAACTTTTATGTTCTCATTTCAGTGCTCAGTCCTGCTTTGCTCCCTCTTTTGCTGGCATCAGTCTTCTGAGACGTTGCCTAGAGGGAGGCTGGTCCTGCCTGAGAAGCTCTGATGAGGGGCCGGGCTCTGGGGGAGCTGAGTTCATCCAGGAGGGGATTTATCATGAAGCTCCCGAGTTCGTCTTTAGGGTCATTAGCTCTCTGCTAATGGGGTCTCCTCTCTGGGTGGTGATAATTCCTCACTAATGGTGCAGAGCTCTGGGCCTGTGGAAAAGCCAGCAAGGCCCCAGCCAGGCAGTTTTGCTGGAAAGGCCAAGGGGTCCTAACTGGCAAGGGAGATGTCAGTTATAGAAGATGAAAACAGAGTTCATCAGCTCTGCACTCAAGCCTGGCAGAGACCACCAAGGCCAGGCCCACTCAGTGGTCCCTCCCCAGCCCCCCGGGAGCAGCAGGGCAGGTATGTGAAGGCCCAGTGGTCCTCCTGAGGAGCTTCCCTTGTTTGGTCTCGTTCAGAGAGCCCGGGAGGAATGACAGGGCTCTGGAGATGGCTAATATCTCAGCTCTACAATTGGCTGTCTGTGTGATCTTGAATGAGCGTGGCTCTGGGACTTAGTTTCCACAACTGCAAAATGGGAGCTGTTGGAGGGCTATGGAGAGGAACGAATGAGATGGTGCTTTGGAAGTGCCCAGCACACACCCGCCCGGCACATGAGAGTGACGGGGAGCTGACAACTCCTTCCTTCCCTACTTCCGAGCTGGCGTCGGTTTTCCCTTTTCCTAATCCAGCCGACTGTCCAAGCACAGTGCCCATCTGGGACAGCCACGCTTCCTGTCCAGCTGGCCGTGGCCCCTGGAGAACACACTGTGCTTACACCGACTCTCCCAACATCTCCCCACTCACAACAGTAACTCCAAGACTGGCATCCTCTGTCATCCTTTCTCCCAGTCCCCGACTCCTTCTTGCACTAGGGTCTGTGTTTTCCAAGTGGCTCACTGGACGCTGAAATAGGCAGTGATGTTGCCATGTCCATGGACAGCCGAGGCGAATGGGGAACCCATGTGGGGTCACACACAAGCACCCAGCCCAGCCCTCCTGCCTTACCCTGCTACTGAGCATGGAACTTCCTGGAACGGTTGGGGCAGAGAGATTGAGGCAGAGCAAAAATCCATCCTTATCACATGCAGGCAACTCTCAGATCTCTACCCCGTGTGGTAGATCTGCCCCTACTGCGTGAGTCTAGGACAAGGAATGACACAGCCTCAGAGCAGGACCTGGAGCCCACGGTCAAGGAGGATGCCCTCTGGGGAGGAGGAACTCTCCAGGCCAGTGCGGGCAGCACAGGGAGGGCACTCATTGTACAGATGGTGAAAGCAAGGTCCTGGGAGGAGAACGGGCCTGCCCAAGGCCACCTAGGGGAGTCTGGGGACCACTCTGTGGTGAGAATTTACACAACAGATCCTAAGGTCCTAAGAACCCCCTAAGGTTCTTGTCACCTGTGATGGTCCCCTGCCACGTGCCAGCCCCTGGGAGCCGACCTAGAACAGTAGTTAGGGACACAGGTTCTTGTGCTGGCCGTCCCACCACTTACCAGTGTGAGGCCCTGGCAGATCACTCAATCTCCCTGTGGCTCAGGCCCCAGCTGTAAAATGGGAAGAACACTGCTGACGTCATAGATGGAATGAGTTAATACATACAGAGTGCTCACAAACTCTCCAGCCAAGGATTTTTTAGGAAAAAAAAGAATAGTGTGAACCACCAGTTGGGGTCTCCGTGGCAGGTCCACATCCTCTGCTCCTAAATAACAATGTTTGAAGGGCCGTTTCTGAGGGTGGGCTCACCCCCGGCCCTGCCCCACATGACCCAACCAGACACCAAGCCACTCCTGGCTGCCCACGTCCCGTCTGCTTTGAGAACATGGCCCAATCTGCCCAATATCACGTCCACTAAAGGAACGCTGCCTTGGTATCCAAGATGGCCATGCCATGGGAAAGGCCCGACTGGAAATGCCACCCTGATGGGCTCAAGGTGGAAGTCCGGGTCCAAGAAGGAGGCGATCATCAGTACAGATTGCTTAGCTTTATACATCACTTTAACACTTTCAAAGCACTTCCGCACACACTTTGCCATTTAATCTCCCCATCAGCTGGGGGTTATTCTTCCCAGCAATTATTATTTCCGGTTAATAGTGAGGTTAATCTACTTCCCCGAGGCCTCGTGGTAAGAAATGGAGGAACTGGTGTTCTAACGCAGGCTCCAGACCCTCCTTCTTGGTGACTACACTGTACTGTGTGAAAGATCAAAGGTCTCCTTGTCTGTGGTCCTCAAAACAGAGCAAGGGGGCTGTGATGGCTGATAATGTGTCAACTTGGCTGGGCCGTGGTGCCCAGATATGTGGTCAGACATTATTCTAGATGGTTCTGTGAGGGTGTTTTTGGATGAGGTTAAATCAACGGACTGTGTAAAGCAGAACGCCCTCCATGACCTGGGTGGGCCTCATCCAAGCAGCTCTAGATCTGAATAGAACAATGGCTGGCCTCCCCCTCCCTCAAGCAAGCAAGCAGAATTCTGCCTTCAGACTTGAACTGCAAACATTGGCTCTTCCTGGGTCTCCAGCCTGCTGACCAACCTTGCAGGTTTTGGACTTGTCAGTCTCCATAAGTGTATGGGCCCGTTCATTAAAATAAGCCCAGACAGATAGATAGATAGGGATACTTCTCTGGAGAATGCTGATTAATACAAGGGCTTAAAAGAAAACAGCATCCCCACTCATACTCAGTCGCATTTAAAACTTTAGTACTTTGGACACTGAGAATGTGGAGTTTGGTTTGGGTCATTCTTTCTTTCAGGGGACAGGTATTAGGCACTGCCCATGAGCTGGGCTTTATGGGGGATATACGGATGCAGGCCCTGGTGCTGCCCCTAGAGTGTCCAGGCTGGGAACCAAGTCGATGGTAGTATAGAGGGAACACCGTGTGGGCCTGGATTAACTGCAGCCTTCAATGCTGATTGACCATGTGAACTTGGGACTTGACCTTTCTGGGTTCCAGTCCCTTTATATGGCAAAGTGAGATAATAGTGCCTAGGACATAAGCACTGGGTCCTTGAGGATCAGATGAAAAACCGCATGCCAGGCCCTTCACACAGCACCTGGCCCACAGTCAGCACTTAGTGATTGGTAGTTGTTACTGGTATTGAGATCGATAAAAATGAGCTGAATGAATTGGTCCTGAAGTCTCACAACCAAACTTCTTCAAGAGGATGGCTATATCAGGAGAGATGGAAAAGACTAGGCATTTGGTTTAGAAGAGGGTGGTGTAAGAGGACACTCCGGTACTGAGATGACTGCCCGAGAGCAGGTGAGGCAGTGCCTCTCTGTACTCTGATGATGTAGGAACAAGAGGGCTCTTGATGAAATTAAAAGGAAAAAATCTAAAAAGCACAGAAGGAAATACTTATGTACATGCCATGTCATTAGCCTGCAGAACTCTGGACCACAGGTTATTATTTGAGTGGCTTAAAGGAATTAAGTGCATCAAGAATGATAGCACAGTTGGATTCTGTCGCTTCTTCTGGCATCAAGTGGGCCAGGTGGTTTATGGGAGAACCATCCAAATGGTGACACACGAGCAGCTCTGTGTATAGTTAGTTACAGGTGGCCACAAACTCAAGCAGCAGCATCATCTACCACTTCCTATCAGAGGAAGACACTTAGAAGATGACATGCCAATTGCCTGGCAAAAGAATGAAAGGACTCTCAATGCCTAGGGTTGAGCCTGGATCCAGGATGCCAAGCATCCAGGCACAGCATGAATGAGGTACCATGGATATTTCTGCAATGTAACTGATGGCAATAATAACGATAAGATATGAATAATATGGCAATGACATTTAACATCACCATCCTATCCTAGAGGACAGGGTAGAGAGAAACAGATGGGTAAACAAACTAGAGTGGTCCAAAGTCCCACGTGCTATGACAAAGCAGTCCAGTAAAAGAGAAGACCAGCTCTCCTGTGAGTGGCGCAGGGGATCTGGGTAGAAAAGATCAACCGATACTTGAGCTGAGACTTCCAAGATGAATTGGGTTTCTACTCGGAAGACGGTACAGTATTCCAGACAAAGAAAGTAAGGTATACAAAGCATGGAGGTAGGAACAGGCTTAGCTCATCCAATGCTTCCTAAGGGATTGAGAATTGTTAGAGGCTGGGAAGCAAGGGGTACAGGAATTGAGATGAACAGTGACGCCAGAGGTAAGTGGGGGCAAGATCTCCAACAATGGGTCATATACGTTGATGAGATTCAATTGCATGAACATCCTTCATGCCCCTGTTAAAAAGTAGAAAAGGAATCTGTATTCTGAGTTCGTTCCATGGTCTTTGAGATCTCTTCAGCTGCAAGGAAGCATGTAATATCATCAAGACCATCAGAAGAAAATTCTCCCAACACAATGGAGAATGATGTGTCAAATAGTTATGCGTGGAGAGGTTTGGAAAGGAGTCCATTGAAGGGGTGGGAATGGGGAAAGGCCTGTGACCTCCAGCCAACCGTCTCAGTCCGTCATACAAAAGATGGTTAAAGACTAAGCACTGGCTAAGTTACAACCAGGAAAACAACTGCCAGAGACACACTGCCATGTCTCAGTGAGTCTTAACATATCTGAGTAAAAATGTCCTTCTTGAAATTGTAAGCTTATGCACTGACCCTGGTTCTGGACACAAATGCAATCTTAGTAAAATGTTTACATATTTGTAAAACCAAAATGTTTCTAATCTACGAGTCATCTTATTCAAGGTAAAAGTCTAACTCCAAGTATCATGGTGATTAAAGGCGAAATGGAAGCAGCTTTATTAATCTGTGGGTCATGCAGTTATCAGCTTGATCATGGGCAGTAGCATATGTGAGATACACAAAGAATTAACTGAGGGATTGAAGGGAATTGATAAATCCATTTTTTATACTGTGTGTTTGAGGCAGCTTGTATGAGGATGAGTAATGTTAGCTGCTGCTAAAACAAACAGCCCCCAAGATCTCAATGGTTTATATAAAATATAAATCGACAAATTCTGCTATAAAGCCTTGCACAGCTCACATGTGGTAAGAGCTTGTGCCGGCAAGTGGGCCCAGCACATGTTTCCAAGATGCGTCCCGCTCCGCATCCTCGGCATTCAGCAACCCTAGGAACGCAGGATTATACCCAACTTGCCCCACATCTCTGCTCGGTTGTCTAAACTGGATAGAATCCACCAACTCTCAAAATCTAATGACTTGACTTCAATCAAATTAGCTGTTGGACAAAGTCAATTCTTTTGCCTTCTGCTTAGAGAGAGCCAGAGCCCTGCCGGTCAGGAGCATCCCGGACGAAGGCTGTGACTCAACCCAGACGCCGCTGCTCACCCTGCAAATAGATGATGCCGCCAACCATCCCTCTGACCCGGCCATTTCTCACACAGCAGGAGAGACCCCATAATTTCTTCATCCTGGCTTCTTGGAGTCTACTTAGATGAAGACACACGACCATGTGCTAGGCATGTGACAGCTGAGCGGGGGAGGGCAGCCTGTGTGATTATGGCTAATCATCGTCCCCCTGTCCCAGGGTAGTTGGTACTTATCAATGAATGGCACCAAATGTGGTGTAAAATCCCAGATAATTAACCGTGAACGGGGGATAACTTATCCCAGGCCCATTTCATTCATATTTTAGAGGGAAGACACACAGGTAAACAATTCAAACCACGATGTTTATGCTACTACCAAATTTGGGAACGAAGCATCAGTATTGTCTCTAGCAGGCTGTAAATTCAGAAGAGACACACACTTTCCATCCTGCAAAAGGCAAGGCCCAAACCGATAGGACAGGGGAGAATTTATTTTTTCCCCTTTTCTCCTTAGCCGAAGTTATTATCACAACTGCCGGGGAATTTGTGAGATTGGGAGATAAGGATCTTAATGATTCTTTGGAGACCCGTCCATCACCGCAAACTGCTACCAGGATCGAAATTACATCTGCATTTGAATTAGCAACATTACTCGCCAATTTAGATCAGAGTGAACATTTTTCCATTGAAGATGGAATTAAATTAGAAAATGAGTGAGTCTTTAATTTCCAGATTATAAATCACTGAAAATAATTCAACTCCTGTACCTTAAGGCCAATTACATTATCCTAAGCGACATTTTATCTCCCAACCTTTGGAGTGATTTGGTGACGGGAGCCTTCACACAAATCAGTCTTGCTGCAGCAGCAAGAAGTATATCTGCCCACCGAGTCACACACATAAAACACCAGAAACCGTTTTCAGGCTGAAGCTTATTTTACAGGAAATTCGATCGTCTGTTTGATAGTGTACTTTTGGGTTCTAATGAACTGATGCATTAGCCAGATACCAGGCCTGAATTATGTCAAGTTCAGCAATGAAATTTTAAAATGATTGACTTGTTCCAGGTTGGGGCATCACCACCCCCTCCATCATCTCCCTCCCTTTGGCTTACGAAAGACAAAGACGT
The DNA here is from genome assembly GCF_028564815.1 of Eubalaena glacialis. Lineage (NCBI taxonomy): Eukaryota > Metazoa > Chordata > Mammalia > Artiodactyla > Balaenidae > Eubalaena > Eubalaena glacialis. The sequence continues at coordinate 8,651,242 of NC_083716.1, forward strand.
CATGGATGTTTCTGAGTCTGAACTCTCATCTCCCTGTGCTCACAGCGCCAAGTCTGTCCTGCTTCCACCACCTTTCACTTAAATTACTGTCTGATGTTCGCACATCTGTCTCTCCCTAGACTGAGCCTCTTGGAGGGCAGGCCCAATTATACTAATGCCCCCGTATCCAGCCAGCAAAGTGACCGGCTCAGAATGGGTGTTTGTGAAGTATTAGGTGCAAAAAGGATTGAGTGAACGGCTGACGTGGCATGTCTCCACCTGGCACGAAAAGAAGGGCAGCCATAGAGATGGAACAAACAGATAGCCAGGCCGCCCACTTGCCTCCTCACCACCTTCCCCAGCAATACACAGGGTCAACCAGAAAGCCAGGGAGGCGCCTCTGTCCTACACAAAGATCAAGGAGTTTCCCTAACAAACCACAAGCCTTGCTCATCCCCTGAGAAAAGCAGACTTGACCCCAGAAAACTTCTGAGTCCCTGACGCGGGGACTGAGGGAGGGATAAAAAAGGAAAAGCATGAAGTCGTTAGGAGAGAGGGTAAGTGTTTTAACTCTTCAGGCCTTTTAACAAGGGCCCACTTGCAGACAGGAAAGGAGGCAGAAGAAAACATTGTTCTTTCCCTAAGATGCAGATGGTGACTGATGGGGTGTCGACAGACTTGACCTGGCGAGGTGGACGAGGCCTTGGCCAGCTCTGGCCCAGGGAATGAGCCCCACTTCCCCCGTCTGAAGTGGGAGGTGAAGCCACCGGATCTGATGGATAGAGACCTTCCCACCAACCCAGCCCTGGGACTGTCCACGTGACGCCTCAGTGCCCCACATCACCGAGAACAGGGGTGCTGAGGTTCTGATGCAGCCCTCCCGACTCTGTGGGTGGCCTGAGCAAGGGCCCCCTCCAGACCTCAGCCTGCCCATCCACAAAATGGGGGCCTGAAGGCGGACTTGTCCGTCTGGGAATAGGATTGGAGGAAGGATTCATGAAATAAGAACCTGGAAGGCAGCTCCCACCCCCAGCAAGAAAGAGAAAAAAGCCCCGCCTCTCTCTCTCTGAGAGATGCGTGAGCTGCTCCCCAGTTAGAGAGGGAAGGCCCCCTGTGTGCCCAGCCTCCCCCGGGCTGGCCTCAGGTGGGTGGAAAGCGCAGGGGCCTCCCAGCCGAGGCCTGACTCCTGGTCCCTCTCCCCACCAGCAGCCCTGGGTCCTCTGGCCTGGCCCCGGGGGGCCGCCGCGCTCTTCCCCATCCTGGCAGAACGGACACCAGGCTCTCGGGCCCTGGGCGTGGGCGGCTGGAGTCGGACCACGTCAGGAGGGGGAGCATTTTGCACATCAGTCTCCAAGCCCCCCACCCCCAGTGCGGCCCCGGGGACAGGGACCCTCCTCTGCCATTCACCTGTGTCCGACACAGTAGGCTCTCCAGGGACGGGCACATGCCCAGAATGAGTGTTGTCAGAGCCACAGGGAATCGAGCTGTCGTCCAGGGGCTCAGGGTTCCTCCAGACATCCCAGCTGAGGAAGGACAGCCGAGGGTGGCGGCTCTGGGCATGCTTCCCAACACACACACACGCCCCACGCTAGCAGCTGCTTGTTTAGTCTGTATACCGGCTTCTTTAACTCCCACTTGAAGCAATCAGCGGTTCTGCCGCTCAGAAAACTGCTTCATTTAAGTCAGCAATTGACTGATGGAGTCCAGCTCACTTGGTCCATATACGGGAAGTGAGACCAACCCAAGGAAACCCTGCAAGTTCATGACAGAGCTTGGACCAAAAGCCAGGACCTGGAGCCCCTCCTCACACCTATTCAAAAATTACACAACAGCAATGGCCCACCTGGATGGTCACCGTCACCATCACCATGTATGACCCAGGTATACTGTCTTCATGAATAAGCTCACTACAGCCCTATGAGGTAGGAGTTATCCCGTCATACCCATTGTACAGATGGAGAAGCTGAGGCTCGAAACATTAAGGAACTCTCCCAAGGTCTCCCGGATAGCAAGTGCCAGAGCCAGTGTTTGAACCCGGGCAGTTAAGCTTTCGAGCCCACATCTGTAACTGCCAGTGTCTCTCATCAGAGAATCGGAAGGCCTCGCCCTCCCTCACCTTATTGAGGCTTCCTCAGTTTCCATGAAGGGCAAGAGGCTGAGGCCCTTGACCCTTCTTGCTTTGGAGCCTGGGGTGTATTCAACAAGGGTTTAGAGTTGCCAGATTTAGCAAATAAAATGCTTTGGGACCAACTGGCACTGCACAAGCATTTGCTGTTTAACTGAAATGCAAACGTCACTGGTAGCCTGTCTTTTCCTAGCAACCTTACCCAGGTGACCTGTGTTCAGGGAGCTGTGAGGTCGGGGAGGCTCACCTGTCCCCCCTCCTGAGACAACCTCCTCCACAAGTGTCCTCACTGCCAGGCCCTTGTCCCAGGTCCCTGGCTCCATCTCAGCACTCCAGCTTACCATGCCTTGGGAGGAAGGCTCTGGCCATGGGGCTCTCTGCCACCAACACCCCTCCAGGGGCATTTGAGATCACAGAGGGACCAAAGGGCAAATGGAGGCGTCTTGACAATTTGGCTGAGGAAGGATGCAGAGTAACTGATGCTCCTGCCCGGGTCCCCAGCTCTCAAGGGATGCCCTGGCTGCCTCTCATGGCTGCAGGAGACCGGAGGATGCAGGGCACACAGCCGAGCATCCCTGAGTGATTACTAGCCTGTCCCTTTGGGGCCACCACAGTGCCCGAACAGCACCTGGGATGTTGGTGACCCATGACTAAGGGAGGGGGTGATGATACGAGGCACCTCTTCCTCCCCAGGTACAGAGCAGGCATTGCTAATCAATCACTGCACTCTACCACGGAACCCAGACACAGCCTCAGCATCCTCCTTAACACTGTGGTCAAGGCATCAGTGTCGGCACAGAGATTAAAGCCGTCCCTGAGGTAAATTCAGTCCCAGGGGCTGGGCTGGGCTGGGGAGATGGGGAGAGAGAAGATGGGGGTGGGGAGGGGGTTGTAAAGAGGGAAAGGCACGGACTCCAGAGGCAGAAATGGGCTTCACAGCCTGGTGCTGCCCCTTAGCAGCTCCAGGACCTTGAGCAAGTCAAATTCCCCTCTAAGCTCTCCTCTCGGTGAAACCAGCTCAGTGCTCTCCCCTCCTGCAGAGCCAGGCAGGGATGAATCAGAAGAGGCAGCCTGCTCAGGGCCTGCTTCCCAATAGTTCTCAGCAGGCATCCTGCCCCCTTCTCCGTGAGACTCTCTTTGAACAAGTGCTCAGGCCCAAGAGCTAGAAACATGGGCACAGGGAGCCCCCAAGTCTTCGGTCCCAGCTGGCATTTCTGAGGACTTTTCCTAGAAAGAGTTCAGGATCCCAGATCTGCACTCATAGGCTCAGCATGGAATGACTTTCCTTAGGGCTCAGGGTACGGGCTTCTGAACCAGGCAGCGGAGCAGGAAGGAAGGACTAGACAACAGATTCACACACAGCAAAGGTGTCCATGGTCCTCTGTTCACCACTGATGGCTCTTCACCCGTCTGTTGCTGGATCCCGAGACGCATGACACTGGCGATCCCGTCTCTCAGTAACTGAATTATCATTAACTGACTCATTGAACGAAACACCAGCATCTGTAGGACTTTACAATTTGTGACCTATTTATACACATATAAACACATATATATATTTTTAATCCTCACAGCAACCACGAGTGAGGGTTGTAGAGGAATTCTTCTTAGACCCACTTTAAAGATAGGAAAACTGAGTCTCACACAATGCTCAAGCTCATGCCAAAAATGAGCTGACGCGGCAGGAGACCACCGAGCCCAGCTTCTTTTGGTGCCCCAGCGTCCTGCATGAACTGGCTGTGAGGGCCTTGCTGCCCCTTGAGGCCTCAGGGGGACTGTGACCTCAGGAGTCAGGAGTCCTTGAGTCTGAGAGACGGGAAGGGCCTCTTCTTCTCCCGGAGGATAGTGGTCTCTGCAGAGCACGGCCTCCCTGCTGGGGCACCGGCACCTCCTCTGGGGCCGCGGGGGGAAAGAAGGGCAGGACAGCCGGGCATGGCAGGTGCCCACTCAGCTGAGCTGGGCTGGGCGGCATCTCCCCTTTCTCCCGCCCAGGCCCCATCCACCCTGAATCCGCATGTACACACACACACACACGTGCACACGCAGCCATGGCCTGTGCTCTCCTCTGGGGCCATCGCCCACCCTGACCCCCACAGCCATTCTTTCTGGCGTCCCTACCGTCACCTGATGCAAAATTCCTATTTTCTATTTCCCTAGTCCTCGACCTTAGTCGTCACGGGAAGTGTTGAGAAGCCGGGTAGCCTTGCTGAAATTGTGTCTGTCTCGTGAGGTGAACTTGGAAGCATTTGAAGGGAAATTTCCAGTCCCTTTAAGACACTGGTCATAGAGGAAGCAACATCTGGACCAGGAACTTGCCATTTCATGTGAGAATCCGGTGAGACCTGGGGACTCTGTCTCCAGAAAACCAGTGCTAAGTGCACAGACGCTCACACACACACACAATTCCAGGGGAGCATCTCTCTCTCTGAGCTTCCCCCCACCCTGCCCCACCCCTCGGCTTTGTCTCTCTCTCCTTCCTGAACCCAGGCCCTTTGCTGCTGAGCGACCCAGCAGCAAAATCATTGACCTCCAGCCAAGCAGAACTTTCCAGGACCCCCCTCCCCTCGGCCCAGGCCTCTCCCAGCCCGGGGCTGCCTCACAGGCGTCACCCCGTGCCCTTGGCATTCAGGGTATCAGGGCTGCACCTGCCCCTGACCCAGCGCCTGCGCCCGCCCGGGGCCTCCACACTGCCCTTGCTTCCACTCACCCTGAGGGTTCTGCAAACCACCCCGGTTTCCCAGACACGGTGATCCTTTTGAGGAACAGAATCATGTTTGTTTGCCTTCCCTAAGGGGATCCTAGCAGAGGTCTCCCTTCTCAATGCCAGGGTCCAGCCCGTCTCAGGGCTACAGTGGGAGGTACCTCTGAAAGATTACCCATCCCAAGAAGGGGTATGGCAGGAGGTGTGCTTGAAAACAGGGAATGCCATTTCCATTAAAATTTGGCAAGACAACGGTGACCAAAGATGCTGTACTTTGGACCCTGGTGGCAAAGCTGAGCCCAACAGAGAGGAAAAAAAGAGCTTCACCACCCAACCCAGGACAGCCTCAGCTGGCCAACATCTGGGAGCCTGGCCCTGATCCCAGCCCTTTGCCTGCACGTGAAATTGAACTTCACACAGCCTCCTGATTAGGATCACACCCCTTTTACAGATGAAAACACTGAGGCTCAGAAAGACTAAGTGGTTTGCCAAGGTCACTTAGTGAGTAAGAGGCAGGTCCAGCATTCAAACCCAGGACAGGCTGCCTGCAGTGTCCATCCTCCCGGGGGTCACAGAGCTGGATGAGTCCCCTCCCGGGGGTCACAGCACTGAGCGGCTCCTACCACTGCAAGTCCTGCGGCTGTGGGGACGGTACCCGTGCCTGTCTAGATAGTATCGCTCCCCAAGTCCCCACTCTTGTTGTCATGGCTGCACCATCTTCCAGGCTCGGCCTCAGGAAGGAAACCAAATTCGAACAGCTGCAGATGAGGGGACACTGCCTCAGGTCCTGGGCCCCTCGCTCCCTGGTCAGGTGAGCACGTGGTGCACGTGGCTGGACTTCCAGTGCCCGGCAAACAGGGCGGGTGGGGAAACCCAAGACGGGCCAGACCCCAGGCAGCAGGGAACTCTGGGGTTGGCTGCTGTCATGACAACCACAGCTGGCTTCTCAAGGGGCATGCGACCAGGGACACAGTGGGCAGTGGGGCTGTCTCAGCTGGCAACCCGGCCCTGGGCAAACAGCGCTTCCCTCTTCGTTACTCTGCCAAGGCTCTCCTGTTGTTCTGCAGGCCAGGAAAGCAGTGCTACGCCCACAGGCCCCCTCCCGGGGCAGATGGCAGGGTGGACACCACGCTGACCCCCAGGAGAGAGCTGCCCCCGCCTTGCTCTGCTCTCCTCCCCTGAAAGGCCGCTGAGGTCTGGCAAGGGACACCTGCGTGAGCATGGTGGCTGTCAGCCTTCGAGTGAAAAACCTTCATGAATCCTTTGTAAGTCAAGAGGCTTCTGCTCCCAAAGCATCAGTCCCTCTACCCAAAAAAGGTGTTTTGCTTCTCACCTGTCTCTGAAGGGGGCCTGGGTTTCAATATCCACCGACCCATAACCTCTAGGAGGACAGAAAACCTGCTGAGTTAGTCACTGCTGTATCTCCAGAGCCTAGAACAGTGCCTGGCATGTTGTAGGTTCTCAATAAGTGTTTGTGGAGAGAATGAGTGAATGAATGAATGAATGATTGAATGACTACTGCAGAACCTGATTGGAGAGTCACGAAGATTCATATTTTTTAACTGATTGCAGGAATTTTGAAAAAACAGCACACCAGGCTACCTGTCTTCTCTTCCTCACCTCTCTTCCCCACTTCAGGCAGAACCTAAAAGTCTAGAAAAGACTAGATTCCAAAACTGCTATGAAATGCATGCAGCATCAATCCTAAAGAAAATGTGCGTTTCTGAAACCTAACAAAAGGTTGAAAATACTCCCTAAAGAATCTTACAGGCAACACCATTTGAGGATTATGGTACCTGGCTTGTTAAACACCCTCAATAAACAGCCACTGGTTGGTTGACCAATGGCTCGTTTGAGTGTCAATGTGATTTGTCTTTGGCCAAATTTTTCCATCAGCTTCTGGAATTCAGAATAACATTCAGATATGGCCAACATGACCCCATTTTGCCTTTAATTTTTCTCTGTGGCGCATTTGCTCCCAGAAGTACATGGAAAAAGATCACCTGAGGCTAGTCCTGCCAGGGCTCGGCAGACAGGTGTTCGTGCACCTGTACCAGACTGCCCTGCCATCTGGGCTCATCTCCAAGGCCCTGGCACCAGGTGGCTCGCTGGCTCTTGGCTCCAGGTCCTCCGTGGCACATACACAACCTCGTCCCAAAGCTTCACCACCAGGGCCAAGACCCATCCCTAGACAATGTCGGAGCCTGTCACACAGGGAAACATCGCTGTTCCTAGAGACACAGTCCCCTCCCCCCACCCCATTCTTGATCCTGGACATTAAATATTTATGAGTTCTTAAAAAAACTAATCCACAAACCTCCAATAATGCAAGTTGTCTACTAGGCAGGGAGATTTCAGGACGATAAACATTATTTAGAAACACCATGATATGCTTCATATTGTGATGTGATTGGGGACCATATTAAAACCCGGCAAGGCTATTATACCTAATTTTTGTTTCAATTCAGGCAATATCGCCACTGCTTAATATGATTTCTATTTACTTTTTTCTATTGTTAGTATTTTATTGGGGTTGTGTCTGCTTTATCAAGCAGATCGCCTCTGAAAGGGAGGTCAGACTATGCTCAGACCTCGGGATTTTCTGTCATCTTTCTTTTAAAGGGGTTTCCATTGTATTCTGCTTGGCCTGAATTCACTCAAAAACCCTCAACGCTAATATAAACTCTTTTTCCTTACTCTTGTCCAATTACAATATTTCTACCTGCACAAAACCTGACAGCTTGATATTTAAAAGCTATATAAACTCTCATCATCCAGTTTTATGTTCCCGTTTTCCCATGGTACTGCTGGATTTGGGTGAATGCTACATAAAATGTGTGCATTGAAGGGTTTCAAATCAAGTTATCTCCTCCATCTATAAAAATTGAATTTTAAAGGTTATTTTAATTATAAGTTTAAACCCAAGCTCTATTAATGACAGAGGCAGCCTCTTCCACTAAAGCATTCATTCGTCTTCTCCCCAGGGTCACAGCCAAGCTGAGGAATACTGTTATTTCCTGAACGAAATGTAATTTTGCAAAACAGGATATTATTTTTTAAAGTATTATGCACTTTGTATAACTCTCTCTTCCTGGACTGGTCCAGGGCGGTGAGAATAAGGGTGATTTGTGGCTCTGCCTGCTGAACAAAGTCCGCTTTTGCACAACCTGCAGGAATCTTTATCACAAGTGTGAAGGAAGAGATGATATCAATATCCCGACTACTTTAAGCCATGTCCAACCCATCCGACTGTCTGCAAATCAGGCAAGGGTGTCACATAGCCAAATAATTTGGAGGAAAAAATAATTAATAAAGTAAGTAAAATCCAAATTGTAAGCCCTATTTCTTCAGATTGCAATCTAAACTCCTTTAGTTTAAGACGAAAATAAAATCATTCTTCTGTGGGCTCCTAGACTCCAAGTTTCTAAACGTGTTATTGAAGCCATGATTGAAATCTGACAAAAACAGACTGCGGTTTATAACAATGTCCCGCAGCCAAAGTATGGCACCAATAACTAAACAATACTTTATCACCTTTGCCACTTTCAACAGCTCCCATTAATATTGAGATCATAGTGTTCGGCCCTCTATTCCCCAGCTGACTGCCTTAGTGACAGCACTGGCTAAGGCGGTGACATTGAAAAATATTTGCCATGACACAGCCACAAATCACAGCAAGACAAGTTTAAAACTCAATATTCACTCGACTTGCATCTGCTAGCTTCTTGCTCCAATTTCTAAAACACAATTATTATATGCTCCTTTTCTCTGAAATAGCAGCACACAAACGGGTGTATGCTAAGCCAAGAAAGAGAGAGTGATAAAAAGAAATTCGATTCTTTAGGGTTTGCCAGCAGTATCATTTTATAAGCCAGAAACTATCATTGAGAGAGGGAGCTTAGGATACAGACACTCATGTGGGGCAAGGTCCCTGTTTTCTGGACTGTTCAGGACACTCACAGCAGCCTGAACACAGATTGCAATTACTTGTGGTGCTGGGTTCACACGGCAGCCTAATTTTACACGTATCGCGTTTTGTTTTCAGCTTTCTCAAGATGCTGAAGCAGATGTTGGTCCACTTGGCAATTGCCCCTAATTCACTTTACGGAGGCTGTGGTCAACATGCCCCCCGTCCACTCTACTCCCGCAAACAGTGGTGGGATTGTGCCAGCTGTCAAGTATCAGGAGCCCACGAGACCTTGAAAGCAATGCCATTGACGCTGGTTCCCTTAAGGAGAAACTTCCAAGAGGCTTGGTATACCCACATGGTTTGGACCAAAGCCATTCTTCTTTGGGAGTGTAACTGACTGGGACCCAGCATCTTCACAGCAGAGAGCATGTGTTTTCCTCCGTGGTCCTCACGCCTGGCACAGCAGCTAGCACTCAGCAGACGCCCCGTGAGTGGGTGTGGATGGAGAGTGAGCATTCATCCAAGACCACGTCATTGTACAAGAGCATCCTAGCTCTGCCACTATGGAACCTCCACCAAGTTACTGCCCTTCCTGGAGCTTCACGCTCCCTCCCCTTCAGAATGAGAAGACTGTGCCGGATGATCCAGGCCACCCCCAGCACTCGAGTTCCATTTCATGAAGAAAATCCACACTGTGAACAGAAACCACCAGAATCCGTCATACTAAATGGCTGACGCATCATGGTGACCGTCTTACCCTGGATATGCTGAGACACTCCTCAGACCCTGAAAACCTTGGGAAATTGTTAACTGTTCATTCTTGCTGCATAGATACATGGCTAGAGTTTCTTCAAAATGCATCATTTTTGTAGAGAAAGGTGGCTGTTGACCCATCAACTATGGGCATCAGCCTTGAGTATCACTGAATTCAAACAAGGTCAAGATTGGGAATTGTTCTTTGGATTTAGCAACCCGAAGTCATTGGTGATATAAATGAAAACCACTTCAGCATACATAATCATAGTAAATGTGAAGTTGACCTTCGCACGTTAAAGTCATGCTGGCACAAACAAGTCTATTAGGTCGGTGCCCTTGACCCAAAGATGGCTCTTCTTATTCACTTCTGTCTGTCTGCAGGATCAACAGGACGAGAGCAATCACAGGGCGATCTGCCCCGCCTTCTCTGAGCAGGACTGTCTGTTGTAGCTATCTTCTCCCTGTCTCCCCATAGCCTGTTGGGTCTCTTTTAGTTCAGGGGTCTCTGCTCTGAAAGAGCTACACCCAGGAGCCTCATCAGCACAGAAGCTGACTTAGATGATGGCAAGATCCTGGACCTTGAGCCTGAGTCAGATGATGGGATAGGATGAGACTTTGGGGGGGAGGAAGTGGGTGGGTTTGTTACATGAGGGATGGATGTGAATTTTTGTGGCCTGAGGCAGGCTGTGGTGGATTACATTTCCAAAGATGGCTGCCACAATATCTCACCTCCTACACGATCATGTGACATGGGACTTGCCCCTTCCCCCTGTCAAGAGATGGAGTCTGTTTCCTCTCCCTTTGGGTCTGGACAAGCCTTGTGAATCAAAAGTGGCACGTGATGCTGTGTGACTTCCAAGGTTAAGTCATGAAATGTCTTTGTGGCTTCTCCTTTGTTCCTGGGTCTGTTTCTTCTTGGAACCCAGCCACCATGCTGCAAGGAAGCCCAAAGAGCAACACAGAGAGAATCAAGGCACACGGCCAACAGCTCTGAACTCCTCGCCATGTAAGTAAGGCCATTTTGGACATTCCAGCCATCATGGTGCTCCAGCCAACACCATGGGAAGCACAATGATCCCTCAGCAACCCACAGAACCATGAGAAATAATCAACTTAAGCCATTACATTTGCTGTGGTTTGTTTTTCAGTAATAGATAATTGAAACAAGGTTTGATCTAAATAAGGGCTACACACGTGTTCATTGTGCCATATGTTCAACTTTCCTGTCTATCAAAGATTTTCAAAATAAAAAGTTGAGAAAAATTCTTAATTTAAAAGTCTCATCTACAAGAAGAAATCGTAAACAACAGAAAACACTGTGGGATAAGATAAAAAGATGCACCCAGAATTTCCAGAAATTCTGGAAAAAGAGAGGGGAGGGGGATCTCTGGGACTCTTTCTATACGATACCAGATATCTAGAAGCAAATGTCTGAATGAAAAGGAAAATTAAGTCTATATTTCACAGGTGCTCTCTCTGTCCACTTAACATCACATGACTATTTCAAATATCCAGATGTTCATCCCATTGTTCTAGCCACGTACAGCAGAGGCATTCAACCATACAGGTTGGAGGAGAGAGGAACTTTGGTTTCTCCAAACAGCCAAATATCTATATTGTAGCTATGACAACATTCAGATATGTGGTAGGTCCGAAAATAAAGGATTGGTTGACTAAGCAATAGCACATCAAAATATATATATGGACCACTCAGCAGCCATCAAGAGTGGTGGAGTAGTACACTGGGTTTCTTATGGGGGCAAGATATTCCTGAAGTTCCAAATCGTTCAGTGCAAAAAGTGAGCTATAAATCAGTATGCACAGCATGATCTCATTTTGTATGAAAAATATACTTGTTTAAATGTGCTTAGGAAAAGTCCAGAATGCAATACACCAGAATGGAACACAGTAGTAGTTATTGCTACTCTAGCTGGTAGAGTAACAATAATTTTTATTGTCTTCTGTATACTTATTGGTATTTTTGTAATTTTTTAATAGCAAACATGAGTTATCTAAGTAAGTAAATTAATAAATAGTGTAAATCTTTTGCAAAATATTCATATTAATGTAAGTTCCTCTTTTAATTTCCCCCTGAGTACCTGTCCTTCTCTCTAGGTGGCCTACACTAATAGTTTGCTTGAGGGAAGATGAGAATTTGTTACAAAAGAAGATTACATTTCAATTCTGACACTCAAAATAGAACTTTGCAACAGAGAAATGTGCGTGAGAACTAGGCTTTGTTAGAGAGAAAAAATTGTCTTAGTTCCTTGGTCCCCATGTAGCCAACCTGAGTGGGCTGTGCCCTAGAGTTTGGGGTTAAAAAACCCCAGGCAGAGAGAGGAAGGAGAGAAGCCAGCCCTCTGTCCCCAGGGAGGTGGGAAGGTGGCACACCAGGAGGGGAGTGGGGAGACCCTCTGAGGGCCAGAGGCCTTCGCCCCACTCTGGGAGGAGACCACTCTTCAGGGGAGGCTGCACCAACATGGGGTCACCCAGACAAAGCAGGGGGGCAGTCAGACTGAAGGTCTCCACAGTGGTCCAAGTCTTCCAAGCAACAGGGTTACAATGGACTCCCCACTTCCCTCCCCAACGGCAGACCGTGAAGCCAGACAAGTCTGGGGCCAAATCCTGGGGCCACGTCTTCACCACAAAAACTTGTGAACAATTTCATTTTCCCTAAGCCCCCGTGTGTTGGTCTGAAATCCAGGAACATGTGGCTTCATTTGCAGCATTGCTGAGACAGCCAAGGTGATGCATGTACAGCACTGGCCTCGGTCCCAAGGCTGAGAGTAGGGCCAGGCAGGCAGCAGTAGAAGCCCTTGAATGACAGACACAGGTTCAAACCCAGGCCCACCACCCACCTGCTGAGTTGGTTCAAACCATTCCCTCCAGGCCCCTCTGGGCCTCAGGGTCCACGTCTGTAAAATGGGGAGTTCGTAATACCCCTTCCCAGGGTTCCCTCGGTTTCTACCACCATGATCCCGAGGCCTCCTGCTGGGGTGTTTCTGTGTCCAGAGATGTCCATCCGGCCACAGTGTCTGGCCAGGCAGTGGTCATGCCCAAAGACAAGCCTGGGCTTCTTGGAAAGAGCCTGAAAGAGAACCAAAGAAATCCCCCTCTTCCTGACTCCAGCAAAAATGAAAACATCTGGATTTCTACTGATCACCTAAGAAGGAGACAGAGGACATGTTTCAGAGGGGACCCTGAACACAATTGTCATGATTACAGAAAGAATTCCCTCCTGTGAGACAGGCCTTTATGAATAAACTAAATACGGCTGATATTAAAGGTAATGGTGCAAAAGATTGAATAGCTTGACAGTCCTACCCTCCGAAGAGCCTCACGTGGGGATGGAGGTTGATGGCAAGAGCTCAACTTGCAAAAAAAGCAAATACAAATGTACTCCCGGGACAAGGGAGGATTTGGACAAAGTGGAGGCTGCCGTTCTTAAGAGAACACAACTCAGGCCAAGGTTCAAAGGTGACTGGCAATTTCCTGGGACGGGCCCAGGCCAGGGCTTGCAAGATTGCAGGGGTTCACCCACAGATTGGGGACCCCCCCTTCCTCCCTGCAATGAGGTGTTCCCTTACTATGGTCTGGACACTGGGCCCCCTCAGGCTTTCTTGTCTGACTGGTCAGCAGTGTGTCCATTCCGTGTTGAGTGTGACAACGGGACAGGGAGAGTTCCAGGCTTGGGTGCTGTGAGGGATCCATGCACGCTAGGCGTGCCCCTGTCTGCCCTGCTCATCCCCCGTGGTGGCCCGCTTACCTCCCGGTCACCCACCCCGCAAAGAAAACCACGATTACCACCCAAGCCTGTGCTAGGAGATCTCAGAGCCAGGATGTCAAACGGGCCATTGCATTCTGACCCTGCTCTGCTTGTTCCTGGCTGAGGGAAACTGGTCCCTCATTAAATGCCTGTCCCTGGGGTGAGGGGCCTTCCAAGCCCAGATCATAAAAGCCTACTCTTCAGTAACCCCCGCATCCCTGCTCCTGGATCACAGCCTGGCCATGGTGGGGTCCCAGACCGCTAGTCTGAACTGACCTCCAAGGACAGAACCATCACACAGAGGTGCTGAGGCCTGAGTGCCCAGCTCTGCACACCCCTTCCTTCTTCCTCCAAGGAAAAGAGGCGAAGCAAAGCCCATGACTCACAGAAGCAATCAATGCTGAAAGAAAGGGAAAAACATATTTCTTCCCACCCTTCCGTCCTGGCCACCAGGTGAAGCCCTGAAGCTCGAGACTGGATCTGAGAGCCATTGTTTTCGGAGACCCTGCCTCGTCTCCTGCTATTGATCAGGGCAAGGTCCGTTGGAAAGGTCGGGGGTGGGGGGGACATTTGACAGTCAACACTGTCTCCAGGTCACTGGTACCTGGTGTATTTTGGTCTCTCACCTGGTTGCCTGCCACCACCTCTGACCAGCCTTGCACCTCCGGTCCCTCTCGGGCACGATCACAACTGCACTTTACCTCAAAGACTTCCTCCCAGCATCTCACCTGGGTAATGGCAGAGGAGGTCTCCTATCACCCAGCAGTGATACCCACCTTCGCCTGGTGGTCCAGGCCCTCACACTATGTCATTGGGTTTTCCCTCCACCCTGCCGTCTCCTCACCCTCCCACCATGAACCTGTGAGAATCTCTGCTCCGGTCATTCTGGCCTCCTTTCTCTCCATCCTACTGGCCTCTGCCCATGGAAGCCACCAGCCTCCCTTTTTACCTGTCTGAATCCTGCACACCCTTCTCTGACCACTCCAGTCCTGTCCCCCACTTCCTCAGCACACATATGACATCTGACCCTGCCCTTCTTGCCTCGGGCCCTGTGACCAGTCACAGGTTCACTGGAGGCGCCCGTTATAGATGGCCTTGTTTGAGCCTCTCCCTTTCCTTTGAGCCTCTCCCTTCCTTATCTGTCCGACTTGTCTCCCTGATGTCTGAAGGCAGTTTTCTGACTGTCCTCCCAAATGGAAAAGTCATCTTTCCCCTCTGAACTCCCACAGCATTTTACACCCCACTTAGGGCACACACGTTAAAGAATAAGTACATGTAAAGTACTTGCCTGGATGATAGTAAGTGCTCACTAGGCATTAGTTATTGTTATTGATGTTATTATTATTCCCTTACTAGAATTCATCATAAACATATTTCAGTTTCCTTATTCAACAGACGTTCATTCATTATTTCACAAATATTTATTCAGCACCTACTGCGTAAGGCTTACGGCTCCTGGTGGCAACATTGCTGCCTGAATAATCTTTGCACCTCCTGTAGCATCAAGACCACACTGAGGCAAGTGGTAAGTGTTCAGTGATTACCCGGTGGGTGTGTGAATCCATAGATTCCCACCTGACTTCCCACCTAGCTTATATATAAAGTGTATATGGCTCTATAACCCAACTAAATGTCAGGGGTCCAAGGGGTCCAATCTCAGCATTGTCACATCCAACAACCAAAAGTAACTCCAATCTTTATTTGAATGTCTCACATAACATTAAAGGGAATCTATATTATTACTCATAGAGATGCTTCTTTACAGGCTCTCTGTTCTTGCTCTCCAAGCCTTGCAGGCTCTGCAGATGCTCCGAAACTTTTCATACTCTTCCTCTCTGCTCCCAATTTCCACCCTGACCAAGCTCTCCTCTTTCCTTTTCTCTGTATTTCCTTTTGATTTATTCTTTTTTGTTGTTTGTTTTTCTTTGCCCTGCTAAGCAAGGCTGCTAAACTTTTCCTTTAAAAGGGGAAGACTGCTAGCCTGAGGATAAGGATTCTATTTTGCTTCCTTTAGAATCATAAGGCCTCTGAACATGGCAAGAGCTCAAAATGCTGATGTTTGCAACCCCTGATAATTGAACTATCTAGCCATCAAGATCCTGTCCTGTGGAAAATCTCAACTTTTATTTTAATGAAATACAAGGCTGTGGTTATTTTTAAGTGTCTCTAAAGCAACTTGATAGAGGCACGTGACAGAATAAGTAGGATGAAGTCTCAGGAAACCTAGTTGGACTGCTAAAGTAAACCTTTTTAAAATAAATAAATAAAATGATTTATAATTAAAAAAAAAAAAAAAAACAGGCCACCAAGTTGCTTTGTTGATGCATGTATTTCCAGGATGCTGTTGGTTGTGTACCAGTGTGGCTTGCTTCATTTGAGACAGCCCAAGACCACCTGTACTGGGGAGTTAACATGATGTCTTACAGTAGAAAGACCCAGATATAACACATGGACATCAAAGGGAGTGCATTCTAAGGACGGTGTACTTGTTTGCAAGGTGATCTTATTATCTCTGATATTTTAGAATCCACTTTTAGGTTTTTCCACTCAGACATTCTACAAAAATTTCTTTTCCTTTTGTTTTTAATTTAAATTTTTACCACTTTAAGGATGTTCAAAGTGTGTAACACATTGAGTACTGTTCAAAAGAAAAGCAGAATGAAAGCTCCTTGGATTCAGAGACTCTGTCTCGTTGACCACAATTTCCCACACCTACAACACCCCCTGGAAGATGTATGTGTACATGGAGAAAACTGGCTCCAAAGTAGGGAAATGTTTAAAACTTTTAAAACGCAAAGCAAAAAAAGCAAAAAATTTGGACTTTTCAAGTCACCAAATTCTCTAATCAATGAGAAGCGACAGTAAAGGATGATTTTTTTCAATTATATTTTTAAAAATCAAGCTATTATTGATCCAAAACTACTGAAATAAGAGGCTGAAAGGAGAAGCTGAATAACAGCAAAAGAACGCTCTCTAACCTTTGTGTGCCAGACACTGTTCTAAGTGCTGTCACAGATCAGCTCAGTTAACCCTCCTAACAATGCCCATCATCCTCATTTCAGTAGATGAGCAACGGGGCCACAGAGAGGCTCACTCACTGGGCCAGTTTGCACAGCTAGAAAGTGGGGAAGCCGGATTCGAACCTTGGAATCTGCTCCAGAGACCGGGCTCCCCGCCACTGCACCACACTGCCACGACTGCACCCAGTGAAAGCTGCTGAAGACTGAGCGGGCTCCCTGGACCAAGACTCAGCTCCTTGGGGCCACAGTCCTGTGAGTATTTGAGCAGGAACATTCTAGAGGAAATTCAGACATTGCGTGGGAAGAGGCAGGTTTGAACTAAATTACTTTTCCAGTTTCTTTCAACACTGAGATCCACAATTCTAAGAAGGCTGGTGTCTGATTTCTCTAACATTTTGTATCTAAATTCACGTTTTCCTTCAGTGCATCCAGTATGCTTGGGTTTACACGAGTGAGTCCATAAAACTGGCTAATATATTTGGAGGGGAGGGAAGGAAATGGATTCACCCAGATGAATATCTGCAGAGAGCAAAATTTGCCAGATAGCTGCCAAGCTTCCAAATTAGCCAAGACCCCAGAGGCTAACTCAGGAGGAGCACGCTGACACCCCAAGAGAACACCAGCCCAAACAACTAAGAGCTGATCTGATAAGAACACGATAGAACCCCTCCAAAGTCTGAAGAAACCAACTTGCCCGGGTGGAAAAAAAAACCTTGCCGGGCAACTTAGGAGACCTAGGTGACCCCGGATGCTTTTTCTTGGGTTCCTTGGCCCAACCCATAAAACTTTCCAAGCTGCGTTTGTGTTAAACTGTTCCTGATGTGCTCCAATAAGTGTGCTTTCGACACATTGCTAACATAAGGCCAGATCTGTAATACAGCATGGACAATTAAGCCCACAATTTTTGTATAAATGCAAAATCCCTCACTGTGAATTATTTAATTAATGCTCTCCAGTTCATTTAATAGAGCTCTTTCAGAGGCCATTTCACTCACAGAAAACTAATTTCATTCTCCGGGTTGATTTAATTAGATCGTATGATATATGGATGGTATTGCTAATTCAGCGACTCCGGACGCCGTGCCTGGGCCCGTTGTCCCTACTGTCGGCAATCTGTCAGCCCCATTTTTAACAGTATTGAAAAATTCAAGCTTTATTATTGCTCGTTCACTCTTTCTCTCCCATCAGGAGGAAAGTAATGAGCTTTTCTTCTTACGAGAGCCGGCAGAGAGCGTGGTACCCTCAGTGCTTCAGGCATGAGGCAGTATTAACAGGGCTGATTCATGAGTTAAGTTTGCAACTGCTCCTGGCTATTAGCACTCAGTCCTTTGCTGTCATTTAGTTAAAAAGACTCTTCGGTTAATTCACTCTTTTAATGAGACGGCGCTATTCAACTAATGTATTTTACTGTATGAAAGGTCACACCAGGAACCAAAACAGATTGGAGGGAATGTAGCAAGAAGCCTGGCTGTCAAGAAACAATTCAAGCCTCCGAGGCATTTAGCAGCCCCTGCGTCTGTAATAAGCTACGGAACTGATGGGCCAGCGTTCACGTCCAGAGTCGAGCGCCATAAATCAAGGCTAAAGAGAAGGCAGATTAATCAGAGGCTCAGACAAAAAGAGCACGTGTTTCATTACCCATATAATCACTAACATGATTGCCAGACAAGCTGAGGAACTGGATGCGGGGCTGGAAAAATATAGTTGAAGAGAACGCTGGAACTCAGTTCTGTTTAGCTGCAAGCACTAAATCTTTTCATTAAGGCCCCGTTGCCTCCATTTTCTGAGCTGCCGCGTGGGGTGCGGGGCAGAGAAGAGGAGGACGGAGGGGCCGTAAGTTTGGAGGGGGGGGGCATGGTCGGCGGGAGAAGGCTGGGCCGGGGCGGGGTGGCGGAGGCAGCTTCCACAGCCTCCGCCTAGGACGAGGGTGCAAGTTGACAAAAGGGTCCATCTGCGCTGGGCTGCGTCAGACCTGGTGGGAGGCTCCAGGCCCGTCCTCCTGGAAGCTCGCAGACCAGGATCACAGGACCAGATCCACAGCCCTCCTTCAGCTCTTCAAGCACACACGCACGCACACACACACACACACATTTTTGAGGTGGTGTGTGTGAGAGACTGCTGACACCTCCTCAAACTTCTGCTGTCTTATATCATCCTGCCAGCCTACATTGGCAAAAAGGCTCTGCACAGATGTTGTTTATTTGGGATTCCTAAAGCCACCTCCCACCCAAGGGCTCCGGACCACATTAACTTCTGGGGGGACAAATGAGATGACTGGGCATTGTGACCTGCCGGTCTCCAGCTTCTTTCGCAGTGATTTGAACGTCAAGTTCACGGTTTCCAGAGTAAGCAGATCATAAGAAGCTGCCCTCCCCTGGCACGGGACCCATCCCTCCTTCTCAGATATCTCTGTACACTTCATTCATCTAATTCCTGTTCTTGGGAAACAGAGCAACCAGGACCTCGGGTGGGGATGAGGGATGGGGGGCGAGGGAGTAAGAATATTTCCTTTAGAACTCGAGTTTCCTCCAAGTGAACACGTCATGCCAATTTGAAATTCCTCCAGCTCTCCAAAACAGGGAAACCGTATGCTTAATTACGCAACATCTGTTGCCGAGAACACCCCTACGCTTTTGCGCAGCTCCGATCTCGCGGTCTGAATTTTAAAATCTGTCAGCAAGGGATCACCAAAGCTCTGGGAGCAAAGAACTTCTCATGTTAACCTCTGAACCAGATAATCTAACGGTAATCCATTCAGAACTAATCAAACATTTACAGAACCGCACCGGCATGCCGGCAAACAATTCGTCATCTTCACGCACTCATTACCTTGTACCCTCTCAATCTACCTATGCAAATGAAGCGAGGGAGCTGACGTCGGGACCATGGACAGAAATTATAAACAAATATTCATCCATTATGCTGCTGAAATTTAACAGCTGATGTACTAACAGTAGCTGAACTTCAAGCCCTGGGTATCAATTATTTATGAACCTAAAACCGACAGGACTGTGTAGGTGAATTAGCTGCATATGTCAAGCTTTGTTATAAATCCCAACCTACTGTAAAACTCATTTTCATAGAATGTATGTACAAGGCTGACAATATATCAACAGCACGGCATTAATAATTTAGAAGAATGGAACCGGGAGGGAACACCTTGGTAACTGCGCTCTGCTCCGTAGCTGATATTACAAATAAAAAAGTCAAATAAAATGAATTTCCCATAAACAGAGAATCAAATAAAGCATTTTCTCCATAATTTTATTTTCAATTTTCAAAAACATACCGGTTGATACTTTCATGTTTCGGTACCTTAAGTTATCTTAATTTCCTTCTTTTTTTTTTTTTCCCAAGGAGATGGAGGGGAAATTTCTAATCCAGTGATGAACGGAAGGTTTCCTTCTCTTTCTTATTTTTATGACAAGCTAAGTTCAAGAAGGAAGAGGAACTGGAGCCTGCATAGTGCTGTTGGCCATAGTGAAATTATTTGCTATTGTTTGCCAAGGAAAGTATATTTTAAAAAAAAGAAGTGCCGCACAGTAATAAAGATGGTTAACTGAGACCCTTTCTCTGGCAAATGTTAGGATTTTCCTAATTGTCACTCTCTATTCTGAAATGCAGAGTTGTAAGCAGTTGTGAAATCTCAGTGACTAGCTTGATTTGCACGGTGCAGATATTCTTCTGCAGGGCTCCAACCTGAAGATGCTAAAGGGGGAGGAGTGGCAGAATTCTCCTGGATGAAACAGTGCCCGGCATCGCCCCGCCTCCACCCCATGTGCCTCTCCTCTGACTCGTCTCCAGCCTTAACCTTCGCAATCGTTATTAGGCGAGCGATGCTCAATTATGGGGACTCTTTGTCACTGCTAATGACTTCTCCCTGTCCATCTTCTCCCGACTCGGGATATTTATGGCTCTGTTGCCACATTTGTCACCTCTGGCCAGTGAGGAGGCATCTCTCAGTGTGAGGGGAACTTCAGAGCACATTCTGGGTCCTGGCCTCCTTTGAATGAAGAGACGGGAAACACTTCCTCTCCTCCCATCTCCCACTCTCCACAGACTTGTCCTCCGGGTCGGATGAACTGAGAGTCTCCGTCTCTAAACCCCTTCTTGCATCTCTGCTGGTGGGGCCATCCTCACTCCTTCCCAGTGTGAGGTCCCTTCTGAGACCCGGTAACCCTGGCCAGGTGAGCCGCGGTGAGCCTAAGCCCACATTAGGCACCAGTAGGTAGCCCGTTCTACCCCCTGACTGACTCCCATCCAGATGCCAAACAAATAAGGAACAGCAGCCAGAGGCCCCAGAGCGCCCCTCATTTGCACGAGACCAAGGTAAAAACCAAACATTTCTACCAGCTCACAGCCCAAAGGCACAGGCCAAGCTTTAAAATCTCCCGGCATGGCACAGGGAGATCAGCTCGGTGCTTTGTGACCACCTAGAGGGGTGGGATATGGAGGGTGGGAGGGAGGGAGATGCAAGAGGGAAGAGATATGGGAACATATGTATATGTATAACTGATTCACTATGTTATAAAACAGAAACTAACACACCATTGTAAAGCAATTATACTCCAATAAAGATGTTAAAAAAAAAAAAAAAATCTCCCGGCAACAGACAGATTATCTGGGTCTCCACCCTGGAGGCCACGCTTGTGTCAGGCGGAAATTTCTGCTGGAGACAGACAAGCACCTTCTGAAGTCTCCCCGGCAAGGCCTGTCCTAACACTTGCTGATGCCAATACTTTTCTTCCTCTGCAACCTTTCAGGGCATCGTTAAGCTTTCCAAGTTCTCCCAGATGGCCTTTAGTAGAGGGAGCCCTGGCAAGGAATCATTTCTTTTTATGCTACGTGAAATTGCACTCTGCAAAGTACCTGCTTAGACAACCTGCTTGGGCCATGGAAATTCTCATTTGTGAAGGTTCGTTCTGCCCCATAGAAAGACAGCGGCCCTGTTCTTTCTTTTTAACCTTGATGTCAATGATTTGGGGAAAGCACTATCTCTTCATGTGTCTTGGACTTGGACTGGCCCAAGCCATCTTCCACCACCGCCACTCTGTCCCTGACAGACACGCTCAATTTATTGTGCCCAAAGCAAGAGAAATCTCCCTGTCCCTTTACGAGTGAATTCCTGAGTCCAAAGTGGCAGAAATGGGAGGGAGGCAATGGTGCGACTGGGTTGGAGTTGGACCATTCTGCTCCCTTGAAAAATGACTCTGGAAAGCTAATTGATTAGAATGGGTAGGAAATACTTGCTGTTATTCAAAGGACTGTGAGGGTAGCCTCGTATGTTTCTAGTCTTATGAAATGCTAAAATATTTACACTCTTTTTACTTCAGTCAGGGGGAAATCATTTGGATCTGTTTAAAAGGGAAAAGAATTAAGAGAGCTGACATTTCCGGGAGAAACAACACTCGTGCACGCAAGTGGAATTTAAATGAGAACCTGCGGACGATTCTGACAAAACAGGCTTTCGTTCCAACGTGTGGATGGCTGCAGAACCAGACCAACCTCCGGAAGCCCAGAAAGGACGAGAGCTCCGACTCTCTGGGGTCAGGGGCTGTTGGTTTTTGTTGCATTTTCTGGGGTTAAATATTTCGAGGATTTAAAAAGAGCATCTATTTCTTTTCTGTTTATGATTCCCTTCAGATCATACCTTTTTCCCCTTCCATGCTTCATGCAGCACAGGGGAAGGAGAGGAAGTGTCGGCTTATTCCCAAGAACAGCTAAAAGCATCACAGGAGTTATGGGTACGTGTTCTACGAAGGAGGAAAATATACATATTTGGTCTTGAAAGTTATTGCTTCAATTACTTAGTAATTTCTTAAGCAACCTCAGGGTGGGCTTTTAAGAGGTGGGTTTGAGAGAAGCCTGTGGAGACTCTCTCCCCAAGTATTACCATTCACACCTGTCAGAGTGGAAGCGGAGAACCCTTTCTACGTTAACCCTGCCCAGAGAGGCTGCCAGGACAAGAGGGCGTGTCCAGGGCACCTGGCCCCGGGCTTGTCTCTGTCTGTGACTTTTGTGATTTTAAAAAACATCCAAAGACTCTTCACGGCGACACTATTCACAATAGTCAAAAGGTGGAAACAGCCCAAATATCCATCGACTGATAAATGAACAAAGAAAATGTGGTAGATCCATATAATGGAATATTATTTGGCTGTAAAATGGAATGAAGCACTGACACATGCTGTAACATGGATGAACCTTGAAAACATTATGTTAAATTAAAGAAACCAGACACAAAAGGTCACCTGTTGTATGATCCTGTTTTCCAGAATAGGCAAATGCATAGAGACAGAACACAGATTGGTGGTTGCCAGGTGCTGGGGGTGAGGGGAGAGGCAGGAAATGGGAGTGATGGCTTAATGGGTGTGGAGTTTTATTTAGAGATGATGAGAATATTTTAGAACTAGACTGAGGTTTTGTGAATGTACTAAATGCCGTTGAATTGTTCACATTAAAATGGTTAATTTTATGTTCTGTGAATTTCACCTCAAAAAAATTTTTTTAAGTATCATCAACTGTGGTTCTTTAAGTGTGTACAGAGACCTAAGCTCAAGGTCACGTCCCCCTGGTGATCATTCAAGAGCCACCACTCTCCAAATAAAGCACGAGCCCCCGCGCGGACTGGGTGCAAGCCATCCAGGCTTTTGTGAGGCTCACACCACATTTTTTATCTCTTCGCCTGCTGGTGACCATGCGGGTTGTTTTCACCTTTCGGCTGTTGTGAATAGTGTTGCAATGGACAGTCTCTTTACGTGTTCTGTGTGTTAGGTTAGCCCCTCAGCTGTCGAGGAACAGACATTCTCAGGTGACCTAAAGCAAAGCGGGCAAGAATACACCTGGCCTTGAGGATGGCGAGAACAGCAAGGGTACCACCTGCCTTTGTGGAGATGGTGCACAGCTCGAGAATAGAAGGCCATTCAGGTCACGTCTAAGCTTGAGCCACCGGAACCTGCTTTCCTCAGAGATGACACCTCTCCCTCCCGACTCGAGGCCTCAGCCACTAGAGCAACTTGGCCTAATGACACTCCTCTCCCGGACGGTTCTCCCTCCTCATCCATGGGATCCCGGCTTGCTCCTGGCTTCTGCTTAACCTGGTCTCCCATCCTCCACGGCCACGCTCTCGGCCTTGTCTCTGTTTCTCCGTTTCTGTGCTCTAGAATGAGCCATTAGCCCACTGTTCTCTGTATAACTTCAAGTCCAACCTCCGTCTTAGGCTCAGACACGTTCATCCATTGCTACCATCTCTGCTGGGGAAGGCCGTCACGTCAGGGGAATAACAGGTCTACGTCCCGGGGGCCTGACCAGTGCAGCGGATGCCTGTGAGGGCAGCTCCTCCCTCAGCACTGCCTCGGTTCCACCCTGCCCTGCTGGTTGTACAAAGTCAGATGTTCCATTTAAAATGTGCTGATTTGGGTGCTGCCTCTTTCTAAGCCTGTGGTTGTGCAGTGGCCAGAACTCTGAACGACCGTCCTAAACTGAAGGACGTGTAGAAATAGCTACCTGGTATCCTGCAGGCTGGGTCAGTGACTTCCGTTACTTTACTTTGTCAGCCATTGTCTTGGAGAAAACCAAGGCCCCGAGCTTCCCGTTTTGCCGGCCTGCTGCAGGGCTGCCGCAGGGAGAGAGAGCTCATCAGGGGACGTTTGACTGGGGACTTTCAAGTGACAGAAACCCAAGCAGATCTTCCTGAGGCAAAGTGGAGGAGGTGTTGGCTCCCACAAACCAAGGAAACATTGGAGAAAGAAGCAGCCAGCCCTCAGGGACAAGCTCTCATCCCCTCTCGGCTTCTTTCCGCATGAGGACCAGCCTACTCTTTCTCCTTACAGCTCGGTTTTCCCCAAATAGTTGGAAACGTGACCACTGAATCCTCTTAAGTTCTACTTCCACGAAAGAGACACCACCCTGAAGGTCTCTGAGAACCCAGGGGAAACACGCACCAGCCCAGCTGGGTCAGGTGCCCACGCCAAGACTTATCAGCCATGGCTGGGGGCAGGGTCACTGGACAAGAAAGACTGTTCTAGAAGAAAGATGCTTCATTGGGCTTCGGAGCTGGACTTCCTGGTTCACATCCTAGCTTCACAACTTATAAGCTGTGTGACCTTGGCAAGTTTCTTAACCTCTCTGTGCCTCAAGTTCCTCATCTATAAGATGGAGATGAAAATGGGAGCTGGCATAGGGTTATCAAGAGGATTAAGTCGTCGTCATGCGTAAAGTGCTTAGAACAGCGCCTGGCACGTGGTGAGAGCTCCTCGTTGATTGTTTCGTTGACTATAATCTTAGAAGGTAAGTGAGGCAAGTAGAATGGAGAAGGTATTCCCAGGGGATCACGATGTACCCAAGCCAGGAGACAAGATGAGAAGAGGCCTTCAGAGATGTGCGGGAGGTGCCACGGGGTCGGAGTTTAGGACTGACAGGTGGAGGAGGGGCTGTCTCGGATCGGCTGGGGGTGGCTGGAGCACAAAGGGCCTCCAGTTCTCACTGACGAGCCACCGGGCTCCACCTCCATCTCCAGGAGGACCCTTGAGGCTCCCTCAAGGCCAAGCTCCTCCACTCCCTTTCTTCCTGCTTCACTCGGCCAGGGAGGCCTCCGATGCCCACCCAGCTCCCCAGTGCTACAGGCTGACCATCTCCCAGCAGTGAGGGAAAAGCTGGGATGATTTCCTGGGAAACGGATGCTGAGGGAAGCTCTGTGGGCAGGAGGCTCCTGGAGAGTTCTGTCAGCTCCCACATGACCAGGAGTGGCCAAGGCTAGTGATCGTCTCATCAGGACAAAGGCCTCAGCCAGTCCCAGGACAGCTGTGGAGCTGGGACGGCCCTGTAGAGTTGCCCCACGTTGAGCTCAGGGAACTGGGCCTTTCTACCTCCTCATCAACCAGTCATTGGAGGGCAAAACCTTGGGACCCACAGTCCAAGCACGTTTCCCAGCTTCAGCGGTGAGCTGTCGGCAGCCACCACCCCTAGCAGCTGGGGAAAGACGGCCTCGGCCAGAAGGGAGGGCTCTGGGCAGCCCAGCCCAGCGTCCACTACACCTTTATCTAGATCAGGGCTCAGCAAACGTTTTCTTAAAGGGCCAGATAATAAATATCTTAGGCTCTGCAAGCCAAAAGGGAAAATCAGGTACTCATATAACCATTATAAAACGTAAAAAACTATTCTTCTCTTATGAGCAAAACAAGCAGTGGGCCAGATTTGGCCTCTGAGCTGTAGTTTGAAGACCCCTGACCTGGGTCTGTGTTGTCCACTAGGGGTGGCCATTAAGGCAATGTGCTAATTAACCTCTTAAAGCCTCAGTTTCCTCGACTGTAAAATGGGTATACTACCCTATCCCTTATGGTGTGTATTTTTTTTAATACTTTTTTGGCCACACCGCACAGCATGTGGGATCTTAGTTCCCCGACCAGGGATCGAACCCGTGTCCCTTGCATTAGAAGAGCAGAGTCTTAACCACTGGACCACCAGGGAAATCTCCCTTATGGTGTGTATTAAATAAGGGAAGAGAGAAAGAGCACATCACCCAGTGTCTGGGCATAATTCTAGCCCTCCCATCTCTTCTCCTATCTCTTCCTATGGCCAAGTTCTTCTGTGCCTTGTTCAGCTTCTTGCAGCCAAGAACTCTTTATCCAGTGAATAAATGATTCCATGGCTTGTTAAAGAGCCAATGGAACAGATTCTTCCCCGTTTGCTGGGAAGCCCATGTGCTCTAAGAGCAGCCTGGGTGCGGGGTTGCCGTGGATACCCTGCTCCCAGGAGCCCCCCCCCCCAGCCTCCCAACGATGCACAGCCTCTTCCATGTGTGGCTCCTGTTGGGCCTCGAATGCCTTGGGGTGCATTTGTACACAGTAAAGACCGTTAAATATACTTAGATAATAAATGGAGCCACCAATACTACTCAACATGCTCAACACTCACTGTGTTTGTCCTGAACACACTGCGGACAATTAAGTTTACAAACCATTTCCAACTCGTGTACAGCCAGCAACCCGGATGAGGTGTGTGATATTTGCATGGGTGCGTCCATAAGGCCGGTAAACTTTACTTTCTCTCTCTCCTCCCTCACCTGGGAGTGTGGAAAATGGTTCTGAGGGAACTTTGCTCTCTGGGCTTTTAAATGGCAGATCACACCCACCACCATGAGAAGAAAGCTGGCATTTAATGATGTCTATAAAGCACTCAGGGCAAAGTCACCCCTCCTTTATTGAGGGGCTATGGACCAGGAATAAGAAGCTGCTGGAGAAAGATATGAAGCGGGTTTCTACTATTATTATCAATATCTGTGAACTGAGCACCTACTGTGTGCTGAATTCTGGGTATCCTCATCTCAGGAGGAGGAAACTTTGGTCTCTTTGCTTCCTCAGGTAGTTGAGCAGTTAAAGGACCGACACCACCACTCCCATGATCCTGATGGACTCAGGTCACAGGCTCGTGTCAAGAGATGTGATCATCTTGTTAACCACTCATACAGCCATAAGACAACCCCATGAGACAGGTACTACTGCCCTCACTTCCCATGTTGAGAACACTGAGGGCCAGGGAATAAGTAACTGGCCCAAGGCCATGCAGAAATTACTTCAGAGAAGTCAGAATTTAAACCCCAAACTCCCTCATTTGAAGTCCAAGTCCTTCCCACTATACTTTGCTGCCTCAAGAAGTGAGTGTTAAATCCCAAAGAAGGCTGAGAACTGGGTAAAGTTCTGGAATTTGAGTAACGGGAAAGGTGCCTCAGTGCTGAAACTAAAGTGCACAGTAAAAGGGGCAGTGGGTGTGGGCGTATGTGACAGTGTTGAGGTTCCAGTTTCCACTAAGCTTTTCCCTATGAAAACATAGGGTTGGCCCAACCTAGCACTATACCTTCCAAGAAAACCCCACAGAGAACATCATTGGCCCTACAGCTGACAAGTGTCCCAGGCTCGGTGTCCTATTGTCAAATGAGGCATCAAATGCTCTAGACAAAAGGATTCTTCCTCCTCTGACACTGTGGATTCTGTAATGATAGTTTCTTGACCATATCACGGCATCATTTCCAACAGTGTAAATGATCCTATTTATACAGTTAGTCACTTATTCACTCAATAACCATTGACTATACACCTATTATGTGGTTGACAGTCCACTAGACACTGGGATACAAAGAGAAGTAAAGTAACATTTCTGTCCTCATGGAGCTCAAACTCTAAATGGAGATAGATATAGATATTCCAGTCTACTAGGCTACAAAGAAGTGAATTAACAATTCTCTTTGAAAAGAAATGGACCAAAGAATTAACTGCTGGCATCTGCCTTGGCAGAAGCAGTAGTGCTCAACAAATATTCCATCAGCTTCTCCACATTTCCCAGCCACCTCTGCAGTTAGGAAGGGTCAGGTGACCAGTTCTAGCCAAACGTGTCACTTCTGGGCTGAAGCCTAGAAGAGCCAGTAGGCAACCTTCTGTCTGTCCCTGCTGCTATGGCAACCACACATTCTTGGCAATGGCACCGCAGTTACCTTGGGTCCCTGAGTGACTATGTGGAACAGAGCCCTTTGATGATCCACAATGGACAGAGAGAGAAATGAACCTGTGTCATGTTAAAGCCTATGAGATTTGGGGTCATTTGTTACTGCACATTATCCAGCCTATCCTGACTAATACAGATGGATTAGAAGCCAAATCACATTCTGGACAGGAACTGATTTCTCTACATAAAAAGATATGATATGGTTTTTGTTTGTTTGTTTGTTTGTTTGTTTTTTTCATTTATTTATTTATTTATTTTTGGCTGTGTTGGGTCTTCGTTTCTGTGCGAGGGCTTTCTCTAGTTGCGGCAAGCGGGGGCCACTCTTCAACGCGGTGCGCGGGCCTCTCACTATCGCGGCCTCTCTTGTTGCGGAGCGCAGGCTCCAGACGTGCAAGCTCAGTAGTTGTGGCTCACGGGCCTAGTTGCTCCACGGCATGTGGGATCTTCCCAGACCAGGGCTCGAACCCGTGTCCCCTGCATTGGCAGGCAGATTCTCAACCACTGCGCCACCAGGGAAGCCCATGATATGGTTTTAATTAACCTTTTTTCTATATACTGTCTCAAAAAAACTCACTTAGACTTCACATTTTAAAATCACTGAGCACCCAAGCCAATTTCCATTTCCTACAAATTTGGAATTCATACCATTTTTCATGAATTTGTTTTCCAAAGTCTAGAGAAGCAAACCTCAGACAAAAAGAATTTTAAAGTGTAATTGGTAAGCTGAGAAAATAGTGGCATGGAAAATATCTACTTTTAGGAAACCAACAAAAGATAATGGAAATACAGAGGCTGTGCGTTGTCCTGTTGCCATGGTGAATGCAAGGTCTAAATTGGTTCTGGATGATGTGATGGCAAGGACAGCCATGGTTGGTGAAATGTCAGCCTGCTAACAACTGGTTCAGTCCCACCCACTGACCTGCAGGGCCAGGAGATGCACACAGCAAGGAGAGGAGATTGAGGCATAAATCGGAAGTGAGTCCTGGGGTGGTGAACTAATTAACATAAGCTACTAGTTGAGTGAATAACCAACTCAGCTTCTCCAAGAAGACCGGGATCAAGATGGGGTGTTTCTCTGAAGCGTGGGCGTGCTAATCACCTCCTGATGAGGAAGACGCTTCCTCATCTTTGCTTCCTCATTAGTTGAGCAGTTAAAGGACAGACATCACCATTCTCACCAACCCAATGGGCTCAGGTCACGAGCTCGTGTTAAAAATCTGACCATCGTGTTATTCACTGGTTGGGTAAGTATATGGTTCAGCTTGGGAGGGGAAGCGGAAGCAGAGTAAAGAGGGCTAGGAGAGAAGGAATGAGAACGTGGAATTCAGCCAAATGTAATGGGCTAGTTAATCCCTCTCACAAGTACTTGTATGAATGCATCAGGCTGACTGGTTACCAAATAGCAACTACCCAAATGTATTCAATTCCATTCAACCAATTTTACTAAATGGCTACTCTGTGCCAGGACACAATGGTTATATAGAGTTGGAGATCAGCTATAAACTATTTGAATAGAAAGAAGGAAACAAACTAAAATGTTAATAGTTATCTCTAAAAGGTTGAGTTATGGGAAATTTTTATTCTCTTTGCTATTTTTTCTGTATTTGATACGTTTTCTGTAATGGAGGATGAGTTAATTTTATAGTCAGAAAGTTATCATTTTAAAATAACGTGATAATCAGCTGAACAGCGCTGGTGATCTAGGTGGGTGAGGTCTGCGGTCTGGTGGTCCCAGCTCAGCTGTTCAAGTGTTGGAGAGACATCAGCCTTTGCAAAATATCACCAATATTCCTTAAGCCATTAAATACACTTTATAATTGCAATTGCTCGCTCTAAATTGCCTGTTTACACTGTTAATGACTTTTTTTGTGAACCACTGTTTACAAATAAGGCATTTCCTAGAATCTGCTAGCAATTAGGGACTTGTTCTGGCCTCCTAATGAAAAGTAAACACCGTTAATAATGCCTATCCTAGCTCATATTCATGTTGGTTTTGTGTCATTTACTTTGGGGACAGAAAATAACAATCCTAAAAAAATGCATTTAGCCTACAGATAGTTCCTAGGCACCGCACCGTGAGCTAATCTCATAGCAGGGAGAAGATGCGAGGAAGAGTTTTCCCTCCTCCTTCAAGTTGGTTTTCATAGACAATGGTCCCCTGACAATTGCTTTTACTAATTTAGCTATTTTATTTTGTATACTCACACCAACCTCATAGGCCAAATTAAAGGTGACTTGGACCAGGACCCACTGGCTACAGTTGTCTCAAACTGGGGTGTACAAACACCCTTAACCCCATCCTACCCAGTCTGTGCAGAAGCAGTGGGAATGCAGCACGTTCTTAAAAAATAAGATATCTGATTATGAGAGAAGTGAAAGCTAAGATGATAAAACTACCCAAGAAAAGAGAAGACATATGTCCATACAAAGAATTGTATATGAATGCTCATAGCAGCTTTGTTTGTAGTAGCCCCAAACTGGATGCAAACCAAATGTCCATCAATAGGTGAATGAATGAGCAAAAAGTTTCATATTCATACAATGGAATATTACTCAGTAAGAGACATGAATGAGCTACTGATACGTCCTACAGTATGGATTGCAAAATAATTATGCTGAATGAAAGAAACCAGACAGAAAAGAGTACATACTGTGTAATTCCCTTTTAATAAAATTCTAAAAAATGCAAGCTAATCTGTAAAGACAGAAAGCAGATAAATGATTGCTGGGGGGTGCAGGGAGAGGAGTAGGGGAGAGCTATGTTCATTATCTTGATGGCAGGGATGGGTTGACAGGTGTACACGTACGTCAAAACTTAAACTTACAATTTGACACACATGTATGTCAAAAACTTATGCTTTGGGAGCAGTTTATTGTATGTAGAGGATGCCTTAATAGAACTTTTTAAAAAACTAATCAACTACATGTTATCACATTTTCTTATAAAATTATAACAATAATTTTAATAATAATGAAAATCTTACCTTTAAAAATAAACTTTATTTTTAAAAATTAAAAATTAAAATAAAATAGAAAGTGGTGAGGGATAAAACTAATGTTCTTGCATATAGGATGAACTTTTAATTATTATTCTGGCGGGGTGTTAGGTTCACATATTTTCTATGTATGTTATATAATATTTTTTATGTATCATATATTTCATAATGCAATAGATAAGAGAGATTCTGAGGGACAGAGGATAGATTGTGCAACGTGAGAAATGTTTAGAGCCTATAAAACATGGCCCTACATAGCAAAAGATGAGGAAAAGATTCAGAAAATGAAAACTTAAGGCCAGAGGCTCAGAACAACCTCACATGCATATTCCCATGTCTATGCTAATGCCTGATGCTGATTCAGAAGTCTGGGAGATTGTTCCAGAAGCTAAAACTAAACAGAATGAAAGGGCTGCTTCCAAACTTTATCAGAAAATGCAGATGCTTCCACCCATTCGAGGTCCATGCAGAGTTGGGTCGCAAGAGCCAGGGCCCCCCACTCCCCATGGGGACCCAGGCACAGGGGTCTCCTTTCCCTGCTCCAGGGCTCCCATGCCTTCTCATGTCCCTGAGGGCTCAGACATGCCATTGACCTGGAGCATCTCCACCCCATCCCCCATACACCCAGCACACTCAGACGAGTCCTCGAAATTTCACTTCAAATGCTCAGGAAAACTTCTCTGCTCAAAGACTAGGTCAGTCCCCTTGCTACTGCTTCGTATCACGTGGCCCGGTCCCCTAAAGATCTGGGAGACTGGTGGCTTGCTATCTGTCTCGCCCTGGGGTGAAGACTCTGACATCAGGGCTTCCATCATCTGTGCCTCCTCAGGCCAAGATCAGCACCTGGCACATGGTGGGCACTCAAGAGATTATGGGACAGGGAATTCCCTGGCGGTCCAGTGGTTAGGACTCTGCACTTTCACTGCCAAGGGCCCAGGTTCAATCCCTGGTTGGGGAACTAAGATCCCACAAGCTTCTCGGCGTGGCCAAAAAAAAAAGAGACTATGGGACAAAAGGGAAAAGAAGCCACCTGAGCCTCCCAAGAGTGCAGGTAAGGAGGTGTGGGTTTCAAAGAAGCATGACCTAACATAGAGGTATAAAGAAGACCAACATGAGGAAAACTGGCAACCATCTAAGGAGCCTGTTGATGGGGAAATTCTTTATTAGGTCCCTGTGTGCAGAGCCAGGGGTGAATGTGCTAGAACATCCTGGCACCTCTAGACTTTGCCTCTTGCCCACCCCAACAGTACACATTCACACGCACAGATCACCAGGATGTGATATTACAACTGGTGATTTTGCAAACAAATGCCATCACTCACTCGCTAAGCCACTGATGTGCACAAACCAAATAACAAAAGCTAAAGGAGCAAGTTGTCAGGAAGCCAAACAGCATAGCAGTTGAGAGCCTGGGCTCTGGAGCCGTATACTTTGAATCCTACTCTACAGTTTACCAGTCATTTGTCTGTATTTGGGAGGCTAACAGCTATAACAAGCCACCCCAGCACAATAAAGATTTATTTCTTTAATCCAATCAGTCCTCAGAACAGGCTGTGACACGGGGATCCCTTGTCACAGATGGCTTTTGCCATCTTATGGCACCATCTTCTAGGGCCTCCTCAATCACCCACTGATTCACTGAATTCAACTAGCTGATAAGTGAAGGGAGAGTGTGGAAGATTGCTCAGGTGTTTCATGGCCAAGCCTGGAAGTGATGAACACCTTTCTGCCCACATGCTATTGACCAGAACCCAGGGATCTGGCCCCAACCTAACTGCAAGGGAAGCTGGGAGGTGTGATCTTCATGTGTGTCCAGGAAGAGGAAACCAGATTGGAGAGTGCACTGGGTTAAACAGTGTCCCCCTAAAATTTCCAGAACCTCAGAAGTGAGCTCACTTGGAAATCGGGTAGTTGCAGACGTAATTAGGTACATGAAGATGACATCATACTGGAGTAGGGTGGGCCCTTAATCCAATATGATTGGTGTCCTTATAAGGAGAGGAGGAGAAGAGACACACAGCAAAGTCAGCCATGTGATGACAGAGGCAGAGACTGGAGTCGTTCTGCCACAAGCCAAGGAACACCAAGGATTGCCAGCAACTACCACAGGCTAAGAATAGACAAGGAAGGATCTTCCCCTGGAGCCTTCAGAGAGAGTGTGGCCCTGCCAACAGTTTGATATCAGACTTCTAGTCTCCAGAACTGTGAGAGAATAAATTTATGTTGCTTTAACCACCCAGGTGTGGTACTTTGTTCTGCAACCCTAGGAAATAAATACACCTAGTGAGTGTCTCTGCCACAGTGTCTGTAGACAACTTACATCTCTAAGCCTCAGTTTCCTTATCTGTAAAGTAAGCATGTTAATAGTAGCTAACCAAAAGTTCTCTCTGAAGATCAAATGAGATAAAGTATGTGAAATGCTTAGCACACTTCCTGGACCACAGTGCCTCAAATAAAGATATTATGATTATTACTATCATTAGTCAATTCAGAGGTAAGTATGAGGCATACAGAGCATAGGAAAAGAAGCAGGCTAAACGGGTTAATCAGCTTTGAAAATCATCACTTGCCTATTGGCCCTTTTTTTTTTTTCTTTTAGAAAAATGAACATATGTTTTTATTATCACAGCTACCCTCTCTTTTTGATAAAAAGAACCCTGTTATTTTTCAAAGGTTTTAATTTTTCACTAAGATATGCAGGTATTAGAGTAGAGACAGTATTTACTCCTGAAATAATATATTTCTAATAAACTCAGGTGTGGTTTCTAGGAGATGCACAGCATGAAATGAATAAAGTCTTCTCTGTTCTTCTCACGGTAAGATGAGAAGACTCTGAGCCTCAGCATCCTAGAGGAATATCCCAAAGTGGAGAAGATGAAGGATTAAGAGCTTGCAAAGCTGGCACTGAGCCCAACTGTAAATCATTATCTGTGTGTCATTGAGCAGGTAAATCCAAGCATCATTTCTTTATCTGAAAAATGGGGACAGTAATAGGTGCCTACCTTACCTACTTTGAGAGTGTGTTTGGAGTCTGAAAGGAGATATACAACCTTTACCTAGGAGTACAGCTTGTGAAAAGCAAAAAACTTTACCAGAGATGAATTCATCCAGAATCAAGTTCCAAAAGGCTGTGTGAGGCTGCAATCACCTAGAAGCAAAGATGCCCTTGGAAAATCCACTAGGAACCACCAGTTGGACGCCACCGTCCTGTCTCCCAAAGTTCAGCCCTGCCAGGTTTTCCTCCAGGTCTGGAAGAAACCAGTTTCTTCAGCTAAGTTTAATAATAAGTTTCTTCAACTAAGTTGATACTGAGCTGGCTTGCATTTAGGAGCTATGTTGTATGAATATCTTTAAATTGTAGACTCACACTCAGCATGGTGAGACGCCCCCATGGGAGAGGCAGAAAGTACAGCACATCGGAATGGGGACCAGGAGGGAACATCAGAGTCACCCACTCCGTGGCAAACCTCCGATAGGGAAGGAAGCAAAGACTTTCTCTCACTCTCGCTCTCCGTCCCTCCCTCTCCCTCTAAAAGGCAAATAGCTGAAATCTCATAAATTAAAGGACAGTAATCCACTGTACCTAAATATTTATGGCCGTGGTTGTTTTATGGGGAGAGAGAATTCAGATACCTGTTTGTGCATCTAATGTAGAAAGATAATCCTTGGGATCCTACGGCCCGCTGGCAGAGAGTTGAGAGCCTAACCTAATCAAAGAAAACTGATTTTGTCTGCAGGTAAAGGCACAAAGCAGCAGTAGATAAGTGGGT
This sequence comes from Eubalaena glacialis, assembly GCF_028564815.1. Taxonomy (NCBI): domain Eukaryota; kingdom Metazoa; phylum Chordata; class Mammalia; order Artiodactyla; family Balaenidae; genus Eubalaena; species Eubalaena glacialis. The sequence continues at coordinate 8,685,764 of NC_083716.1, forward strand.
GCAGAATTTGGAGGCACCAAGATGACCCTGAAAATGCCCCTTGTCCACCTATTCTGCGAGCAGTGTCCTAACATTTGGGTGCATCTGGTGCCTCCTTAGCCGTAAGCCAAATTCTCAAAGGGTTGCTTGGATGGTAGCTAAACCCACTGCCCCTGCAATCTGCAACCTTTTTCCAGGGCCATGGGAAAAATTTAAGTACAAGTGCATTCTTTCATGGACCTTTGAACTGGATTAGAATCTGGCCACATGGCAGTACCCTTTAAACTCTATATCGGCTTCTGCTCGATGATGAAGTCAGGAGCGAGGGCAGCTTCATCATCACAGTTGACCATTTCCCTTTCAGTTGAAAGCATTGCCGTGATTTTCATAGTTGTAACCTTAACTTTGGATCCAAAGGATTACTAAAGTGTATTTATGCAGTTTCTGAGCGATCAGAATGGATTTTATGACTACAGCTATTGAGGACCCAGAAATTCAGGATCAGAGGTGCTCCAAAGGACACGGGTCATCAAATTCCAACTGTGTCATAAGTATCTGTGATGACATCGAGATTAATTCCCAGCTCCCTGCATCTCAACCACACTCTATTTCTGACTTTGACTGCAGTCAAATTGATACCCAGACCAGTGAGCCCTTCAGAGGCAGGCAGTGAGCACATCACTTTGCTATAAGAACAACAATAATAATCAGAAATCAAACAGAACTGCTTTTTAAGATGTGCTTTTTATCCAACGTCAGTATTTTTCCTGAACATGCTGCTGATCAATTGCTGAGGACTCCAGAACTCTTAGGACTTATACATCTAACAAGGCTATAATCAATGGATATAATCAAATAAGAAAGACCTGTGGGCCCAGCACATGACTCCAGCTACCTAGAAATTGGAAGACAAGAAGAGAGACAAGGGGACATCCAAGAAAATATGTTTGTTCTACCTCTGGTGACATTTGAGAATAATTGGGTCACATGCGGGAGCCCCAGATGAAGAATAGTCCAAAGTACCAGGAGACACTGCAGATGGCAGCCCACGCTGTAGACAGAGGTCTGGACAGGCGGCACTAAGAAAGAGCTGTTGAACTGAGATCAACCTGAACAGGCGTCTCCGACCACCTCCCAGACCCTACCTGGGCACCAGAGTCCTGAGGCACTGGAGATGAAGCAGAGAAGCAAATGTCTGCTCAGAAAAAAAAAGAAAAAAAAAATCAATGGCTACAGGCAAGAGAATCTATTTTGTAGACTAAGGTCACCCTGAAATTCTAGAGGCTTAAATACCACATACCCACTTAAGGTCTGGCATATGAATTTCTCATTTCTTGTTAATTAAAGATCTTAATGTAACTTCGGGGTAAGAGTATTTTTCCAGTGTTTTCAGAAGCATTCCCAGGAATGCCAGAGAAGGGGAACTCTCTCTCAAGAATCATACAATAAGGGCTTCCCTGGTGATGCAGTGGTTGAGAATCTGCCTGCCAATGCAGGGGACACGGGTTCGAGCCCTGGTCTGGGAAGATCCCACATGCCGCGGAGCAACTAAGCCCGTGCGCCACAACTACTGAGCCTGCGCTCTAGAGCCCTTGAGCCACAACTACTGAGCTCACGTGCCACAGCTATTGAAGCCTGCGCGCCTGGAGCCCATGCTCTGCAACGGGAGAGGCCACCGCAATGAGAGGCCCGCGCACCAAAACGAAGAGTAGCCCCTGCTCGCCACAACTAGAGAAAAGCCCGCGCGCGGCAACGAAGACCCAACGCAGCCAAAAATAAAATAAATTAATTAAAAAAAAAGAATCAGACAATAAAACAGATCATCTGATGAAGTTTATGAAAAAACATGCATGCAATGGATGTGCATCTACAGCAAAAGGTGGAAGTGGGCAGGGAGGAGACCTACTCCTTTCAGCCAGGAGCCAGGAGCAGCCTGAGTCCACCTAGATACCTAATAACAAATTGGGCTGGAGGGGGAAGGATGGGATGGTTATTTGTCTCCAGAGCACAGTAATGGACTACTTTACAAAAACTAAAATAGAATAAGAAAAATTACATAACTCTAAAAAGAAAATAACCTGAAATATAATAGGGTTCCATAAGAGAATGAAGAAGCTGGAAAGAGCCTTTGAGGTCAGCGTTCACTTCACCCTTTACTCCCTTTGCTGGCTCCTTCCATCCCAGCCTCCACCCCTCGCCCTATCACACACACACACACACACACACACACACACACACACCTCCTCGAAGCCTGAGTCCCAGACAGCTAAGCAAAGATCCTGAGATCATACAGCTCCGGGCTGCCATTCAAACCCCATCATCTGTGCTCCGGGGCATGGCTTTCTCCACTCCATCACATTTGCCTTTAGGGGCAAGTCTTTAGATGATAAATGCCTTACAAAAAGTTTTGCCACAAGGCTTCTTTAAAAAGTCATTTGTTCTAAGTATTTGTAGCATGATTTGCCTCTTTGAGAAATTTCCTTATCATGAACAGATCCATGACCAAAAACAGGGTCTGTTTGCAGAAAACAAAGACCACTTGCATCCAAACCTTGTCCAATGCAAACATTTAAATTAGGAGTGTCTTGATATTTCTCCTTTACCAGGGGTTTCCAATGTGGCTTATTAAGAATCATAACCTCCTGGACCTCAAGCCAGGCCTGCTGAATCAGAATCTACAGGGATGAGACCCAGGAATGTATATTCTAGAATCATCCCTGGCTGATTCAGATGCAGTCTGATGCTCGCTCAGTGACCACTATTTGTGTCTATATCATAGAAAACACCAGAGTGAGACTCGCTGTTGCATTACAGCAGGCATGCCCCATTGGCCCAACCATGCAGGCAAGAATAGTGTGTTATGATGACTGGCAAGGTGGAAAAAAGTATCATTTCATTCCCCAAATGGCCAGTTTCATTTTTGACTGTGTACCCTACTCAAGAATCTTAAACATCTTTAAAACATCATTTATGCATCCACTTTCTCTCTGAGAAGCCTAAAGGAATTCGGTGCAGAGGTAGGATTTGCTCCTAAATCACGTGCCTTTGATTTCAGAAGCATCCCCCCCCCATCTCTCCTCGAGCACACAGAGACCTCCCTCCCAGAGCCCCCAGGCTTATTGAGGTTGGAGCAGGAATGCCAATTTTTATTTTGCATCTTGCTTATCCTCTCTCTCCTCTCCTCAAAATAAAAATTGATCTCTAAGGAGCACAGGTATTGGCTTAACTCGTTCTGAATTACTCTAATCTCAAGTGACTCTTTGTCACTCACCATTTTACAGGAAGCAAGTAAGATACCTATTATCCTGTTATCTCCTCCCAGAGAAGAACATTCTAATGGGAACTCACTGTTCTGGTTTGCCAGCAGCCAGGCCTCAGAGCCCCTGCACGGAACTTTATGGGGACTGAAGGTTTCCTTCTCTGCTTCTCTTACAGAAACAAGTGAAAAAACAGATTTCTCGCCATCAGCCATGTGCCCACCTCGGCGATGGAGGACCCTGGCACTGGGAGTCAGGCAGACCTGCATTCAGATCCTGGAACTGCCACTGGATCACGTGGAGGAGTCTAGGCCTCTGATTAACGCTCTGTAAAATGGAAACCATGGGGTTGTAGGATGCATATGGAGAGATAATGGTTTTCAAAATGGTATAGCTCTGTATGAAAAGGCTATGGCTTATGTTATATTTTAATTAGGGTAACTAGATAAAACACAGTTGCCCAGTTAATTTGAATTTCAAATAAATGAATAAACTTTCATTACAAGTTTGTCTCATGTGATATTTGGGACATACTTAACTTAAAAAATTATTCCTTGTCTATTGGAAATTCAAATTTAACTGGGATTCTTGTATTTTTATTTGCTAAATTTGGTAACCCTAATTTTTTTTTTTTTTTTTTGGTCGTGCCGTGCGGCTTGCGGGATATTAGTTCCCCAGCCAGGGATCAAACCCACGCCCCCTGCAGTGGAAGCGTAGAGTTCTAACCACTGGACCGCCAGGGAATTCCCTGGCAACCCTAATTTTAATGGAACATTTTATTAACATAATTTAATCAAATTCCAAGATAGAGGAAAGAATGTGCTATTTGTTTTTTTAACAACTTTATCAAGATATAATTCACATATCTTGTAATTCACTCAATTCATTTTTTTTTCAGTATGGAACTGTGTAACCATCACCACAGTTTAAGTTTAGAACATTTTCATCACCCGAAAAGAAACCCCACACCCAATGCAGGAACTCTGCATTTCCCACACCTGACACCCCTGACCCCACACCAAGCTGCTTCATGTCTCTATGGATTTGCCTATTCTGGACATTTCATATAAATGGAATCATACAATATGTGGTCTTTTGTGATGGCTTCTCTCACTGAGCATCATGTTTTCATGGTTCATCCACATTATAGTATATATCAGTATTTCATTTGTTTTTATTGCCAAATCATATTGCATTGTTGATAAACCAAATTTTGTTTATCCATTCATCAGCTGATGGATATGTGGGCCATTTCTACTTTTGGTTATTATGAATAGTACTGCTATGAACATTCATGTGCAAGCTTTCATGGAAACTTATGTTTTCATTTTTTGCACATATACCTAAGAGTAGAATTACAGGGTCATGATGTAACTCTATGTTTAACTTTTTAAGGAACTACCAAACTATTTTCCAAAGTATCAATAGCTACACCATTTACATTCCCACTAGCAATGTCTGAGGGCTGCAATCTCCCCTCATCTTCATCAGTTCTTATTATTGTCTGTCTTTTGGGCCCTAGCCATCTTGTGGGTATGAAGTGGTATCTTATTGTCACTTTGATTTGTATTTCTTTAATGACTAATGATTTTTAGCACCTATCCATGTGCTTCTTGGCTATTTATATATCTTCTTCAGAGAAATGTCTATTCAGATCCTTTGTCCATTTTTTAAATTGGGTTATTTATCTTTCTATTATTGAGCTGTAAGAGTTTTTAATATATTCTGGATACAAGTCCCTTCTCAGATACATGATTTGCAAATATTTTTTCCCATTCTATGAGTTGCCTTTTCACTTCCTTGCTGGCTTCATTTTCAGCACAAAAGTTTTTAATTTTCAGGAGCCAATTTGTTTATTTTTCCCTTTTGTTGCTTGTGCTTTATCTGAGAAGTCATTGACTATCAGAAAATCACTAAGATTTACTCTTTGTTTCTGCTGCTGACAGATTTTTAAGACCTTTAACTTACACTGGATTTAGAAACTTTTTTGTTCCTAAATGCAGGTTTATCAGGCTCTAAAATTTGAGTCCTTTCTTCTGGACCCCACTGACATGCCCTAACCTGTTTTAATTATTTCTGCTATGAATGAGAATATGGGGTGGAATGAAGTGGGGGAAAGCAGGCATGTGTGATTTATAAATAAAAACGGATGCTGAAATATAAAGCAAAATGCCCTTCCAACTTACCAACCCTCAAATAAACTTCAGTGTGATTTCCAAATAGAAACTAATCATAAAAGTGATACTAACATTTCCAATTTCTATTCTTCCTGTATGAGCCCCCATCCCTGACCCAGAACTGGCTGGGCCAGGCATTAACAGAGAGGGTGGAGTGAGCACAGGGTTCCCAGGGTAAGGCTGGTGCAAGGAGTTTCTGGGCAAAATAACAAGAGGTGATGGGACTGGAGAGACTGATTAAGTCAGAGGCTGGGAGAGTTGAGGTCCAAATACCAGCTTAACACATTGAGGGCAAAGGGACAGAAGGAAGGCAAAGGCAGAGAGAATCCATAGTCACAAAGCCAAGAGTTGTGGGGAGATGAAGGATGCTGAGGAAAGAGGAGTGGTTATCTGGAGCAATGGTCCAGAAAACTCCAGAATTGAGGCTTCCTGGGATACGGCTCATCAGAAATGTGAGGAAAAGGGGGAGGGGGTGTCAATCCTCCTTAGAGCAGCAGGAGAGGGACAAGCAGAATAGGTGATTGATAGCCACAGCTTCTGAAAGCAAAAGTTATTTCAGATACGTTACTTTATCTTCTAAACAGTCTCATGAAGGAACCAGTGTTGTCTTGCCCGTTTTATAGATATGAACACTTCATCCATGAAAAATGTATGGATTTGGACTGTCCTGCTCCATTTGTTTCATTGATAGCCTTATAAGAGATAAGGTCAATGTCCAGGGATTTCCCTTTCCCCTACTTAAATAAATAAATAAATAAATAAATAAACAAACCTGAGCTAAATATAACCTGCAGCAAGCAAATAAGATGGGGTTGCACTGAGCACAAATGCCAGCACCAGCTCTGCAACTAACATAAACCCTGGGTTGTCACTAAGGTGGAGGAACTAAGCATAAGACTATCATATTAAATTAGAGACCTTCAGCAGAGTCTCAAGTGACCCTACATGTGTAGCCCTTCTTATTAACCAAAAAGAAAGCTAACACAAAACCTTTCTGGAGGAGAGCATCTCTTACCAATTAAGAGCGTGCAAATGTAATTCCACAACAAAAGAGCACCAAACACATAAGGAAACAATCACCATGATTTAAAGTTAGCAGACACATCAAACAGTAAACTTAGATGGCCAGTAATTCAGACAGTGGAATTATTAGATAGATATAATATGAAATAATTATTCATTAACTGTTTAAGAAAATTAAAATTAGAATCACAAAAATAAACAAGCAGTAAAAGACCATCAAAACAACAAGGTTATCTGAGAAATAACCCAATAAAACCTTTAGGAATGAAATTGTTGTTAAAATCAGAAATACAACGGATAGTTAAACAACAGGTGAGAAACAACTGAAGCGATATTAGAGAACTGGAAGATAGAACTGAAAAAAAATTGCCCACAATGTATCACAGGAGGCAAGGAGATTTAAAGTATGAAAGAAAGGCTAAGACCTATGAAGGCTAGAGTTAAAAATTCTAAATCACATTTAATCAAAACCCCAGAAAAAAAAAAATGCAGAAAATGGAAAGGGGAATTTTTTTCAAGGAAAATGGCTGAGAAATTTTCCAAACTGATGAAAGACATGAATCCATAGATCCAGAAAGCATCAATCCAAAAAGGATAGAAAAGAACATAGATGGATCTAAACATATTATATTGAAACTGCAGAACATCAAAGACAAAACAGCTAGAGAGAAAAGACAGACCACCTGCAAAGAAACAAACTGATAGTAGACTTCTCAACTGTGACAATGGAAACCAGAAGACCAAATGGAATAATATCATTTCAGTGCTGAGAGAAAAATAACTGTTAACCTAAAATTTGTTCCCAATAAAACTATTTCTCAATAACATAGTTTGAACTAAAAAAGCAACTTTATACAATTCTATAAGCAGAAATAAAAATTTAAAAAGAGGCTTGCCACCAACAAATCTAAAGGAACATCTTCACTCAGGAACATCTAAAAGACATTTATTAGGAAAAAAATTAAAGATTACAGAAGGCATGACTATGCTACAAAAAGAAATGATGAACAAGTAAAATGGAAAAACACACAGGTAAATCTAAACAAATTTCTATTATAACCAAATACGGAACTAAAATACCAAAAAACCACAAAGTGTAGGTCAGAAGTAGGTGAGGGGAGAAGTGTATTTGGGTTAACAAGTTTTCTAAAGTCCTGTGTTTTTCATTAAAGATTTTGCTTAAAATGCATGTACATTTTAAAACTAGAACTGTCCTGGGAAAACACCTGTTATCCCACATGACTATTAATAGCAGTCCCTTTCACTCTCAAAAGTGTCCTGGTTTGAACAATACATTGTCATCCTGTCTATGACCCATGTCTTACTCCTGGGTACACACCCTAGAGAAACTCTTGTACATCTGCCCTGGGAGATGTGTACAAAAATGTTCACTGAGACAGATATTGTCTAATGGGGCCTTGTAAACTGGATGGAGGGCCTGCAGACTCTCCATGAAAGGCGGCCAAAGACTGTGCACGGGGTGGTCTGTGGCCCACTGTGGCACCCAACAGATTCTCCTCTGATGCCATTGGGTTGAAACACCAGTATCCCCTGTGACCAGCTGCTGGTGACAATCCACGCTCCAGCTGTGCTTGGAGAAACCACCAAGATTCGCAGACCCTGGCACACTGCCTAGGTTATGGACCAATGTCTCTCTTTCACAGAAATGTGGACAAGCTGGAAGCAAGATATGGGAGACTTTCTCTTGGTTTGTGCTTCTCTGGATGTGCTTTACTGTTCAACATCAGGCAGGGAAACAAACAAGAGAAGCAGGTGAGAGTCTGGGACAAAATACCCACTTCTTTCTTGGCCAAAACAATAGAGCAGATTCATCTCCAAGGATATTGAAGTTTAACCTAAACTTGACCCTGATCTGCCCTTACTCCTTTTTGGTTCCTTTCAGTTCTAACTTTCTACAATCCAAGTGATGAGAGAAGAAATGGGCCATCTTTTTTACAGATGAGGAAACAGAAGTTCCCCTTGAGGCAAAGGGGCCATGAAGGAAGAGGATTGGGGAGGAGGCCAGGAAGGTGGCCAGGAGATGGCTCACCCCAAAGGGCAAGGGGGACCCTGAGGTTCATGAGAAGGGGAGAGGTGAGAATGCCCTGTCAGAGTGGACTATGGGGCTGGGGGAGAAGTCTGCCTTCCCTCTTTTCTGTAAGTCCCTTACGTCTCCTTCCCTCCTTCCTTCCCTCCTTCATGTAAATATGTATTGAAGGCCTACAGAGGCTGATCTAGGCCCTGGAATATTGTGGTGAACGAGCAGCTTATTCTGCGCTCTTAAGGAACCAAAGAATCTGTCCCCAAAAGATTCATAGGAATCTTTCTGTGAGCCCCCATCAAAGACAGGTGGCCCTGATCTTAGGTGCCGAGCCTCCTTAGGCAGTGATCAGGCATCCGGGCCTTGTTGTGGGTCCCCCCACGACCCAACTTTAAAGCCATTAAGACTCAATCCATGCACTCATGCCCATGTGGGCCACAACCCAGGCCCCAAATATGGCCTCGCTGCCCTCAGGACCTGACACGTTCCACATCTTCCAGGTTTCAATGGATCTGGAGTCCCCACCTGCATTTTGCTTGTTCTCAGGCCTGGTTATGCTTGCCTCCATACAAAGCTCTTTCCCAGGAGCTAAAGTAAAATGATCTCTCCGGTTTGCAGCCATGCTGCCTGGCTTTCTGATGCTAAAAGGCTTCATTTGCTACAGCCGCAGACAAACCCACTGCCTGTGTGGCTTTGGTCTCCGAAGCTGCCCTTGTTCTCCCAGGCGGAGTCAACGGGGGCAGTATGGGGGCCCATCCCACCACCGGCACCGAGGACCCCCATCACCTCCATGGGCTGCCTGAGCCTCAGGCCTTTGGCAGAAGGGGTTTCTGTGGCTTGGCCTCCAACCCTTCTGTGTGGCCTCACCTGCTTTGCCTATCTGGTGCCCAATTAACACCCCAAGGCAAGCATGCGACTCCCCAGCTGGACCTAACTCAGTCCTCCCGGGTGTGCTGAGCACCCACGCGTGCCAGGTGTGTGCAAGGAACTGGAACCCACTGCTGACCCAACTGGACCCAACTGGGCCTTCCCCCCACCCCCCGCCACTGTGCTTGCCATCCAGGGAGGGAGGGCAACGTTCCTCAAATCCTGACAAAAATACTCTCCTCCAATTGTAACGTAGGATAAACCATAAAGGAAAAACACAGGGTCACGGGAGTAGGTGGCAGAGGGACCTGACAGGGTCAGGGAGGTCCTCTTCTCTGATCTTTGAGCTGAGAGAGAAGGATGAGTGAAGAGGTGAGTGCTGCTGGGGGGGTAGGTTGCAGGAAGGATGTCCCACGAGTGGGAACGGCATGTACAAAGGCCCTGAGGCAGGAGGGAACACGTGTGCAAGAAGCAGGCTGCCCAGGAGCTGTGGCAGCGAGAGCGGCTGGGGAGGGGGCAACGGCCAGTCCAGGGGGAGCACCTGCCTTCCTCAGCCACCTTGTGCACAGGGTGCCCTCTGCCCAGTACACCCACTGCCCCTAGCTCTGTGCCTGCCTACCCTTCCCCTCGCACCCAGCCCACATACCACCTCCTCCGGAAACTTCCTTATTCCCTCATTTGCAAATGTTCTCTCCCCACTCTGAGTCCCCACTGGTGAGAGGTGCTCCAACAAGCCCACAAACCTGCACTGAGCTGCCACTCCCCGCCTGACCCCGTGCCCAGGAGATGCCAGGACAAGGAGCCCAGTGTCTGACCCCAGTGGGCAAGACCGACACGTAACAACTGTGAGCAGGGTGATTTGTGCAGGTTTAGGGGCATGGGTGAGGGGCTCTGGGTCCACAAGGGAGGCACCAAGTACTCCTCGAGTCCCCATGACATGCCGGGCACTGTTCTAGGGACCGGGATGCAACAGCCAACTGAACAACCGTGGTCCCTGCCTTCATGGGGCTGGCGCTCAAGCAGGGACAGAAATAAATGTGTATCAAGTCAGGTGGTGGTGAGACAGAGAGAGGAACATAAAGCAGGTTGGAGAAATAGGGAGTGTGGAGGAATGTGCGTGTTATTCCAGTCTTAGGGCAGCAGAAATCTGATGAAAGTGAAGAGATGAGCTCTGAGAATATCTGGGGGAAGAGGAGTCTAGTCAGAGGGAGCAGCAAGTGCAAAGGCCCTGAGGCAGGACCACGTCTGGCATAACTGAGGAGCCGCAAGGGGGCCAGCGCCCCTGGAATGAAGTGAACAGGGCTGGGGCAGGAGAAGAGACTGGAGAGACAGTGAGGGTGTTTCATCATGGCACCTGGAGTTTAATTTGTGGAAGTGACTGAGTGACAACATGGAGGGGTCAGTGCCATTGAAAGAAGTGTTTATATACTTACAGCCCCGAGAGGAGGGGACACACCGGGCCATGCAGGGCCACACAGGAAGGAAGAAGAAGGAGGCCAACGCAGGCACAACCCTCTAATGTGGGTAGGGAACGGCAGGGCAGGCAGGGTAAACAGCTTAGGACTGGCCAGTGGGAATAATGCCTGCAGACTCCGGGCTGTCAGGGTGGTCTCCAGTTCTCTGGTACCTGGCCATGGGGTGACTTGGGGCAGAGGCAATACTGGCACGGTCTGTGGGTGTGAGTTAGGTTAAGGAGGTGACATGAGCTTTGGATTGGTTGGTTTGCATAGGAGTGGTGCAGGCAAGCTGTTTTCTATCTCTCCCTGGCCAGCAAGATCCCCAGGATGTCAAAGCATAATAAAATATAGAAAATTTTAAAAACATGATTAACACAGGGTCCAGATCACACAGGGCCTGGAAGGAAATTGGGAAGACTTGAGATTCCGTTTAAATGAATCCCCTTTGGGATTGCTAGATCTGCCTAAGGATGACTAAGAAAGATGCAGAGAGTAGGCGCCCTGGGAGCAGGATCCAGAGAAGAGAGGAACTCTAGGTAGAGGAAACAGAGTGAACAAAGGCTCAGAGGCGTGCCCATGCATCGGGGAGAGGGGCAGTCAAGGTGATAGGGCTCTGAGCCTATGGCTAGGGCAGCAGGGGCCAGATTACAGAGGCTGGGCACCTGGGACTGTGTTCAGGGTTGACACAGTAGCCCCTAGGCCCAAGAATCAGCTGTCAGAGGTCCTCAGGCAGGCTGGGGAGTGGCTAATCAAATCTCTATATTATTAGACTTTTATATTTTATATCTGGACCTATGCCACCTCCCTCCCAGGATACTGACATATTCCTGGGGCCAGAACCTACTTTTGACTCAGCTGTGAATCCCCCTGAAAACCCAGGGCTGTGAGCTTCACACACATTATACCGCTTCATGCCCTGTGAACCCTTTAGGGCAGGTGCCACCTCAACTGTCACACAAAGAAACTAAAGCACAGAGAGTTCAATAACGTACCTAAGGACACCCAGCTAATATGATGCAGAGTCAGGAGTCCAATGCACCAGTGAATATTTAGCCAGGTCTCTGGGAAAAGAAGCCCTGATTGCTAGTGTTTGCCAATTGCTGGGGTGTAAGTACTGCCACCACAGTTGATTTCAAGCTACCAACGTGAGGTCACAGAAGGTGGGGTTGGGACGAGAGGAGCAGGAACACAATTACAGAGTGTTTCCGGCAGGCAGATGTCGCAGACATAGATAACCTCAAGGACATGGATCAGGGGCTGGCAGACTACAGCCCAGACTGTGGGCTAAATCTATGCTACCTGTTTTGCAAATAAAGTTTTATTGAAACACAGCCATGCCCATTCAATTAGTGCCTAAGGCTACTTTCACCCTAGTACAGCAGAGCTGAGTAATTGGGACAAAGATCATACACCTTGCAGAGCCCAAAATATTTACTATCTGGGCTTTTAGAGAAAAACGTTTCTGTCCTCTGACACAGATAATAAAATCTTGTAAAATAGTTAGGCAGTCATGAGTTTTGAGTGTTCACTACCTTTGTTTTTGATATTATTTATTTCATTCATCATTTAATTTTTAATAACGGCTATATTTAACAACTGGCCAATAAAATTCCTGAAAATTCCACGGGCAACTTTCAAAAGCTGGTGCGGTCCCACCCCAGCACAGCACGGAGTGACGCCCGCCTCCCCATCGGGTGCCCTTCCCTTGACACTTTGTTAAGGAAGGAAGGAAGGAGGGAACAAGGGAGGGAGGGAGGACGGACCTGAGGACTCGGGAGGCTGGAGGGGAAGGCTTTATGGCTCCCGCGTTGGGAAAGTGCTGCATGTTTGGGCAAGGCCCCAGATTCAGTCAGAGCAGAGGCTCCTTCAAAAAAGCCCGGTGGACAGGAAGAAAGAAGGACAGCAGACCTCCCTAAGTGGTTAAAGGAAGAATGGGAGTCATCAGGTCTGAGCGGGAGACTCAAGAGGGGCCCTTCACGCCACAATCAGGCTTAATTCACACAAGCAGCACAGAGACGGCCGCGCCACAAAAGGGCTGTGTCCACTTCAGCGGCAGGCCTGTGGGTCCCATTATCAATAGAAATGAAAGTCTAATTAACAGATGCTGTTTTGCCCCGGGCTGAATGCAGAAAAGTCTAACTTGGTTCCTTAAAAAGCCATGGATGCGGAGGCGGCTGGCGTCTTGTGTGAGGCACTTTGTCAGTTTTCTTGTAGAATTCTTCGCACCTAATGGGAAATCATTTGGAGTGAAAACCACGTGGGCAAAAAAACATCAGGTCTAAGATGCGACTTGAACATGTCTTTAGGAAGGGATGCCGCAGGGATAAAGATGCCCGCCCTCAAGGGGCTACACACACACACACACACACACACACACACACACACACACACTCACTGCATGTTAATACTGGGCCTGTCTCTTCCCGCAGGCATAGCAGTCCCTGGAGCCTCTGGCCCTTCTGTCCCTCGAGAACTGCACGCAACACAGTGCAAGACACACAGGCCAGAAGTTCAGCCACACAACACCGTGAAAGGGGAGAGGGGCCTTAGAGAGGACGGCGGGGGAATTTGCAGAATGCTGAGCCCTGGAAGGCCACGGTCATGCCTTTTTCTCCCACATTGTTCAATGTGACTTTTCTGGCCTGGCCCAGCCAAGCGGCCCCAACAGACAAAGAGCAAGAACTCTGACTTTCTCTTCTTGTCAGGACACTTCCCCCCGAACCCTTGCCCTTTCCTATTCTGGACAAGGCTGCTCTCTGGCCTCAAGATCGACCCTGCACCGTCTCTTGGATGGGATACCCGAGGCTGCTCATGCCCAGAAGAAATGCCTGCCGCCCTGCCTTCAAGAGATGCCCTCGACCAAGAGATGCGCAGTCCTGCCGGTCCCTCCCGCTTGCCCCGGGCCACTCGGGAGCCACAGGCAAAGGGCCCCAGCTCCCAGCCCCGGACTGACGGGCTCATCACAACCCCACACAAGCGCTTCTCCGTGAAACAGACAGAGAAGGGGACCCGCCCAAGGTCCCTCAGCTGGGCGGGGTAAAACCAGGCCCAGCATCCGGGTCGCCTGTCTTCCAGGCCTCTCAGAAACTGAGCAAAACCCAGCTGCCGAGAGGAAACTGCCCCTTCCTCCTACTTTCCTATTATCCGCTAATGACACACGTTATCAGCACAAACTTTCTAAACAATACAAAGGGCACAGTAAGTGTTCTTATGCGAGTGGGAGGGGAGGAAAGAGAAACTTTATACATAATAATTTTTGATATTGAATGAGGAATGTAGGTGACGAGCAGAGGCCGAGCGTGGCACATTTAATTTAAGCTGTGGCAGCGCGGGGCAGCTTCCATTGCAGCCATAATAAATTACATACAAGTGCCACCGAACAATAACAAAAAACTGTGGGCCATCTATTTCAGTCCCATTTACAAGAAATCAATATCAATACTTAATGCAATACTGGTGAAAAATGAGCAGAGATACAGAAAGCATAATAAACCAGGAATGGGAAGCTCGCAGTGTTTCACTCTGGAAGAAAAAACTAACTGTCTATATTTTCATGTTGAGGGATATTTCACCGAAACCTTGTGCTGGAGGTATGAGGGTTTTCCAGATCTAAGTTTAAAATAACTTCTTTATTAAATTAAGAAAGTCCTTTAAACTGTGGATTACTAGCTGGATAAAAGTCATACATATGGAAGGAGGTATTTCCTCTTTCCCAATGTACTGGACATCGTTCATCAAATTTTCTTTCTTAAAATAGCCTTACTTTTATTATGCACATTTCCCACAGTGTTTATGCTGTAAGTAACAGCCTACCTTTGTGTTGGGGGCAGATAGGAAAAACTAATCTCTACTTATTCTTGGCGTCAAACCAGATAAATTCGGGCAGCCCGGTCACAGGTGGGGCAGGGAAACCACACCAGAGGCCCAAGGTACGTCTGTGCACACGCACGACCCATCCAAAACTCCACCCAAAATGCAGGGCAGACCCTGTCCCGCATTCCATCACCTGGGTATGCGACAAGCAGACACTGACATCTCACTTTGAACTGTCTGCGGCCGTTCAGCTTGACCAGAATTAAGGCCATCAGACCCCTTGTGCACCCCAGCAGCAGGCCCAGAGGGAAGCCTCTGTGTCCCAGAGGTGGCCAGGAGCCAGACCCTCCAAGCCAACCCGAGGCCGAGCAAGCACTGCCAGCCACACGCAGTGGTTTATCAACCAGTCGCCCCACCAAGCAGGTTGCAAATAGGAAAGAATTTTATTTCTCTGAACACCCCCCTGACAGTGCCGTACCAAATGTCCCTTCCCTGTGAGGAACATATCCTGTAAGGGTCTGCTGGGCAGATTCTAAAACTTTCAGGTTATTTCAGTTGTTAAAACTGAGTCCAGGGGCTTCGCTGGTGGCACAGTGGTTGAGAATCTGCCTGCCAATGCAGGGGACAGGGGTTCGAGCCCTGGTCTGGGAAGATGCCACATGCCGCGGAGCAACTAAGCCTGTGCGCCACAACTACTGAGCCTGCGTGCCTAGAGCCCGTGCTCCGCAACAAGAGAAGCTACCACAATGAGAAGCCCGCGCACTGCAAGGAAGAGTAGCCCCCGTTGCCGCAACTAGAGAAAGCCCTCGCACAGAAACGAAGACCCAACACAGCCAAAAATAAATAATAAATAAATAATTTAAAAAAAAAAAAAAAAACTGAGTCCAGTTTAAAACTTCAATCTCATACCCGACTTGCCCACCACTGGCCAGGCTCACGGCTCCTGGGGCTCGGGGAAAAGCGGGTCTGTTCTGTCCCTCCCCTCCTTTCTCTCCTTGGAGAAGGGCCTGCGTCACCTCCTCCCCCTGCTCCTATCGTTCTCCTCCTGGAGGCTGTGCTGAAATGCAAACCCAGAGGTGTCTGGCTCCACTGGAAGTGGGAGGGGGCAGGGGGGAGGGGTGC
Source organism: Eubalaena glacialis (assembly GCF_028564815.1). Lineage (NCBI taxonomy): Eukaryota > Metazoa > Chordata > Mammalia > Artiodactyla > Balaenidae > Eubalaena > Eubalaena glacialis. The sequence continues at coordinate 8,701,500 of NC_083716.1, forward strand.
AGGGATGAGGTCATTAGGAGACGATCAGAACAAGCCTTGTATGCCTACATGCTGCTGGACACGCAGTGGAGATCACTGGGGAGCAACACGGTGAGGTTTTGCGGAATTAATTTAAAAAACCGCAACTAAAATTGAAGTCCGGGAAGGCCTGTAGGGGGAGCTCTCACGCCCGCCATGCAAGGTCAATTACTCCCAACAAAAAGAGACTTAAAAATACACACATAGGGACTCCCCTGGTGGCACAGTGGTTGAGAATCTGCTCTGCCAATGCAGGGGACACGGGTTCAAGCCCTGGTCTGGGAAGATCCCACATGCTGTGGAGCAACTAAGCCTGTGTGCCACAACTATTGAGCCTGCGCTCTAGGGCCTGCGAGCCACAACTACTGAGCCCACGCACCACAACCAAGAGTAGCCCACGCTTGCCACAACTAGAGAAAGCCCGCGTGCAGCAAGGAGGACCCAATGCAGCCACAGAATAAATAAATTTATTTTTTTTTAAATGCATACATCTCCCACAGGAAGGTTCTACTTTACTATCCAGCACGAAGAAGAAAGCTTCTCTCCACCCCCAAGGTACACAGCTCAGCCAGTCAGAGACTGTTGCAGCCCAACCAATGAGAAGCCTCCATACTTTGGACTATCAACTTCCTCCAATGGATTCTTTGCTTACTGCAGCCCCTCCCAACTCCCCCCCCTTTTCCCCATAAAAGCAAGCCTGGCCGCCTTTTTCTCTGGATTTGCCTATGGGCCTCCATAGTTCACACTTGCCTGATTGCAATTCCTCTGGCTGTTCTCAAATAAACTCACGTTTACTGGTAAAATAACTGGCTATTATATTATTGAAGCTGACATATTGAACACTGGGAAGATACTCTGATGGAGGGAAGGACTAGCAGTGAGAAATGGAGCTGGAGGCTGTTAGAGGGTACAGGTGAGGGAGAAGAAGGCGTGGCAAGAAGCGCGTCCAGGAGAACAGAGAGGTGCGGGGTGGAAATGAGAGACACTCAGGAAGAGGAATTAAGGGGGCTCGTGCTCAATGGAACATGGTGGGAGGGGGGCGGGGAGACTGTGAAGATGCCCAGGTATCCAGCAGCACACTTGAATGCACGACTGTATCACTAAGCAGGACAGTGGGAAGATGCAAGCTTGAGGGGGCTGGAGAAAACGTGATGGCGTCATGTAGGACCACGTGACTTTGAAGAGGCTGCGGGTCTTCAGAACTTTTTTTTTTTTTAGATTCCATATATATCTAACACACCATTGTAAAGCAATTATACTCCAATAAAGATGTTAAAAAAAAAAAAAAAAAAGAGGCTGCAGGTCATCCAGGATGGCTGGGGCTGGAGATGCCAGCCTGGGGTCTCCAGTGTCACAAGCGGGTGGAAGTCACTGTGTGGATGGACGGCCTAGCTCCACCTCACTAAGACTGCACAGCACCAGTGCCTTCTTGGGATGAGAGCTGTGTGGGCTCACACCCCAGCCCATCTGCAGCGCCTTGTAGTCTGTTCAAGCCTTCATGCTCTGTGTCGTGCATGTGTCATCGGGTCCTCAAATTTGAAGAGGATTGCTAAGTGAACCAGAGTGTTGACCCTTTGCCCCCAGCCGGTGACTCCTCTCCTTCACAGAGAGCCAGGGCTTTTGTTTCCTTGTTCGTTTGGTTTCATTTGTGATCTTCTGTGGTACTTGCAGCACAAAGTAACCTTTTTTCAAGCAACTAAAAACATGTACATAATACAATGATCCAAAGAGACTGGGCAAACAGCATCCAATGCCCCCTCATTCTACTATTAGGTAATTGTGCGTTCCTTCATTCATTCATTCATTCAATTATTCAGCAGCATTCCCTAGGGAGAGGTATGGAAGGAGTGAGAGGATGCGGGTACTTCCACCTGGAAAAGAGCAGCTCAGCCAAACTGGCACTTAACTGAGCCTTGCAGGATGGGGAAGCTCATTAATCAGAGGATGAGGGAGAGTGTCCCACACAGAGAGACCAAGTGAGGAAAGTCTGGGGGCTGTCTGTCCAATGGCAGTCTTGAGAATTGTGAGCGGTTAGAGGGTCACCATGGATTTGTGAAAAATTGAGATGATCGTATTGCAGTCTGCTCTTCCCTCTGACAAACTCCTAGTCACCCTTTAAGTGCCAATTCAGGCATCACTTCCTCCAGGAAGTCTTCCTATCAGGCAGGGTTGGACGTTCCCGTCTTTCTATCTTCACAGCCTTGTTCGTGCAGTGATTCCTCACTTGTCTGGCAGGGGCGGGGGGAGGGGCTTACCTCTGCTGGTTTAACTCCAAGCTTCCACAAGGCACAGACCTTCTCACTCTTTTCAGCATCCTTAGCCCCTTGCACAGGCCTGAAGCAGAGCAGTGCACAGCCGAACATCACAGCTTCGGCTTCCTGGGCTTGCTCGGAGGATGACAGGAAGCCAGCTTTGTAAAGGGTTTAGCATGGGGCCCAGCCATGGGAAGTGCACAATCAATGTCAGCTATATTCTTACTAAATGTTTGCTGAGTGACCAGTGGCTTCTATAATACGCGACCTCTCTTCTTATTGGTCAGTATTTCAGAGCCACACGGGATGAGAAAGGGGCAGCAGAGGTGGGGATCATTCTCCCCTCATTCCTCACCCATGGAAAGGCCTGCAAGAGTAATTGAAGAGAGGAAAATAATTCTTAAACATTCCTCCTTTTGTGCTTTTATTGTTAAATGAAAATGTCACACTTTTTGAAATGCTCTAAGCAAGTTTGCACAGCCCTTTCTGCAGAAAATACTGTGTGTGTTGGGGGGAGATTTGTACGCGTGTGTGAGTGTGTATAACCTCTATCTGTTCTTCAACAATTAATTGGCCAAAAGCAGGTGGCTTCGAAGGTGAATTAATTCTCTACTGGAAAAATTGAGTTGTGAACACCTAGTGATGAGGGATCTTAGACTCTGCTGTACCAGGAAGATGTCTCAAGCCCCAGAGCCAGGTGAGTAAGATGTGTAACTTTGTTTAACGTATGTGAACCTAATTTTTATCTTGAGTCCTCATTTCCCTGAGGAAATTAGCCCTCATTAGCCCTCACTTTCAGCTAATTCGGCGCTGGTTTAGCCAGCCCTGGGGCCATACTTGGGTTTCCATTGGGGCTTACCTGTGGTCAGGTCTGGTCCTGGCCACTGTCATCTCACTGCAAGGCTGCTGACGTGTCCTCCATCCCTGCTGATCTTAGCGCTGACCCACTCCCGTTGGTCCAGGGAGGACCCTGCTGCGCCCCCTGCCGCCCAGCTCATCCCCACAATCTCTCCCCCTCTCCCTTCCCACACAGCCCTCCTCCCCCCAGAGCCTCTCCAGCACCCAGAGTCAGCCGGCTGCTCCTGCACCACTCTGGGGTCACTCAAAATCCCTTGGCCTTCACACCCAGTGCCTAGCTACTTGTGCCCATGGCTCTGGCCCCGTGATGGGTGAAGGGCAGCTCTGGGATCCCACCAGCTCCCCGGACCTTACGCCGGGGATGGGACATGCAAGTATCCTCTGCTCTCAGTCTCCAAATCTGGAGAAGGGTCCGCTTACCCTCCCCTTCCTGTGAAAGTCAAAGCCCTCTCCTCCCCTCTCACTTCCTCCTTCAAGTTATCTAGCCACAGGGTAGGAAGACTGGCTTTGGTTGATTTGCATTGTTCCAAACATCTTTCTGTGCTCGGACCTAGGCTGCTGGAAGTCAAAAGCCCATTACCTGACTTTTTGCTCTTCTGCTGCCTGTGTTAGGGGATGGAAGGAGGGTAGCAGGAAATGCCAAGGAAAGAATTTTGTGATTAATCTCACAAAATAGTATACTTCCAGGGCAGCATGCCAAGTCCCGGCTTCCCAGGCTTATGCAGATAACCCAGTCCAGCGGTGCTGCCCGACAGCTGCCTTAGATGCCTCCGCATAGGGTGCTGATGCTGGCGTGGGGGTGGGGATGGGGAGCACTGGGGCCACAATGCCTGGGTTTGAACCTGTGCTGCTGCTTCCTCCCTGTGTGACCAGAACAAGCATCGCCTGCCCTCAGCACCCTGGCTCCTTATCTGTAACAGCACCATCCTTCTCCCAGGACTGCCGCTGAAAGAGAAATCACCTAAGAGGCAATCAATGCTAGGAACCCGGAGAGAACCACCGAGATGCCCTGTTTGCCCCACGTCTGTTCTCCTCCATAGCATCAGTCACACGCGCGGTAGAGAGAGGACCAGAGAGCACGGAAGGCATCTGCCACCTCTGAGAAAAGTAACTCTACCCTCTTTCCCAGGAACTCACGGCCGCTTTGGAACAGCCAGAGGCGCAAAGCCCCCAGATTCCTTGCAACGAGGCTGTGGATGAGACTCAAGGGCACAAAAGAGGTGGTGCTCACAATGCCAGCTTTCCAGAGACTTCCTGCGCGGCTGCTAATGCTGCTGCTTCTCTAAGAACAACTCGCCCACCCGGACAGCCCGACCTGTGTTCCCTGAACCCCTGGAAGAGGAGCAAAGGGCCCCGGTCCTGGGTCTCCTCAGATGCTCTTTCTAACAGGTTCCCCCAGACCTCCTGCTCCCCCGGGCGCCTCCCCGCCTCTTGGTCTCTCTCCGGGGACAGCGCTCAACCTCTGTCTTGTCTCAGTGGAGCCCGGGAGAGGGCTTCCAGGGGAGGCGGCGAGGTTCCGTCCTGTGCCGCGTTCTCATCCCCAGGGCCGCGCAGCCCTCCCGTAGGGTCTCCGCAACTGAGCCCGCTCTTCATGGATTCTGCTTCCGACCCCATCCGCCTCCTTTTCCAGGCAGTCCCAGGCCGGGGGAACCGACCCCCCTGTTGTCACTGTCAGGGACTGGCCTCGGGCATCTGTGTCACCCGTGGACGGCGGCCCGTGGAAGTGCAGGGGGTCGGGGGGGGGTGGTGCTGCACGAGCGAGAATCCACTCTCTTGGGGGGCTGAACATCTGCTCCTTTACGGCCACCGCTGAAAGGTGAATTGTGTCTGGTTCTTTTTTTTCTTTGTTATAAACTCTAGGGAATAAAAGGAATTTTCTTCTTTATACCCACCCCACCCCCAGGTGAGCCAGATTTACTTAGAGTCTGATCTTTCCTTACTCCCCGCAGGGGGGGTATAGGTTTTAGGGATTTTAATCTCTAGAAAGAAGAGCGTTTGTCAGGACCTCAGAGGCCACCCTAAACAGACCTTGTTTTTGAATAGGGGCAGAGGAGGGAGGGACTCTGGGCTTCGGGGGAAGATGTGGGGAGAGGAGGCGGGCCCACCTGTACTGGGACAGGATGTACCTGCGGGGGTTCAGGGAGAGGAGGACATTTGCAGCCCACCTGCATGCAATGCACTGAGGGCTGAATCTGGGAGAGGGCTGCTGGCAGATCCCCATGGAGGTCGGGTGACCACCCGCCTGGCCTTGCTGCCAGAATGTTCTGGCCTCAGGGCACAGAAGGACCACAGCCACTCAGAAACCTTCCAGTGGAGCTGGGCAAGGGACTTCCTCAGTGGTGAGCAGAATGACCAGAAGCCTCACCTTCCTTTTCTTGGGCTGCTTGTGCCCTGGAATCTTGACACAATCCCCAGGAAGAGAAGGGTGGCCCTGAGGTGACTGGTGGGGAATTCTTGCCAAGTGGACGAGTGGAGGCCAGGTGGGATTTGATGTAGAAGCATAAAGAAATGAAATCTTCCTTACATGTCAAGTATCAGGGAGTGACTTGTGTCTTACAGATGTTATCCCATATTTTATACTGTTCCCATTTTACGGATGAGAAAATTAAGGCCCAGGGAAGGTGAGTAATATCCCCAAGTTCACAGAGCCTGTGTATATTAGCGCCTACAGTCAGATGCAGGTTTGTCCAACTACAAAAAATGTACTCTTTCCATTTCCCCTCGTAGGCAGGAGACAGAAATTAGCATGAACCTATCTGGTGGCAGGGGTCCAATGGTCGACCTGTCGGCACCTGGGATGATGTTGGTTTCAGAGACAGGGCATCTCTCTCTGGAGTCATCCTCTCAGGAACAGACTGACCCCAAGGACACTTCTAGGCCTGGAGGCAGACACCCTGAGAGCTCTCAGCCACAGCCCGTCACCTGGGAAGCGGGTACAGCAAGGCAGGGTCTGTCCCTCACAGAGGTTTTGAGGAAGCCATGAGAAGCTGTGTGTAAAAACACTTTGTAAATTGAAAATGCTGAATAATATCCTCCTCCTGAAAGATATCCACATCCTAATCTCTGAAAACTGTGTTTATGGCATTTAAAAAAGGATCTTTATGTGATATATATATATATATATATATATATATATATATATATATAATGGAATATTACTCAGCCATAAAAAATGAATGAAATAATGCCATCTGCAACAACATGGATGATCCTAGAGATTATCATACTAAGTGAAGGAAGTCAGACAGAGAAAGACAAATATCATATGATATTGCTTATAAGTGAAGTCTAGAAAAAATGATACAAATGAACTTATTTACAAAACTGAAACAGACTCACAGACACAGAAAACAAATTTTTGGTTACCAAAGGGGAAAGGGGAGGGGGAGGAATAAATTAGGAAGATGGGATTGACAGATTCACACTTCTATATATAAAATAGATAACCAACAGGGACCTACTGTATAGCACAGGAAACTATACTCAATATTCTGTAATAACCTATAAGGGAAAAGAACCTGGAAAGGAATAGATATATATATATGTATAACTGAAGCACTTTGCTGTACACCTGAAACTAACACACCATTGTAAATCAACTCTACTTAAATTAAAAAAAAAAAAAAGGATCTTTAGATGTATGATTAGATTAAGGGTCTTGAGATGGGGATCATCCTAGATTATTCCATGTGCCCTAAATGCAATCACATATCTCCTTAAGTGAGGGAGGTAGAGGAGGATTCAACACACAGACATACAGAGGGGACGGTGATGTGGCCACAAGCCAAGGAATGCTGGCAGCGCCAGGAGCTGGAAGAGGCATGAATGGCTCCTCTTCTGGAGCCTCGAGAGGGAGCCTGGCCCTGCCTATACCTTGATTTAGGCCCAGTGAGACTGGCCTCCAGAACTGTGAGAGAATAAATTTCTGTTGTTTTAAGTCACCAAGTTTGTCATAATTTGTTACAGCAATAACAAATTACAGTTACAACACAGTGCTACACACACAAAAGACATACGCTCCTGAGAAAGAGATACAGAAAATTCAAGCCAGTCCCAGCACTGAACATGGATTGGTGTGGGGAACTGAGAGTTCCGCGTCCACAGAATCTCAGGTCATTGGATAACTGCCTAAACTTTCATTTCATTTGCCTAAGTGTCCCCATCAAACCTGGGCCTGTGTTCACTCTCATATTTTATTTGTGCAAGTACAAAGTAGCACAACCCCTCTGGAGGGGAATTAGGCCAAACATTCAGCCCTTGGCCAAGCTGTTGCAGTATGAGAATCTGCCATGCTGAGATGCATGCCCATAGGCCCCTGGCTGGATACACTAGGGCACATCCCCGGACAGAGTGCTCTGCAGCCATAGAAGGGAATGAGGAAGATCTCTACAGATAATATGGAGTGATTTCCAGGATCTCTGTTAATTGAAGAAAAGCAAGATTCAAAAGTATATGTATACATACTTTTAATATATATTACCTTTTAATATATATATCACCTTTTAATATATACATTACCTTTTAATATATATTACCTTTTGTATAAGGCAGAAGGTAAAATTTATGCATGTATACACATACATACACGCTTATTTTTTAACAAGGTACACAAGAAAGATAAACCAAAACTAATAAAAATGCCTACCTGCAGAAAGTCAGTGGGCATGGGGTGGAAGGAAGTGGTTGGGGGTGAGATTCCTCTGAGTAATCCCATTTATATGGTTTTTGACTTTTGAACCATGTTTGTGTTTTATACAATTTTCAAAATATTAAATCAACAAAGATGCACAAAGCAAACCCTAGAATCTAGGACAAAAGGAAACAAATGAATCTAAATGAATAGCAAATTTATAACATAACTACTCAGAATAGAGAATAAATTCAAGGAATTTTTGAACTTACGCCTCTCACTCTATACCCTTAGTGTGATGCATTCCAAGGCCAAGAAGAGTTATAGAGAAATCTACCACTTTAACTTGGTGATTTTCTTATTGGTGGGAGTAATTCTGACAGTATTCTGATGGTATTTTATGTGCCTTGAGGATACAGCATATTAGCAACTAGATTGGTGTTGGTGAAAACCATGGTTGTCCCTGGGAGAAGGGAAGTACAAATATGAAATGAAGGAGGTATCAGTGTGTACGTGTGATTTGTAAAAATACAGAGTACATTAAGGGCTCTGCTCGCTCCTCCCTGCATCCACACCCTTCGCCACGTGACTTTGCAATTCCTCCCACTACGGAGGCAGAGGACACCTCCCTGTCCTTGACTGTGGTTTGACCATGTGCCTTGCTTTGGCCAATGGAGTGTTAGTGGCCATGATGTGGCCAAAGGCTTGACAAGTGCCTGTGCTGTTGGGTTTGCCCCCTGTGCCTTTGTCATCACCATGAGGAAAATATGTCCAGGCCCGTCCACTGGCCCAGGAGAATGAGAGGCATGTGGAGAAGAGCTGAACCACCCAGGGGAGCCTAGCCTAGATGGTCTGATCCCAAGCAGATCCCCAGACACATGAATGCGCACAGCCAAGATCAGCTGATCTCCAGCCAATCCAGTGATCCATGAATATAAACGATTGTTCTCTTAAGCCATTGAGTTTTGGGGTGGTTTGTTAAGCAGCATTTTTGAGACAAAAGCTAACTAGTACAATCAGTAGGTTGACGGGAGGGAGCAACAAGAATAAAAGAAAGGAAGGACTCTGTGCAGGACGGGGCACGAGCCAGGAGCACCGCAAACAGCAGTTTGACAAACACACCTGGAAAAACGTCACCTTCTGATAACATGTGAGCACAAGAATTGCATTTTTCAATTGAGAGCTCGGGCTAAGACCAGAACCGAGAGAACACTGGTGAGCTCTGTGGCTGTGACTTCACAAGGCATAACTCAAATTTGCAAGGATTATACAAACTCTGCGTTTTTTTTAAAAAAAGAATGAGATTAAGGTCATCACATTTTAGAGTTGAACATATCCCCATAGGTCATTTAGTCCAATCCCTCCTTTTACAGATGAAGAAACTGAGGCCCAGAGAAACCCAAAGAGACCATTAGGACATAGTGGACGCAGGACAGACCGTAGGTCTGGTCACTGCCTCTTCCCACTGCCCCAGGCTGCCCATGAAGGTCACAGAGCCTTCTTCCCATAAGGGGAGACTCTTGGAAGACAGCCCAAGACTGATCCCAGAGGCTCCAACCCCCTTCCTCTTCCATCTCTCATCGTGAAGCTGGAGTTTCCATCACACCTCCGCCCAGGAGAGGGGCTGCCCCTCTATAAAAGCACTTCATGTCCTGAAGATGCTCGGGCCACAGGCTGACCCCCAGCGGTGTCATCAGGAAGCAGGGGCCGACTGACTCGGCCCTCCGCTTCCTTAAGTTGTGTATCTGTTGCATTTATTGATGTCTCCCCTTGTTCCACCCCGCAAAGAATCGAGATGCAGATCATGTAACCAGATGGAATAACATTTAGGAGAGAAAATGAATTAGGAACCATCTTAAGAGGCTGACATGCGCTTATGGATACAAGTGGGACACTGTCAGGAGGCGTCTAATAGTTGCATGGTGAGAAGAAATTTGGACCAAGCACTAGGAGAAGTGAGAACCAGCTTCTAGTGCCAGTTTTGTCACCGCTGGGGGACCCAAGGTAGGTTACTCAGCCTCTCTGAGACCCACCCATCTGTAACCTGGGGATGGCGGCAGCCTCCTGTGTCTCTCAGAGATGGGGCTGGGGGGTAGTTCCAAGACTGTGATGCTTAAATTGGCCATTATCATGGGGGAGGGGTAGCAATCCTGCCTCTGTCCCAAGGCAGCCTGGCCCCTCTCTGCTCCACGTACACAGACGATTTCTGTTGAAAGCCAGTCTCCTCTCTTCCTCTGCAGGTGGTTTGGTCCCAATCATTCCTTCCTTATTTATACAGCCGACCATCTACCTTGTATCTCGCGAATCCCTCCGCTTCCCTGCCCCCATCGGCCCCTCCACCACCACCCTGGGTGGAGCCATCCTCAGGCTCCCTCTGCCCTGCCTGCTCTCAAGCCTGTCCCTCCAGGGCTCCCCACGCTGCGGCAGAGAGGCCTCCCTGTCATGCCTCGCTCTTAGGACAGAGAACACGTCTCCAGCACGACTACAAGACGCGGTCCGGCGCCGCCACCTCACCAGCCTCCCTCTCCTTCTTCTCCGCAGCCCAGCCACGCTGGGCTGTACTTTCTGTTTCCCGAGACCCGCTGTATTGCTTTCCAAGCGCTGCCATAACAAAGCACCACAACCTGGGTGGCTTAAGACAACACAAATTAATTCTTTCACATTTCTGGAGCCAGAAGTGCAAAAGCATGGTGTTGGCAGGGTCACGCTCCCTCTGAAGGCTCTAGGGGACAGCAACGTTCTTCCCTCTGGGGACAGCAACGTTCTTCCCTTTGGGGACATGCTCCTCTGCCCACCTTCCCACCCACCTTCATGCCATCCCCCTGTCCCACCCTGCAGCTCAGGTCAAGCATCCGCTGCTCCAGGCAGCCTCCCCTGATCTTTGAGCTCCGTTCCTGTTATACTCGTCCCCTTCTCTCTAGTACCCGTCCTCAGTGTGGGTCTACCTGATTAATGTCTGTTCCCTGCCCCCCCATTAGACTGCTCGCTCCACGAGGACAGGATCAGGCTGCTTTGCTCACCACTGGGGCCCCAGCACCCAGAACAAAGCAAGCGCTCAGCACACTGAATAAGGGTGAGTTAATGAATGAACAAACTGATTGAGAGCCTTGTGTGCCAGGCCACAGGGACGCAAAGATACCAGGATAAGGAGGCAGGGTGTCCTGGTCTCTTGGCTTGGTAAGGAAGGCGAGTGGACAGACGTCTAAAACGGAAGGTGACACACTCTGCACCCCAGGGATGAACGAGGCCAATGGGACTGGGGAGCGGGGAGGGGATTACCTGCTGGGACAGCGAAGAACTCAACTCAAAGCTGCTGGTTCAGCTGGGGTTTAGGGGGAAAGAACAGAGAGAAGGGCATTCCAGGAAGAGGGACCAGCCTCCACGAAGCCACAAAGGTGAGAAAAGGTTCCGTGGGTGTGTGAATGGTGAGAGCCAGCCCTTGCCCAGTGGACCAGCCAGGGCCAAATTAAAGGCAGTTATCCAAGAGAAGGGGATGCTCTGCAGGTATAGACATGCCTCGGCAACCCATCACTTCCACATCTAGGGTGAAAGAAATTCAGTGATTAGGTTGCCTTTGCCATGGCAAGTGGAGGAAGCTGGCTGGTTTTGCATCTGACTGGAGCCCCTCACTGTAACCACGAAGCCGTGGCCTCTGTCAACGTATATGCCATAGCAGTCAGCATCTCAGGGGAACCCAAACCCCAGGATTTTTTTTTTTTTAACCAGGTCTCTGGAAAAGCACGGCCAATGCCTTTTAGGAAACTGGGAAGAGAAGGGTCCCCTCCCCCTGCTGGCCTGGCTCCTCGCTCCTCCAGTGGCCGCGAGTGACCCCGGGAGGCCCACGGCAAGGCCTGGCCCCGACAGAGCACACGTGAGCGCTCAAAGCCATCTCATCTTAAGAAGTCCTCACCTGGCTTCCAGAAGCACACTTCAGGGACGCTCTGGTGTGTTCCATTTATGTTACTTCCTGAGTGTGACTAATGCGATTCGTCCCTTCCCCGCCATGTACACGGAGTCCTTCCCACTTTCCTCACCACTGCAAGAGTGGCCTATTGCGCAGCAAGAAATCCATGCTGATCAATTCGGGGCAGGCTGCATAAGGAAGGCAAATTATACGAATATGAGTTAGGGATAACTATGATTAATCCTTTGCCCAGGCAGAGCCCTGATTCCCGTCATGCCCTTGGGCAGCTCCGAGGTGACAGGGCTAAGGACAGCACTTCTGATGGCCGCGGCACCCAGCCATTCATTACGGTGACGTCCCCATCACTGAGCCTACTGATGAGATTATTGATCCCAGGAAATAATCATATGAAATGCATCGCGGTAAGCACGGGCCATTGTCTTTGTATTTATTGGCAAGGGATTTTTGTCATTTTAGTAGAGCCTCACTTTTATGAATTAATCGATGGCACCTTTTCAAACTAACAATCGGTACTTCTGCTGGAAGAAAGAGCAGAGGAGAGAGGTGGAGAAAACAGGAAGAAGGAGCAAAACCCAACGTGCAGGAAAGGTCTAGAAAAATGGGAAATCTAGCACCCAGTAGATGGTGCTGTAATCAAATTCTAAAACCTGTTACAGCAGAGGTTTAGAGAAGTGTTAGAGGGAGGGAGGGGATGGAGAGCCTGTTAGAATTAAAGGTACATGGTTAAATGGATTCAGCCATTTCCCTCAGTTTGGATAAAGATACGATGACGATGGTGATGAAAGCAAGGCCTCCTTCCAGAAATCGCAGGCTGGGAGGGTTTCTGCCTCTCAAGACGTCAGTGCAGGTAGATGGTGGGTGATAACAGCCCCACCCAACCAAACGGACTTGCTCGCCACCTACACTGGTTCCTTGGAAGTACCAGGAAAATCCGTGAAAAGGCCCTTTCCACACTGAATATTAAGGTGGCACCCAAAGACATCTTTAATTCCACCCCATTGAGAACAAATGTCATTCATACACATTTTCGTCACTTAAGGAAATTTGTCTATGCAAAACTGTCCTCAGATTTGGGGACGGAAAACTGGAGTGGAGCAAGGTGGGAGCTGAGTGTGCAGACGCACAGCCTCTCGTGACAGTGTCGCTTCGCTGACCCGATCCAGAGCCCTTCCGGACCTGTTTGAGTCCAGCTCTTCTCCAGAGTGGCCCAGGTCCCTCAGCTAGAGGGGAGACGTGCTCTGGAAAACACCTGACCACAGCCTGTTGTTTTGTGGGCAGCTGGGGGAAGGAGGGAGACGGGTGAGCTGCCAACGGCTGGGGGGCAGACGTGCGCGGGGGGACTCGCCTGCAGACTTGCACACTCAGTGGTGGGCGGCCCTGGCGCCTGCGAGGCTCTCTGCATCTCTTAGATCGCAGCCGCCCCAGGCGGCTCTGCCAGGCTTCCAGCAACCCTAGGAATACCGGGCCGTCTTCATGAGGATGTAGAAGCCCCTCCAGAGCTTCAGGCTCATGACTGACTAGTTGACAAATCCCCTACGCTCTGGAGACAGCATCCGCATTTTACAAGCCATTCCAAAGGTATCTGGGTGGGACTGGGGTAAGGGTTAAGGCCGGGCACCTAAACTGCTGAGTGGTGGCCTGATTCCTAGGGACAGTGTTGAGCTGGACACAGGTAGGGGCACAAGGCTCGTTGGGAGTGGAGGTTGGAATGAGGAGGATGCTGGAACCATGTATATTTCCACGAACAGGCAACTGATCAGTTGACCCTGGTCCCATCTCAGAGACCGAATTAAGGCAAGGAGGGCTGGGGTGGGCTTCGTGGGTGAGGTAAACCTTGAGCTTGACCCTACAGGCCCAATAGAATGTGATCGGATAGAGAGGGGAGAGAGGGGTCAGGAAGGGGGTTCAGGTAGGGGTGGGGACCGAACAGTCAGGAGGTGGGAGGCATGGGGAGGAGTGGGTCCCACTCAAAGACAAGGGAGGAACTCTGAGCAGAGACCCCCACGAGACGTGGGCCTGAGCAGGAAGGCCTACCTCCCCACCCCCAAATTCTTCACCAAGAACACACTGCAGGTCCCTGTGGGACAGGCACCATGTGCTTCCCAAGGGTCACCAAGCTGCAGGTGTCACAGGCTCATTATAAAAGACAAAACTTGAGGCAGTGTCCCTGCAGCTACAAAGCCACAGAGCCTTACTACTGTCAGCAAGACTCCTCTCTCCAGGGAGCAGTGCAAACCCATTCAGGAAACATTTTCATCCTGACCTTCTTAGGTGAGCACTTTGTACACGTGTAACTCTGCCACCCCTGCCTCCTGCTCAGCGTGGTGTGGTCGAATTCCACTGTCAGCCAGGGCCCCAAAATAAATGAACTTTTTTATAATTGAAAAATTGAATCAGAGGTTCAAAACCAAAGGAAGAACTCTGTAAGCCAGCCTTCATATGACAGTTGCGTGGAAACATCCAACGCTTAAAGGCAGCCAGAATGAAATCCATTTTTTACCAGATCCAAGTGGCCACCAGCCTCACATGCAGCATCCTCAGGCCCTGATCTTCACTACTGTCCCGGGCCCAACGTGAGGTCTCACAGAACCTTTGGCCAGGGTGACCCAGTCCTGAGGGCTAGGACCTGCCCCACGCCTGCTGGCCTCTCCTTAGCAGCACTGACCGGGGAGGAGCTAGGGCGTGGCTGGGCACTACAGATGCCTCCAGGCTGGAGTGAACAGCAGCACACGTGACGGTTAATTTCATGTTGTCGACGCGACTGCGCCATGGGGCGCCCGGATGAAGCATTATTTTTGCGTGTCTGTGGTGGTGTTTCCAGATGAGAATAGCATTTGAATGTGGACTCAGTAAAGCAGATTGCTCTCCCCAACGTGGTGGGCATCATCCAATCCTTCGAGGGCCTGAATAGAACAAAAGGCAGAGGGAAGGAGGATTTGGTCCTTTCCCACCTGCCGCATAAGCTGGGACAGAGGTCTCTCTTGCCCTCAGACTGGGATTTACTCCACTGGTCCCCCTGGTTCTCAGGTCTTTAGACTCAGACTAGAGTTACACCTGCAGCTTTCCTGGGTCTTCACTTTGCAGGGGGCAGACCCTGGGACTTCTCAGCATAGCCAGATAGATAGATAGATGATAGATAGATAGATAGATAGATGGATAGATAGATAGATAGATAGGGATATTCTATTGGTTCTATTTCTCTGGAAATCCCTGACTAATATAAGCACAGAACAAACACCTCCATAATACAACTACCAGTTTACTCTGAGGAATCAACCAAAGACAGACCCTGCAGATTGTTTTATCTGAATCACATAACCATCCTTTTAACTGCTTCTCAACAAAGCCATGAAAAGTCTCTCACAGACGCCTCCTGCATCTGATGGAATTCTGGAATTGAAAAGACGCCCAGCTCGCTGCAGGATTCAGGGTTCTGCCGGGTCTCTCTCTTGAGGGGCATCATCAGGCAACATCTCCTCCCTCACTTGGCCCAGTGGAGTGGGAATTGGCAAAGGCCTGGGCACTCTGAGACCCGCCGGATGGATGCAAGGGTGGTAGGGACAGGGTTGGGAAAGGCAGGCCCGGGGAAGAGGCCACCTCAGCCCTGCTGCTTTTTGCTTTCCACGCCCAACACTTGGTGTGGCAGTTCATTTCCAGCAAATTGTAAATATTTAGACTATTGCCTAAATGTTCAGCATTAATGGATTCAAAGAAAACAGCTGCAAATTCAGAAAACTTTTTCATAAATCACATTCCCTTGTGTAACACTTCTCATGTTACCGGACTATTGACCCACAGCTATGTTTCCTTGGGCTACAGAATTTCATTTAATCCACAGTGGGTTCCTGCTAATAAAGGATTTCAGCAGGCTGATACTTTCGAAAGTGTGAAAGTCAGTTCTAAATACGCTGCATTGGCACTGGGTTGGGGGGTTGGGGGAAGGTTGCCAAAAGTCACATTACGCCTGATAGTTTTTACTGATGACTAGATTTCTAGTACTCACTGGTGATCAGTCTACCACTTAGATGGCATGCCCAGAACAATTCGCGAAGGATTACTATAATCCCGTGTCTAGTTTTCATTTACATCTTCCTGGCGCACCAGCACCCACTTGCCATGGCCCCGGGCAGTGTGGGGCAGTGGGTACACACTGATTCTCAGCCACTTAGAAATGGGCTGGTCCATCCACTACCTGAGCCTCAGGTAAACTGCAGACCTACTCTGTGTCATGTTCACAGTAGGCATTCCAGAAATGCTTTCTAGATGGATGCCTGAAGGAATGAATGAATGAAGAGAAAGTGATTTGTAAACTGTAAAGTACTTTACAACTCAGGAGGAATGAAGACTCACTGTAATTTAATTTTATGATCTAGTGTGCTACAAAGCTTCCTAAGCAATGATCTAGCTTTGAAAATAATAGAAAACATGGCTTCACCCCTCCATTCAAACAGCAGATATTTTTTGAGGGCCACACTGCAGGGAATTCTGGGGACAGAGCAGTGAACAAGAAAGAGTTCCTGACCTTGTGGAATTTAGCCTGGCAGGGGACCAGAAGAGTAAACAAGTAATTACACAGATGAGCTTTTCATTACACGTGTTACAAGCCATGAAGGAAAAGTGTAGGGTCCTGCGAGAGCAAACAATGGGGCCTGCCTGGGCTTAGGGGTCAGATGTCCCTAAAAGAGTGACATCGAAGCTGAGACCTGGGGAGGAACAGGAGTTGGAAAGATAATGGCAAAGCGAGAGCATGAAAGCGTTCCAGGACTGCGAGGAAGGAAAGAAAATCAGACCCAGAAAACCGGAGGAGGCAGGGGTGGATGAGCAGGAACTTGACTGTGGCCACGGCCAACAAAGGTCCCCCTACCGCGCCCCAGACTCAGGCTGGTGGCAGTGGGGGAAGAGAGGGCCTCCGTGCCTGGACGGAGGTGAGGGAATGCCCTGGATTCTCCGTGGTCCCCAGCGCATCCTCCTCTGCACCACAGGGGCAAAGCCAGACTGAATCCAGGATCCCTCTCCCCATGTGGTTCTGGGTTAGGGTCGGCGGATGAACTTGCTGTGCAAGATTTGGATGGTGGAAAGGAGGAAGGAGCCATTATTAATCTCCAGTGGCAGCTGCAGGCAGATATACGGATAGAGGGCTAATCTGTGGGCTGAAGTCCAATCCCCCACTTTGGAGATGCAGGCGGTGAGGCTGGCAGAGGTGGCCCCGACTGAGGCTACGGACGCCCAGGATGGGCAGTTTCTAGGGGAGACGCTGGGCATCTCCTAAGCATCTGTTCCTCAGCCCTTCCAAAGGCAGCATAAACCTCTATTCCCCTGTATTAAATTCCTTTTCTACTTGGAATACCTAAAGGTCCCTCCTGTCCTGGGGGGAAAGGGCCCCAAGCAGCTCACACCCAGACTGCAGCATCTGATGACACACAGCTGCCCTCCCAGGATGTTTACATTTGAAAAGTCTCAGCTTGGTTGGGGGGACTGGGGGGAGGCGTCTTCAAGCAAGTGTCACAGAGTCACTCCCTGTAGGCAAATGCATAAAGAGCAGGCAGCATAAATGCATTTGCTGACACTATAAGGGAGCAGATCAACGGGTCCAGGGCAAAACCACATTCACATTTGTTCTGTGGGCTGAGGCTGCCGAGACCCATCTCAGCCCCAAAGGAAGGAGAAGGGGAGTCCAGGCTAATTAATTCTTCTCCTATCACTTTGAAGCCAAAGTGAATGCTTCAAAAATGGGTGCAGAAGCAACTGGGATGGGTGAGAGGTGAATTTTGGTCTCTCTCACGCCTACCTTCCTGCGGGGAGGCAAGACTTCTGCTCAGAGTCGACCCCATCCCATTAAGATGGCACTGGCTGCAGGGGACATGGCTCGTCACTGCTAATCCAGACTGAGTCAGGGCTCTTCCCCCAAAATACCCTAGCTGCAGAGGCCAGATTTCATACTAAGGCCTTCCTTCATTTTCTATACCATCTCTGCCTGTTTATTTCCAAATCTTGAAAGAAAGAGAGTTTTGAAAATGCAAGAGTGACTAAAAAATAAAAGTTTATTATCCAAGATCTCACAGGCGAAATTCCAGGTAATTCTCTTCTGAAAAATTGCTACCTTTTTTCTTTCGATAGGGTAATAAAAATTCCATAAACCATCACAGCTTCAGCAGCCGGGAAGCTCAAAGCCGAAGTGAATACACAGGACCACGTGCTCCCTCCTCGTGATAAACAAAGCTGCTTCCTCTTCTTTCATTTTGTGATTTCGTAGTTTGGGGTCTAAAATCTTTAATGTATGCCTAACTTATAGAGAAATTTACATTACAACACTTATAAATAGAGGCTGATTTTAAAAATATTAACCAACCCATAGATACCAGGAGGAAAAAGAGACAAAGAGGAAAAGGACAACAGAATAGATTAATAGAATTATACAGATCAAACCTTAGCACCAGGGGAAAACAAGAACTGTGGCAGAAATTTCATACTCCCCTTAAACAGAGAGCTAAGGCCAATGGTGAGTCCAGGTCTTATTTCAAATAGGTACCATTTGAGAAATGTCCTGTTCTGAAACATGGGAAAATGAGAAATTATAGAGCCTATCTAACAAATCAAAAATAAATGAAGTAACAACATAAAGGTAGATTTACCATTATTTATAATTTACCATTTTTACCTTGTTTTCAATTGTCTCTCGTCCTCTTCATTTGAGGAGCCCATTACATTTTATTATGCTAAACCCTATCTTCTGTCACATAAATTACAGTTAAAGATCTTAATATTAAAGCCTCTTAGCTCTGAGATCATATTTCAAGCTTTGTTCAAACCAGACGTTAATGCTGGAATTGAACACAGAACACTTTGTCATCATTACCTATGATCTCAAAAGTATAATACAATTTTTGCTATATATGGCACAAAAATTCCTCTTGGTATAACACTGAATTATGGAGATATATTGATTTCTGCAGTATTTTGACAAAACAATAAAACTAAACCTGTTAGCTCCTAAACAGATACCCAGACATCCACCCAGCCATGATAGCAATGGTCATGAAGATAAAGGTTTCATTTAGCCCAGTTAAAATAGAAAACTACTCAAACCCGTGTCCATCCTGGCAGTTCCTGCAGCTCATAATTTTATGGTTCCTTTCTCTTCTCAGGGGCAGATTACGAGAGGAAAGAGGAAGCCAGTTTTGCCATTCGGTTGGTTCAGGTGGGAATCCCAAACCAGCCCTTACTTACCATCGGGGGAATCTCAGGCCACTAACCTCACCTCTGGGAGATCAGCCTCCTCATAGGTAAAATGAGGACGACATCAGCCTCATGGGTTTACAGAGGGGAATAAAATGAATGAATGCACCTAACTTACCCTCGGGCCCCATATGCAGTAGGTGCTTGATAAATGACGGCTGTCAAGATTATTCCTGGGAGAATGTTGCACAGACATGTGCCTCTTGCCCACACGCTGCTGGGAACGAGTTAGAAGACCGAGTTAGACCAAGTTCTCATCATGCCTTTATCACTACCTTTCCTTGGGATCCTGGGCAAATCATGCCTGTTTCCAAGTCTCCATTTCCTCATCTAGAAAGCAGGGATAAGCACACCTGCCCAGCCAACCTCAGAGGGTTGTTTGGTGATAAAAATGCAATAAGAGAGGTGACAGTGCTTTGCAAAGCGAAGAATGCTACACTCGCATAAAGGATTATGACCGCAAATCAGTCTTACGGTTTGAAACTGTAAGCACCCTCAGAGTGCCGTGGCATTCCAAATCAGGCATTTGGCTGGCACAAAAAGAGAACTTCCCAAGGAATAAATCAACGTGTCCTTTCCCCCTTTGTAATGGTGATGTCAATAGCACCGCAACCACAGAACTAACTTTCCCCCTAGTAATGGGAAGAATAATGCTGCCGCCATAACAGCTCACATTTATTAAGCTCCAACTGTGAGCCGAGCACTGGAATAATATTTTCACATAAAATGTTTATCCCATCTTATTCTCACAACTACTATGATCTGTATTTTACAAATAAAGAAACAGAGTGTCACGGCTGCTGAGTAGACGCCCAGGGTTCGGATGCAGGTCTGCCTGACTCAAATCCAAGGTTCTCTCTACCACGCCTCTTGGGATCCATCCAGGATGCTCATGTCCAGGTCTCCCTATGTGGTTGCAGAATTGCTGAGGTCACTGGGTTGGTTTTCAGTCGTCGGAAAAAGACTATCTCTGAGCCCTAAATCGCCAGACCCGGTCTTCTTTTTTTTTCTTTTTTTTAATAAATTTATTTATTTATTTATTTATTTTTGGCTGCATTGGGTCTTCGTTGCTGCACGCGGGCTTTCTCTAGTTGCAGCGAGCGGGGGCTACTCTTGATTGCGGTGCGCGGGCTTCTCATTGTGGTGGCTTCTCTTGTTGCGGAGCACCAGCTCTAGGCTCGCGGGCTTCAGTAGTTGTGGCTCGCGGGCTCTAGAGCGTAGGCTCAGTAGTTGTGACGCACAGGCTTAGTTGCTCCGCGGCATGTGGGCTCTTCCTGGACCAGGGATTGAACCCGTGTCCCCTGCATTGGCAGGTGGATTCTTAACCACTGCGCCACCAGGGAAGCCCCCGGTCTTCTTACACCTGCTCTGAACCAAGGGTTTGCCCACAACCCAATCCCCAGACCCACCATTGACCTGGAAATAGCCCCACAGCATGAGCCAGTGGAAAGTTTGAAGCCTGGAAAAACACATCTAACTGGTGATGATTCCTGGTTATGGGTGATGTTGGGGAAGGAAGGGGGCTTTGGAGCAGGAAGGCCAGGTTGACTCTTGCCTGGCAGAGCATTCATGAACAAAGCCCCCACCTTCTCTGACCCTCGGTCTCCTCCTCTGTAAACAGGAAACTATAAGAGATACAAATAGCAATGACTCTTCCCTGGTCAAATTGTTGTGCAGTGAAGTGAGATCCTAGGTATGAAACGGCTCTGCAAACAGTTGAACGTGGCCCCAGTGTCCCCTCACCTTGTTCCCCATGGGGTCTGAGATTCCACCTTGGTGCAGTCACTGCAACTGCATCAACCACATTTCCTGTTCCAAGACCAGGTTCACCCACAGTGAAGTGCAAGTTCTCCCCAACAACTGCACCGCACTGTCCACACAAGCCTAGCACATGATCCTGCAGAGCCTCATGCTCTGTGTCTCTATCCCCCCCAGGCAGCAGGAGAATGTGTGAAAAATGCAAACAGATGCACATGGCACACACACCCCTTCAAACACTTCAGGGTCCTCCCACTGTTCTCAGGATAAAACAAAACAAAACAAAACAAAACAAAAAACTCAGCACTGCTTACCAGACCCCACGTGTGGACCTCCAGCCAGACACAACACACCCTGGTCCCTCAATCCACCACCCCATTTTGCCTAGTTACCTCCTAGTTTTCCTTCAGATCGCGATTCTGTCATGATGTCTATGTATCTTCCTGGAAAGCCTTTCCCCAAATATATGTGAAACAAGAGACATCTATTTCTTAGTTCCTACCACAGTAGTCATTTACATTTATTTGTGTAATTCTTGCATATCTGTCTATCTATTTTCTAGAAAATAAATTCCATACAGGCAGGAGATGTGTCTATTTAGATACTATTATGTAACTCTAGAGCTTAGCCCAGTGACTGGCACCCAGTAAATTCTCAAAATAATTGTTGAATTAGTTAGTTTATGGTTGAAAACCAACATTCCTCTCACTTGCCCTCTTCAACTGGCCTATGCCTTTTAATTCAATTGAAAAATATTGATGAGCCTAGACCCCCTACCTCACACCATACATAAAGTTAATTTGAAATGGATCACAGACCTAAATGTAAAAGCTAAAACTGAGATGAATCTACAAGAAAACATGGAAGAAAAATCTTCATGATCTCAAGGTAGACAAATATTTCTTAGGACACAGAAAGGATTAGCCCTGAAAGAATAAAATAATAAATTGGACTTCATCAAAACTAAAAATGTCTGTTCTTCAAAAGAAACCATTTTTAAAATGAAAAGACAAGCCACAGATTGAGAGGAAATATCTTAATGTATATATCTGACAAAGGTCTTACGTCCAGAATATATAAAGAACTCTTACAACTCAGTAATAAGACAGATCAATCAATCAATCAATCAATCAATAAAATGGGTAATAAATAAAAGAGGCAAAAGACTTGAACAGGCACTTCACACAAGAAGATATACAAATGGCCAAGAAGCACATGAAAAGATGTTCAATATCATTAGTTGTCAGCAACACGCAAATTAAAACCACATGAGATACCACTTTTTAACAACTTGAATGGCTAAAATTAAAGATTGATAATAACAAGTGTTGGCAAGAATGTGAAGCAACTGGAACTTTCATGTCCTGCTGGTGTGGCTGTAAAAATTCCAAAGTGACAAAACCACTTTGGAAAACCAGTTGGCAGTACCTTACGAAATCATACACTTAACATCCCAGGCATTTACCTAAGAGAAATAAAAGCATATGTCCACACAAAGACTTGCTTTATTCATAATAACAAAAACTGGAAACAACCAAAATGTCTGTCGATCAACAAGGGAACTGATAAACCATGGTATATCCATTCAGTGGAATACTACTCAAAAATTAAAATGTCCAAAATGCTGAGCAACAACATGAATCAATCTCAAAAACATTATGCTGAATGAAAGAAGTCAGGCATAAAAGAGGACAAAATGTATGGTTTCATTTATATGACATTTATTCAAGAACAGGCGAAATGAATCTATGCTAATAGAAATCAGATCAGTGGTTGAATGGGGCAGGAGGTGGGATAATGGAAATGCTCAGTAAGGCGTTGGTTACATGACTGTATATGTTCATCAAAAACTATCAACATGTATATTTAAGACCTATACTCTTACTCTATGTAGGTTATACCTCAATAAACTTGAAGTTGAGAAAGAAATAATAAAACAACATTGACTAAGTCCTTACTCTGCCACATGCCTTACACTGAGTCCAGGGGAGCAAAGAAGAGGGGTCTGGCCACTTTCTCACCTTCCACCCCCTAAACTTTGATCAGAGAAAAATCAAATTTTAAAAAGGAATTGATGCATGGGGTTATGTTTTTCAAACAGTAAAGGACTAAGTTGTCTCTGCCTCTTGTCTCCCCCCCTTCTATCCATCCTCCACAAGAGAACCAGATGATCATTCCAAATCACCACCCTAAACATGTCTCTAACTGCCTAAAAAATCTTCTCTATTCTCACCCCCATATAGACTGAGTTGACTTAGTTATATTAGTTTCCTGTGGCTGCTGTAATCGTTACCACAGACTGGGTGGCTTACAACAGAAATTTATTGCCCAACAATTCTAGAGGCCAGAATTCCAAAATCATGGCAGGGTCGTTCTCCCTCTGAAGACTCTGGAGGAGGATCCTTCCTTGCCTCCTCCAGCCTCTGGTGGACCCAGCACTCCTTGGCTTGTGGCTGCATCACTCTGTTTTCTGCCTGTCTTTACACAGCCTACTCCTCTCCCCCATGTGTCTCTCCAAAGAACACTTGTCATTGCATTTAGGGTCCACCTGAATAATCCATAATGATCTCACCTTGAGACACTTAATCACATCTGCAAAGACCCTTTTTCCAACTAAAGTCGAATCCACAAGTTCTGAGGGTCAGGACATCGACATTTTGGGGGCCAGCATTCATCCCACTGCACTGGAACAGGCCAATTATTAGTGGCCCCAACTTTCTTTTTATTTTACACTGAGATCTAATACATGTTTAGTAAAGAGCATACATCACAAGTGTTCAACATTTTCACGAACACAACTCACCCATGCGACTAGCACCCAGATGGAGAAACAGAATTTTCCCAGCCCCTAACAGTCCCCTCATGTCCCCTTCCAGCCACTATCCCCCCCCAAGAAGATGTCCCCTCCCAACTTCTAGTGGCACAGAGTAGTTCTGCCTGCTCTTGCCCTTTGTATAATTGGAATCGTACCCTGTGCTCTCTTCTGAGTCTGGCTTCTTTGTGCATTATATTTGAGATTTATCCACAGTGCTGCATGTCATGGTAGATGATGCATCCACACTGTGTACGGTATTCTATCATGTGGGGAAACCACAGTATATTTATCTTTTCTACAGTAGATGGGCATCTGGGTGCAGTCTGGTCTGGGGTTACTATGACGAAGGCAGCTCGGAACACCCTCCTCTGTGTTCCTTGGTGCACGTGTGCACACAGCACCGTTTGGAGCATGACCAGGAGCAGGTTTGCTGGGCATGGAGTGTCTTCAGCTTTAGAAAATACAGCCAGACCACGTTCCAAAATGGTTGTACCAGCTACACCAACACCAGCAGAATAGGAGAGTTCTCCCATCCACACCAGCTCTTGGGACTTTCCATCTTTTAAGTTTCAGCCCTGCTAGGGGATGGTGCAAATCTCTTCTTGCTCTCTGTATCTTGTTTTTTCACTCTTTTTAGAGTGTCTTTTGATAAACATAAGTTTTGCTATGGACTGGATGTGTCCCCCTAAATTCATCTGTTGAAGCCCTAATGCCCAATGTGATGGTATTAGGAGGTGGGGCCTTTGGGAGGTAATCTGGTCATGAGGTGGAGCCTCCCATGAGTGGGTTTAGTGCTCTTATGAATAGAGACAAGCAAGAGATAATCTCTCTTCCCACCATGTGGGGACACAGAGAGATGGTGGCCATCTATGAACCAGGAAGCAGGCTCTCACCAGAAAACAGACCTGCCAGCACCTTGATCTTAGACTTCCAGCTTCCAGAACTGTGCGAAGTAAATGTCTGGAGTTTAAGGCACCCAGTCTATGGTATTTGTTATAGCAGCCTGAACTAAGACCAGTTTTTTTGCCTTAATATAGTCCACATGGCAATTTCCCCCTTTTGATTAGTGCTTTTTGTCCCATTAAGGAGTCTCTGCCTCCCTAAGACCCTGCCTCTTGTCCATCCTTCCTGCCGTCCAACACGTCCCCAACGCTGCAGAACCTCAGACCTTCTTTCTTTCCACCAGTGCCTCAAGGATTTTCCTGGTTCTGTGCCTTAGCTTTAAATACATACCCATCCCTTCTCTGATGGGGAAAAAATCTCCTTTTCATCCCTTAAGGACCAGTTTAAAAGCCTCTTTTGCGTTGCCTTCCCTCACACAGCCCCATTCACCCTCCTACACACAGTCACCCTCTCACCAGCCACTCCTTCCGTCTGAGCCTCCGACCCTCCAGGCTTCCCCCCACCCCACACTGCTCTGTGGTATAATCTTTCCTTTACACGTCTGACTCCTCCACTCCAGTTATCGCCTCTCAAATGCAATGACCAAACCTGGCTTTTCCTGTGTGTCCCTGTCCTGCATAAGTCCTGGAATACTTTGCTGAACTGAAACATACAAACATAAGGTAATACTATACTTATAATTTTATTACAACTATTAGGTAGTATAGCCTAGTGGTCAGGATCATTAGGGGCTTTGGATTCTGAAAAACCTAGGTTTGAATCCCAGCTCAGCCATTTGCTAGCTGTGTGACCCTGGGCAGGTTACTCAATGTCTCTGAGCCTCAGTTTCCTCACCTGTAAAAATGGAGATGATAATAGTAATTGCCTTCATGGGTCTGTTGTAAGGATACCATAATAGATGTAAAATGCTCAGCTCTGTGCCAAATACATAGTAAGCACTCAGTAAAAACTACTATAATGTACCCTCCACAGAACAGATTGTAGAGCCATGGTTTGCCTCTGGATACCAAGGGAGCCAAGCCAGAGTTCAGCAGGAGAAAACATTTGCACATCTTTACATAAAGCCTTGATGAAGAGCAGAACAATCCCACCCCCAGTTTCCAGCTGGTTCCAGACAAAGGGGCTGAAGTAACAAGGAAAGCTACAATTTTCACACCTGTATCAGGCACATCACCTATGGAGGTACCAGGAAAGCAAATT
Source organism: Eubalaena glacialis (assembly GCF_028564815.1). Classification (NCBI taxonomy): domain Eukaryota; kingdom Metazoa; phylum Chordata; class Mammalia; order Artiodactyla; family Balaenidae; genus Eubalaena; species Eubalaena glacialis. The sequence continues at coordinate 8,727,095 of NC_083716.1, forward strand.
GGGTTTATGTTGCAAATAGGAAATGATGACACTAATTATGTTACATTGTGGTGGCCTGGGAGGCTTCCCCAAGCACTTTGCCTTCCATTATCTTGTTTGATCACACTATGAAAGACGAGAGACTCCCATCTGGGTTGCTCACGGCTGGATTCGAGATTTGGGACCACCTCCCCTCCCCACTGCAGTCTTTTTTTTTTCCCAGGAAAGAGAGAGGCATTACTTCTTTAGAGGGAAGACTTCCCACGCTGCAGAGGAAAGGGAGTTCTGCTTCTGGATCTGGGGTGTAGGTCCCTGTCCTTAGGGCCTGGAGAGCAGGGTCACTAGGAGGTCACCGTGTCTGTGTGATATCCAGAGCTGGGACACCGTTGCCGATGTCAGAAGATGTTTCCCTGGGACTTCCCCGGCGGTCCAGTGGTTAAGACTCCGCGCTTCCACAGCAGGGACCGTGGGTTCAATCCCTGGTCGGGGAACTAAGATCCTGAATGACATATCCTGGGATTCACATGGTTTCACCTCTCAGAGTTGCAAGGGGGCTCCACCATTCTGCCTACAGCCCCTGAATTATTGGGATAAGACGAAGGACTGGGGTATAACTGCACCTGAACATCACACAAATCATCCTAACCTGACACAAAGCCATTTCCCTGCCAAGTATCTCGAATATTCTGCCAGGTCTTATTGGCAGCAGAAGAATCACCCTCTTCAAAATACCCAGACAGGGGCTTCCCCGGTGGCGCAGTGGTTGAGAATCTGCCTGCCAATGCAGGGGACACGGGTTCGAGCCCTGGTCTGGGAAGATCCCACATGCCGCGGAGCGGCTGGGCCCGTGAGTCACAATTACTGAGCCTGCGCATCCGGAGCCTGTGCTCCGCAACAAGAGAGGCCGCGATAGTGAGAGGCCCGCGCACCGCGATGAAGAGTGGCCCCCGCTTGCCGCAACTAGAGAAAGCCCTCGCACAGAAACGAAGACCCAACACAGCCAAAAATAAATTAAAAAAAAAAAAAAAAAAATACCCAGACAGGGTGTCCCAGCTTGGATTCCATTTTGATGTTTGAGAGTTCCCCTCTTCATTAAGAGAGAGATTTTATTTCAGAAAAGAAAATTAATATATATCCTTTTTTCCTTCACAACTAAAAAAAGGGGTCATGAGCCTTCCCGCGATGAAGGTATAAATATTGCATTCCAGAGGTGGAATGGTTTGCCTCTCACTTTGCAGAATCCCCTTGGGTAAAATCTCATCCAGAGCTGCAGTAGCCTTGCCTCTTTTGACATGCTCGTTTGCAAAAAAGCTCCCAAGAAGTAATGTGGGCCCTTTCATTTCAAATGCTGCAGCTAGTCTCAGGGTAATTGACCAACCACATTGAAGGACTGCTTAGGGAAGGGCCTCTGCATCTCCATCACTCTCAATTTTCCCTTTCTGTGGGCAATCCAGGAAATTTTGACCTTTTCCTATTTGGGGGAACAAAATATTTACCAAGAGATGAAGCATTCTTCTAGGGGAACACCCCACTCCCCATCTCTCAAGGAGGGCACCGTATTTATCATCCAGGAGATCTTTAAATGATAGGCTTCCTCTCTCTCTCTCTTTCTCTCTCTCTCAATTTTCAGCTGTCCACATGGCCTCTGAGAAGAGCTCTTCCGGAAACATCTCTCAGCCCTGATGGAGCCTGCTTTCTCCTATTACCTTTAGCATGCTAAATGGTGCTTTTTCATTTTGTTCATTTATAGGGCTACTCTTTTATCTGAGGCATGTTTATTAACTGGTAGCTGTTAATTATATAAGAAGATAATTTCATGTAAATGCTGGATTTAAAAGCAGCCAGTCTAGCATGCTTACTGTTTAACAAGAAGGCTTTGGGATTTGTTTTTTTTTTTTTTTGTCCCTATGTGAGTAAAGCAATTAATTGATTCAGTTGATTGAATGAAAAATGCATCATAATTGCTTTACCCCATCAAGCAGCTACTAGAATGATTTAGTGCTGGCAGAGGGACAACGGCCTCTATGATACACCATCTCTGTTTATTGCCCTAATAAGGCACAGGGGCTGGGGCCCTTGGTGAACAAAGGGATACACAGATGGGCTTCTGGTGGTCCTTTCTCTGAGAGCAGGGAGAACAGCCCCAGTGACTTGGACTATTCAGGACCCCCAAAAAAAAGGAAGAAGAAAAAATTCCACTTTTGTCTCAATTATTCAGACAATTGCCACCCCTCTCCTTGTAGACACAAGCCCAGGGGCTGGAACGCACTTCAGTCTTGGCGTTCTAGACTTCTAGAGTCCAGAACAAAGGAGAGGGTCTTACGGGATCTATCTACACGATCCAAGGATCACATATCTGATTCATCCGCAAGTCCCCCATGCCCAGCGTGGGTACTGGCACTCCACACAGGCTCAGGTTGAACGGGAGTGAACAAAACCCACCAACCCAGACCCTCCGGTGCCACAGCTGCAGATTATTAATCTCAGGCCAAATCATGTTGCCAAGCCTGATCCAAGCTCCGAGTCCAGGCACATTCAGAGAGTGAACCTTGCAATAGTCACAAGATGAGCTTCATTTGACATTGAGAATCAGCCCTAATAGTTTCTCCCAATAGAGAAGAAAAGTCCCTATTAGGCATCTACTATGTGTCAGGTGCTCTGCAATGAACTTGGTTTACATTGTCTCATATGCACGGATTTACATTTGACAATAAACTTACAAGGAAGATTTCATTATCTCCGTTCGTGGAATGGAGAAACTGAGGCTCAAAGAAGTTGGCTGGTTCGCCAGCGAACACGTCAGTAAGAGGCAGCAGAGCTGAAATTTGAGCCCAGCTCACCCTGCTCCCAAGGCCAAGCTCTCTCCATATAAAGTGCCCAGTACTGACCACATCAGGCACATAGAAAGGGCCCCTTCCTTGTTAGTTGTTATTGTTGTAGTTGTTGTCTTATTGTAGCTGTTGTCATCGTACATCATGATGCTAATCGCCTCTAAAGGGACCCACAATATCATCTAAGATGCGTGTATCCAGCCCAGGTGGCTTATATTCCATACAAGTCTTCCGACTTCCAGGTGGAGCCCCGTGACTCTCCTCGTCTTCTTGTCCCATTTGTGATAGGCATTCCAGTTGACTGGTTCAGACCCACTCCTGAAAACTGTTAGGGAATGACATCGGGGCCGCCAAACTGGGGCTTCCTCAAGTGCGTTCCAGCCCCTGGGCTTGTGTCTGAATAATTATAATAAATAATCCCAAAGTGGATTTTTTCTCCTTCCTTTTTTTGGGGGGTCCTGAATAGTCCAAGTCACTGGGGCTGTTCTCCCTGCTCTCAGAGAAAGGGCCACCAGAAGCCCATCTGAGTATCCCTTTGTTCACCAAGGGCCCCAGCCCCTGTGCCTTATTAGGGCGATAAACAGAGATGGTGTATCTAGTGGCCTTTCTGGCCTCTCTAGCTAGAAATCCTAAAGAAACATTCAAATAACCATCGTAGGACAGCTCCAATGAACTACATACACACGTATGCATAAATATAAGTATTATATTGAGAAATATTGACTCAAAAATTTAAATCTTTTATTTTTCTCTTTTAGAAAAAACATTGGGTTTTGCACTGTTTTCCCGATTTGAACAGTAATACACCATCACGAGGGATCTCCTAATTTCTCATCTGCAGGAGAACAAACACAAAGCCATTCCACTGCTTTGCCATAACTTGCTCCATGGCACCAAACAGCAACAACAGTAATAAGTCAAAATTCACTTTGGGTAAATTAACACAGACTGGCCTTGAATTTTTTCTCAGTGGCCAATATGAATTATTTAGTGTTTCTAAAATTAGGGGGCACTTCCAATGCCTGCGGTAATGACCTTCCAGGTGAACGTCCGTCACCATTGAAGACATTTGGCCAACTGGGTGCCGTAACAGTGGCCATACGTCACCTAGACCCTGCTCTCCTGGGACCCACTGTGCTTGTTAGAATTAGATGAGAATGCTCTGGGGAAATCCCTTTTAGACCTGGCCGTTCTGTGTCCCAGCCAATACTTTCATGTCATTGCCAGAGACACACACCACCTTTGCTCAGAGCGAGGGCCTTGCCAGTAGGGCACCCCTTGTCAAGTCTGGATGTCTGTTTTCCACAACACACTTGCAGGAGAGAAGGTGGAAAGCGATGGTAGAGCTCTTACGGGGCCCCGGTTTCCGGGTCAGGCGATAACTGTGTTCCAGCTGTGTGGCTTCAAACTCCAAGTCTCAGCCACCTGAGTGACTTGAATGACTTGAACTACATTACGACTGTGCAATGCTAATGAATTTTAAAAGGCTCTCACATTTAAATGCTTTGAGAAATGCTGCGTCCTCTACTCCCCTCTTGCAGACGCGCACTGCTCCTCAGCACTATAAAGGCTCTGAGAAGTCCTGCAATAAAGAAACTTGTTAAACAGCTTATTTCATCCACCTTTGCCCACTTTCATGACCATCAAATGTTTTTCAAGAAATATCTTTTAAATCCCACAAAGCTACTGTATAGGATGGCAGCTCTGGTCCTTTCCAAAACTGATGCTCTAGAATCTTTGAAGCACTGCATCCCTTCTGAAGATGTCTTGTGACATCACTCAACTAAAAGACATTCTCTGTCTTGTGACTTCCTCAGATTAGTTAGAACTCCTTTGTTCTCAAGTGAACACAACCTTCCTCCAACTACTGTGCGTAAAAAGGAGATTCATTAGGGTATAGGGGATATTGGGGTAACCCAAAATAAGTGTGTGCTAAAGAATTAGTACCTTGGGGACTGAGTCTGCACCCCGGCTGTGTGTGGGTGGGAAGATGGGGGTGAATGGAGGGGCTTCTGCATCTTCCGTTAGTCTTTCTTTCTACCTCTCTCTCCCCCTTCTCCATCCTCTCTCTCCCACTCAGCCACTCAGCCAGCCAACCACCCGCCTCACATTTCCCCTTGCCTCTGCTTCTCCTCACTCCTGCCACAGATGGTCCCTCCCCACAGGTGGGGAACATGACCACCAGCGCAACAGAGAGAGACACAGAGAGAAAGAGAGAGACTTTCTTTTTTCTCCCATTTTTACATCAGCCCTGGGGCCGGACCCTGGGGCACCCAGCTCTACTCACACGTCCACTGCTAGGATTCCTCACGTGTCAGGATGGTGCGTTGCTGCCCCTGGACCTCCCAGGTCATGTACTTCCCCCTATGGCCAGGAGGGGGCAGCACACCGAGGGTCGCGGCCCCATGACGACTGCATGGGTGGAGACGGGGGTCTCCAAAGGAAAGAGGGACCGTTCCCACAAAAGGAGGGTAAAGGAAAGGATGCTGGACACACACAACCAATAACCACCGCAGACCACCTCCCCTCTCAAGTAGGAAACATTTACAACAAAGCTTCGTGGTGTCTCACCACTTCCATTTATCTTAGCTTTTACTCAAGAGAGCGAGAGTCTTGAATTGGCACAAATTAGGCTATGGACGGGATTCTGTCCTTATGTGAAAGACATCTGTTGGTTTGCTTCCGTCTATCATATGCTCTCTTGTAAAAGAGAACAAGACTGGGGTACAGATTAACAAGGGCACCCAGATCAGCAGCCACTAGTCTGAACTAACAGGTCCTTCTTCAAACGGTTCCACCGGTGAGGGTTTCTGTCTGGACAAGGAGGGTTTGTGATCAAGTCAGCCATTCAATGACACAGCACAGGACCCTGGAGTCACCAAGGTTGTTTGTGCCAGGGCAGAAGATGGTTCAATACTTAATTATTGCTTTCCCTGGAGTTTTGTCCACACCAAGCCAAAACAGCTAGTTTAAAATTGAAAAATCAGGTTCATCACACAAAAGCATTGTCTCCCAAGCACCAGTCTGCCGTGACCAAGGGTTTCCAACCAGCCACGTGTTGCTCTCCCAGCTGCGTTCAACCTCCCTGGTTCTCTAGATGTGTGAGAACTCCAGGCCAGGGGCCACTCTCTCAGGCCTGGGTGGTGCTCAGGATGGAGACATGGCCGTGCCCACCCTGCACTCACACTTAGAGCTCAGCGCTCGCTCCCTTGCCTGCCTGTTCTCCCACCGAGAAGCAGCGCTGGGGCAGGAACTCTCACTTACAGCCTGGCAGTCGGCAGGGGCTCAAAAACCACCTTTGTGAAATGGATGAATGGCTGAGCGCTCTGCAAAAGCGGAGACCATGTTATTAGAACATATTTGCCCTTCACCACCTACAGGCATGATACACCCACATGGGCCCCGCTGCTAGAAAGATGCCGCCGTGACTTAGAGATCGTCTCTAGCCTTGTAGCCAGGTGGTCTGTGGGGCAACTGCTCCTCTCCTCCAGGCGGTCAATGACAAGTGGTTAGAAATAGCCACCAAGGTCAAGTTTGGTCCCTGAGAAAGCCACCCTCTCCCTCCACCCAGATGGTGCCGTTGCTCATGACAGTCACAGAGAGAATCTAATCTTTAGAAAACGGATCTTCTAACGCCATTAATTACAGCATTACGCACTGTAATTACCCTGGTCAGGATTTTCACAACTCAGACCTAACTAACTATATTATTAAATAATTAGCATGCAGTTGGGATGTTATATTTCATGTATTAAAAGAGGCATGCTATATTAGAAGCTCTAGAATGTTAATTCCATGCTCTATCGCTCGGTCAGTAAAAGGAGCATTGCTGTGTCAACCGATGGCAATTTTTTGTTTTCACACCTCCAGCCCATTACCCTTTATCCTCAAGAAATGGAGCCGAGATGTCACTGGAGAGATTTCCGGAAGCTCTGGGGTGTACCCAGCTACAGTGCAGAGACAGAAAGGTATCCAGGGAGAGAGGCTTGGCTATCAGTTCCTCCCTGCGTAGGGCTTTTCCCAGGCAGAAAGGGTCTAAGGAAGGCATGGATTTCCAAAAGGTGCCAAGAACATTCGGGAAGGCACAAATATTTAAGTTCAGGAAGCTTGGGAAAAGGCAAGTTCATCTTCAAACCTCGACCCCAACAAGAAAGAAGCAGGTGTCTCCATAAGGATCAGGCTGGAGGTGGGAAGCAAGTGCTGTCTTTGCTTAATTCCTCAGGTGAGCCATAATACTTCCTGTCTCTGCGCCTCCCCATACTGTGTCCTGCACCTGGAAAGCTCTCCCCCGATGCCCCCCCCCACCAACCCCCTGCCTCGTTAGCTGCTTCTCTTCAGATTTCAGCTCAAACGTCACTCCTCGGGGAAGGCTGCCCAGAACCTCCACCACCGGTCCCGTCAGGCTCCCGGGACTCAGTAGCACAGCCCTGCCCGCTTTTCCTCCTTGCTCCGACGATAAGGTGCAAAAATGTATTGGGTTATGGGATTTTTTTTTAATCAGTGCCTTCCTCCTCTACGGAATGCAAGCAAGTGTAGGGGTGAAGAACCCCACTTCTGCTTATTATGCCCCCAGGGCCCACCCAGCACAGTGCCTCCCCGTAGAGACGCCCAACATTTGCTGAATGAATAAAACAGATAAACTGAATGAGAAGCTCAGCCAGGCTGGAGTGGGTGGGCTGCTTTCATTCTGACCCGTTATCTCTCTGGCTTCAGCGGGAGTTTTACGATTTTCTTGCCCTTTCACTAAGTAGCTGTACAGTCTAAATGGCGGCATGTGTGGTGAGCCAAGGATACTCCACAGGAGGAAACGCCGGGCCCAAAGCCCCCGTCCCCAGGGGCTTCCCTGGTGGCACAGTGGTTAAGAATCTGCCTGCCAATGCAGGCGACACGGGTTCGAGCCCTGGTCCGGGAAGATCCCACATGCCGCGGAGCAACGAAGCCCGTGTGCCACAGCTACTGAGTCCATGTGCCACAACTACTGAGCCCACGTGCCACAACTACTGAAGCCCGCACGCCTAGAGCCCAAGCTCTGCAACAAGAGAAGCCACCACAATGAGAAGCCCACGCACCGCAACGAAGAGTAGCCCCTAGTCACCACAACTAGAGAAAGCCCGTGTACAGCAATGAAGACCCAACACAGCCAAATAAATAAATAAATACTAAATTTTTAAAAAAGCCCCAGTCCCCAACATGAAGGCTGGAAATAACCAAAGGCAGCTTCTGTGGAAGAATAGGTTACAACTTCAACACAGCCACCCGGGGCCTATTACGCCCCATATTTTCCTTAAGCCCAATCATGAACTCCTTAAACGGATCTTTATGGAGTATATACTGCATGCCAGACCGTGTTTAGGTGTCAGGAATACAGCAGCAAGTCAACCCAAAGCCCTGCCCTCACGGAGCCTGCATTCTAGTGAGGGGAGATAGACAAGAAATAAAGAGGTAGGTGGAACATATAGGATGCCAGGTGGTGATAGCATCCTGGAGAAAAATAAAAATGGAGGACAGGGAGGGTTGCTATTTTGAGGCGTGCCTCTCAGATAAGCTGCCAGTTGATGAAGCAGTCCAGGCAGCAGGATAGCAAGCGCCAAGAGTACTTGCTTCCTCCTCAGCCTACTTACCGGTGGCATTTAAAGAACAGAGTAGTGGCACCTGGTACCCAAGATCTCTCTGCAACATTTGTGGCTTGTAGTTATAGCCGGTTCGTTAGGTGAGGCCAAAGGGGTGGACTGCCCACGCCGACCAAGAGTTCAGAGGACCTGTGTGCCCAGAGTCTATCTTTTCCGGAGCCTCGGGGCACTGCCAGCTGGCTGCTCAGTGGGGGCTTTGGAAGGTGAGCCGAGGAGGGAAGGGAAGGAACGGTGACCCAGCGTCTGCTTCCAGAGCATCTCAGAGGGAACTTTTCACACCCAAGAAGGGCATTGCTGAAAGACCTCTTAAACAGAGGGGAAGGACAAACAGCAGATGTTTTTGAAACTTCTAGAACTGCAAATGGTGACATCAGCCCACATGAAGCCAGCTGTAGGCCTGCACAAGAGCCTCAGGGAACTGAGTCACTCCCTATGCGTTCCCTCCCGCCCGCCTCTGATCAATCAGCTTTCTAACTGGGAGCCAAGGAACAAGCCATTTCGCAGTGGGACTGAACAATCGGAGCCTTAATGGCTGGTTTCTGTTATAACCAGTCAGGCATCAGCACAGCAGGGCCTCAATCAGAAGCATCCACTTCATCTGTGTTTTTCAGATCTGTGAGCATTAAAATCACCAAGGACATGTTTGAAGATGGTTCCCTCCACCAGTCCTGACTTTGCTTCTACGCAAGAGCAGCTGTCGTAGCCTAGAGCCTACAGACTCCCCTTTCCCGCACCCCCGAAAGTCCAGTCTCCGAGATGAAAGGTCTGGCGATCCACCTTCCTACCAGGAAGCAGAAGCAGGTATTGGAAGTCAGCGTGTGCTCCTGCATCCCAGAATCAGGGTTTCCTATGGCCCGTGGGCTCCCCTTTCTGGCACCAGGGCCCTGTCAAACACCTGCAAGTTGAAGGTCATGGACATACCGAAAGGAGGTCAAGGAGGACAACCTCTCACTCTCTAGAGCTGCGGTCTCCTCACTCTGGGGCTCACCAACTGGTCAGCCTTGCCCTTGCCTGGCCCCCTGCCCCAGACCCACTGCCCACTCTGTCCCTGAAGCTTTGACTCTTGTGTTGTGTGTAGACATCTTGGACTACAGGACTGGTCTGAATGCCCAACCTTTGCTCAGAACTTGGAATCTAGGCCCAACCCTCCCTGAGAGCCCTGCCTAGCAGTCACCCAAGATCCACCCAAGCTGCGTGTGCAAAAGCACATTTCCTTTGTGTTCTCATCCACATCCTCTCCCAACACCCAGGAATCCTTCATGGCAGCCCTTTCTCTGCCTTCCCCTCTCCTGATGCTCCTCCATCCTCCACATGAATCTTGTTATCAAGCTGTTACCAGAGAGCAGGAAAAAAGAATAAAAGCAACCAAAGCAAAACCCCACACTCCAAAGCAGCATATTATTCATGCCTCTTAATTTTTAGGTTCACATAGATATTAGTTTCACTTTCCATTGACTTCTGGGAATATATAACATGAAGGCTTTCGCCCTGTAAAGCACATGTTTATATTAAATTATGTTGGGGAGAGGGCTGGATCAAGATGGCGGAGTAGGAAGACCCTGATCTCACCTCCTCTCACCATCATACCAAAACTACAACGACATGTAGAGGAACTATCTCTGAGAACAACCTGAAGGCGAGCAGAACAGATTTTCTACAGCTAGGGGTATAAAGAAAAGGCCACAGGAGATGGGTAGGAGGGGCGGAGATGCCGTCTAGTCAGAACCTACACCCCTGGGGTGGAAACCCACGAGCAGGAGGGATGTCATAACCACGAAAATCCCTCGTGAGGAGTGAGGCGTCCAAGCCTCATGTCAGGATCTCCAGCCGGGGGTAGTTGTATGGATGCTCACCAAACTTGGGAGAAGAGTGGATGAACTCAGTGAGAACGTCAACAAAGAGATAAGAAATATTAAAAGAAACTAATCATAACTGAAGAAGACAATAACTGAAATGAAAGATATACTAGAGGAAATCAACAGCGGATTACAGGATCTGATGCAGAAGAATGGAAGACAGAGTAGTAGAAATCACCCAACCAGAATAGCGGGAAAAAAAAAAGAATTTTTAAAAATGAGGATAGTTTAAGTGACCTCTGGGATAATATCAAGTATACTAACATTCACATTATCCAGGTCCCAGAAGAAGAGAGAAAGAAAGGGACAGAAAACTAATTTGAAGAAATAATGGCTGAAAACTTCCCTAACTTGGCAAAGGAAACAGACATCTGAGTCCAGGAAGCACAGAGAGTCCCAAACAAGTTGAACCCAAAGAGACCAAGACACATTACAATTAAAATGTCAAAAGTTAAAGATAAAGCATAAATGATAAAGATAAAGCTTAAAAGCAGCAAGATAAAAACAACGAGTTATATACAAGGGAACCCCCATAAGACTATCAGCTGATTTTTCAGCAGAAAATTTTCAGGCCAGAAGGGACTGGCTCAATATATTCAAAGCGCTGAAAGGAAAAAACTTACAACCAAGAATACTCTACTCAGCAAAGTTATCATTCAGAATTGAAGGAGAGATAAAGAGTTTCCCAGACAAGCAAATGCTAATGGAGTTCATCACCACCAAATCGATCCTACAAGAAATATGAAAGAGACTAATTTAAACAGAAAATAAAAGGCCATAACTAGAAACAAGAAAACTATGAAAGAAAAAAAATCTTGCTAGTAAGGGCAAACATATAGTAAAGGTAGTGGATCAACCACCTATAAAACTAGTATGAAGATTAAAACACAAAAGTAGTGAAATCATCTATATCTAAAATAATTAGCTAAGTGATACACAAAGTTAAAAGGCATAAAATATGATGTCAAAAACATAAAACATGGTGGGGGAGTAAAAATTTAATGATTTTATGGTGCACTCAAACATAAGCGACCATCAATTTACAATAAACAGCTATATACATAGGTTGTTATATATGAAACTCGGTAACTACAAACCAATAACCTATAACAGAGACACACAAAATAAAGCTTAAGGAATACAAAATAACACTAAAGAAAGTCATCAAATCACAAGGGAAGAGAACAAGAGAAGAGAGGAACAGATAAGAATTACAAAAACAACCAGAAAACAAGTAGCAAAATGTCAACAAGTGCATACTTACTGATAATTAATTTAAATAGACTAAATGCTCCAATCAAAAGACACAGGGTGGCTGAATAGATTAAAAAAATCAAGACCAATATACATGCTGCCTACAAGAGACTCACTTCATATTTAAAGACACACACACACACACAGTCTGAAAGTCAGAGGATGGAAAAAATTATTCCATGCAAATAGAAATGAAAAGAAAGCCAGGTAGCAATACTTAGACAAAATAGACTTTAAAACAAAGACTAAAACAAGAGACAAAGAAGGGCACTACATAATGATAAAAGAATCAATCCAACAGGAGGACATAACAATTGTAAATAGCTATGTACCCAACATAGGAGCACCTAAACATATAAAGCAAATATTAATAGACAGAAAGGGAGAAATTGACAGTGATACAATAATAGTAAGGGACTTTAACACCCCACTTACGTCAATGGGTAGATCATCCAAACAGAAGATCAATAAGGAAACATTGGCCTTAAGCATGTTAGATCAGGTGAATTTAATAGATATATACAGAACCAATGGATCAACAGAGAAATCCAAGAGGAAATCAAAAAATACCTTGAGACAAATGAAAAAACAATGTTCCAAAATCTATGGGATGTAGTAAAAGCAGTTCTAAGAAGTTTATAGTGATACAGGCCTACCTCAGGAAACAAGAAAAACCTCAAACAATCTAACCTTACACCTAAAGGAACTAGAAAAAGAAGAACAAACAAAACCCAAAGTTAGTAGAAGGAAGGAAATAATAAAAATCAGAGCAGAAATAAATGAAATAGAGACATAAAAAACAGTAGAAAAGATCAATAAAACTAAGAGCTAATTCTTTGAAAAGATAAACAAAACTGACAAACTTTTAACCAGACTCATCAAGGAAAAAAGAGAAAGGGCCCAAATAGATAAAATCAGAAATGAAAGAAGAGAAACTGGTGGTCGCCGGAGGGGAGAGTGCTGGGATTGGGCAGAATAGATGAAGGGGATTAAGACGTACAAACTCCCAGTTACAAAATAAATAAGTCATGAGGATGTAACGTACAGCATAAGGAATATAGTCAATATTATTGTAATAACTTTGTATGGTGACAGATGGTTGGTTACTAGACTTAGCGTGGTGATCAATTTGTAATGTATATAAATGTCAAAGCACCACATTGTATACCTAAAACTAATATAATATTGTATGCCAACTATACTTCAATTAAACAATGACCATTTACAGAAGGTCCTAAGTCTATTCACATTGTTAATTGGCTTAACTTTGCAAAATTATAATCTTTTAGTTAAGAGATAGTTAATGACTACAGAAGCCAGATCGCCACAATTATTGGCCATATTCAGAATTGTCCAGAGACCCCCCAGCCCCAAATTTTGCCCCTCGATTACCATCCTGGTCTTGCAACACCTGGAGCATGGGCTGTTAGCAAGCGTGATGGCAGTGGGAGGTATGGGTGAACCTCAGGTATCCAAAAGTTTCTCTGACTCACACTCTCCCCAGGATTAAGATGTCTTGCTTATCTTTTGTACCTTAGAGACAGATAGAAACAAGTCTTTCCAAACTGGGAGCAAGGCATGCCTGAATTCTCTTAACCTGTCGTTGAGGCCTAAATAGAGATCATATCTGGAAAGTCTCGGCACATAGTAAACGCTCAACCAATCATGGTTGAGACGATTATGACTGAGTTAGGACAATTCTGATGACAGTGAAAGTAATACAGGCTCTAATCCTCGCAGAGGGGAGGGGGCGTTGACAGGTGCACGCAGGTGAAGAGCAGGAGGCAAACCTCTAGGCAGGGCTCACCTGGCATTGCTCCTCCGCACAAGCAATGGGCTGGCTGTGCTGGGTGCTGGGTGCTGCGCCCATGACGCAGGAAGCATCAAAGCTAAGGGTGATTTGCAAGTTCACTGGCCCAGGTCCTGGGCCCAACTTCTAGGAAGCAGGCACTTGGTAAACATAAGAGATGCTCCACTTTCCCACCACTCCAGAGAATGGGAAAGAGAACTCACATGCGGACATGGACACATGACCTAACACTTCACCATTTCCAAAGAGCCTGGCTCACAACCACCTGACAGCAGCAAGGCACATCACTGTCACCAGTCCCCAAGAGGTGAAGGGACTTGCTCAAGTCCCACAGCTCGCAAGAGGGCTGAGATGCAAATTCAAAATCCCAGGTTCCTTTCACCATGCAGCACAGAATAGGTTGCCTTTAAAATTGAGGTTATTCTTGCTATTTGATGAGTATTTTTTTATAGAATGAGGACCTGACTGATTCAGTTCAAGCAGTGGGAATAATGATCGAGTCATCTGAGGGCCACTGGGAAGGCAGCTGGAGGCCCACCTGCTTCTCACAACCAGTTAGGAGTGAGTACCTAGGAAAACCCGAGAGTAAGAACCAGAATTCCAAAAAGCAAAGTGGAGACAGTGAGTCTGGTGAGAGGACAGACCTGTTCTTGTTAGCACCTTCTGAAATGACCCAAGTGCTTGCTCAGCAGAGTAAATGGGAAAATCTGGAAATGTCCTTACATAAGCAGTGTTCATCAAGGGCCTCCCTGGGCTCAGAAGTGTGGAGGGCACTAGGGTTACCTGAGCCCCCCCCCACCCAGAAACATGGACAAAGGATGTCGTCAGAACAAAGGTGCTGGGAAACACGTGCTGCGGTAGAGGCCCAAGGTGGGGCAGGATATGATAGCTATATGACTAAAACTACCGCTAACAACACCGAAACAAATGATAATACTTAGATATACAAGGTGCTTGCTGTGATTGTGCCCATTTTACAGATGAGGAAAAGCATGCCCTGCTGAGTTTCCAAAGCTGGGACCTGGAGGAGCCAGGGATCAATCCAGGGCCCCATCCTTCACCTCTGTGAGCCTGGATCCCAACAATGGCTTAGGAAATGGCCAAGAACACAGACAGCATGGACCCTTCCCACAGTCTCTCTGTTCCTAACGCTCCCATCTCCCCAACCTGAGGGCTACTTGAAGTTCCAGAGCCTCGAGGGGCCTTCAGCCTTGAGCCCAACCTTCCCCCGGATAACCCGGCACTTTTTCCGTCAGTGGCACAGGTCTCCCACTGAAGTCTTGGCCCTTCCCACAACCAAAAAGGCTCACCCCAGCCCCCTGGAGTGTTGTCAGCCCCTGACTTAGCCTCCTCAGGTCTCTCTGAGAAGCAAATGCCGCCCCCCACCACATGCCTCCCCCTTCTGTCTCCCCGCCCCAGCTCCCCATGTCATGCCATCCATCTCCAGGTACAGGCTCTTCAGCTGTGCGTTTTCAATGGCGCCATGCACAGCTGGCCTGTAGCCACTGATCCCCACATGTTATTCTTTGCCTTTATCTTGTTAGCATAATGTGCAGCTTCATTAACCAGCCAGATGAATCATTTAGTAATTGGAGCTACTGAATTTAATTTTCCACTTTCTATTTTTTATAATAAAACAAGTCATAATTTGCCCACAGGTCAAGGAAGGCTCCAAGTTGCTGTTTTGAGTCAAGGTTAGGCCAAGAGTACAAAATGGCAGGCAGGGATGGAGTTTATCCCTCTCACTGATCCTGCCACAGTTGTTGGAGTTTCTCAGGCACTAAACCCAACTGGGTCACTTTCCCAGTTCTACAGAGAATGAAACTCAGGACCTGAACGAGAATTCATTTTTCTTTTTACCGTGAGATATAACCATGATGGTAGCATTGCTAATAGGTCAGCGTGAAGAATTAGGAGTAGCTCATAGAATACAAGGTGCAACGTTATCAAGGAGACGTCATGGAATCAATTAGATGTAGAAGTATAAGAGAATCCATTTGTCTTGCAAAGATTTTCTCCCAGGAACTCTACTCCCCCCACAGTCAAGTGACCTGGATTGATAATATACACCTGCCTTCTCACTACCCTGTTACTGAAAAACATGAACCCCAATGATGAACCAGTACTCGAATATCAACATCGGAAGGAAGGCTAATTAGCGTGGACCCCACCCTCCTTCCTACATAACTGAAATACACCAGTTGAAGGCTCCTTGTAATTTGACTACCCGGCGCCTCATCCCTGATTAAAGCCTGGCTGCAAACTAGAATGCAGTTAATTTATTGTAAGTTTTATTAGCTATATAAAAGGAAGCAGGAATGACTAGCCTTTCGTTGCTCGAGATACATTTCATCCATGACTCAGAGCAGATTCCTTGCAGATTAAGCTTGTTAATTTCCCACCCCGCCAACATTCTTCTCCGCATTGCTGAAGCGGAAGCCACAGGCTCTTGTCTGAAATGGACGGGATGAAAAGGGCTGGGCACCCCACTCCCACCCCCCGGACAACAGTTACATTAACCACTTTGTCCTTTTAATTCATCTAATTACAAGCGGGGAGAAAGCTGCTGCCTCAGAGGCTCCGCTCCTTCTGCCAGAGCGCGAAGCTGCTGGGCCATTGCTTGGGGCTTTTTGTTGTCTTATTAGGGGTGCTTTTGTTCAGAGAGATGGTTAAAGCCATTTTCAGCAGCCAGCGAGATGAAGCAGTTTCAATAAGGATACAATGTACTTGTTTAAATTACCTTTCAAAATGCTCAAAACCATTAAGGGGGAGGTGCTGCAAATAAAAGTTGGATTTTTTGTTATAATGTTTTACCCTAATAACAGCTTTTATTTTATTATAATCCATTAGTTGACAATATTATTCTATAGATTATTAGGCAGCAATTTTGTTATTTTATCACACTTTCAGCACTCACTCACCGGGCCAGGATCCACAAATCTCAGTATAATATGCTTTCAATTTTGTTAAAATCTCTATTTAACTGGTTTGGCTGCGGAACATCTTGGCAAATGTGTTTTTAATTTCGTTCTAATTAACTTGACAGTTGACGGAACTCGAAGGTGGCGTGATGGTGTCCCCTTTTTCTAGGGTCCCTGCAGCTCCGTTCCTGGGGTCCATTTTTTTTCTCTCTCTGGTCCTAACAAGCAAGATGTCAGAGATAACACCCAGGAGAAGGGGCTTTCGTCTCTGTCAAAAGTACATGCAATTTTTTAAAAACCAATTTTAAAAATCTGGCTTTCTTCTTCATCTGTAAAAAGGAGGTCACTGGTTCTGAGGGGTTCTCAAAAATGGCTTGTTCCTATAGGTGTGGCTCCTGAAAGATGAAATGAAGGCAAAGCAAGTGAGAAGAGAGGGATTTTGTTGCCCAAATAGGAAGCCAGCTCTTTCTGAATAGATGTTATGAAAGAGAAGCCATGTTCCTTCTATTTCACCCATGCTTAGTGGGGAAACAGCCTTAAATGCTCTGCTTTTGGGGGGTCAGCCCTGGGAATAGCAGCTTTAAGACAACTTACCCTTGCTTTTTAAACAATTCCAAATTTCCTCTCTTCCGGGGAATTTTGCCCTGGCAACCACTCTCAAGATACCATCAGCTACTTTGCTTCCAGAATCCTGCAGTATCTCAGAACCAGGCTTCTCCCTGACCCCGAGCAATGCCAGCAGGGATGCAAGTGACCACAAAGCAACAACTAGTTGGTTTTTTTCTGAACAAGTAATGCCTTCCTGACAGAGAGGTAAAGCGAATCTCTGTAAAGAGAATCCAGTCTTCTCTATGACTTTTCTTATACAAAGAGATGAGGGCATCCAGGAGTCTGCATGGAAACCTTAAGATGATTTGAGGCCAGGTTCTTGAGTGAATATTCACAATTTGTAGTGAGTCTGCGGTGCGGTTTCTCCCATCACTTAGGTGCATCTTCTGTGCCTCTCTCTCTCTCTCTCCTTCCCTACCTTTCTCAGATGTTATGAATTTTGCCCCTAACTGGAAATTCCCTGATTCTACATATGTAGCACTCGTTATGCTTCTGTTCAATTATTAAGGATGTCAGTCCTACCAGGACCCTCAGAGATGAATCACTACAACATCCTCATAACATTAATGACAAAAATTCATGGCACCAGGGACTTGGGACTCAACCCCATCCAGCCAGCAAGGAGCAAACTGAGGCTGCACAAGTCTTCTGACACCCGGTCCCTGCTCTTCCCTGAGCATTTTCTTGGAGAAGGTCCCAGGGCCTGTCAAAAAAAAAAATCAGTGTGGTTCTTTTTCTAGTCTTTAAACCTGAATTTTGACTTTCCATTTTTATTTAAAACAAGGATGTTGCTACACAATTTTTTGGTATAAGCCATTAGATGAAAACAAAGAATTTGGTGTGCATGTTTTTAAATGGTGCTATGTTTCAAGCAAACAAAACATGAATGTCTAGACCAGTGATTTTCAAGCAGGAGCTATTTTCTTCCCCAGAGGACATTTGGCAATGTCTGGGGATATTTTTGGTTGTCACGATGGGGGGTGTGCTCCCGGCATCTAGTGGGTTGAAGCCAGGGGTGTGGCTAAACCTCCTACAATGTACAGGACAACCCCCTGACCACCACAATCTAGCCCTCAAACCCTGCCTCAGCTTACCCTCAGGGGGCTTACATCTTACTCACAAGAGGAGAGAAGGACTAACTTGCAAGGGAGAATGGGCTGGGTCATGTCACCAATGCCTGGAGAGCAGTTTGCGTTTTACCCACTTTCCCTGCCTCTGCTACAGAGTGTTAATAACTGCGCCAATTTCCCTTGGCCTGTTTCCTCTTCTATTCAGTGGGGGCATAACGGGGGTCATAGTGAGATAACCTATGCAAAGCAGCTAGCCAGCGCCGAGCACACAGTGGGCAGTCGATGAATTAGAATCTGATGATGACGATTCGGCTGGGGTGGCGAAGGTGTGAGTCTCATGACCCAGCAGCTTTTTTTTTTTTAGGACAGCAAGAATATGTCCACTCAAATTCTCTAGGAATCTCCTGCAATTGTCCCAGTATGGGAAGAAGTTCACAGATCTGTGAGAATCTGGCGGGGAGAGGCGGAGAAGGAGCCAGAGAAGAGAAGGATGAGAAAAGAAGATGCAGGCTGTCCGGGTCCGTGTGCCGCCTCCCTGCTCCACGTGGCCCCCCACCCAGAGAGGCATCAACAAAGGCTTTGATGGGAACCAGCTCAGGAAACGCAAGGGGTGATTTCTGCTTCCTGCTTCCTGAATCTGGCCCATAAACCTGAGCAATGACTCCGCTCCAACAACTTTGGGCTAGTTCGGAAACACGAGCTCATGCTTCTTTCCGAGCCCCACGTGGTGAACCCTGTCGCTAGGTGCAGAAAGCCACCACTGTCTGAAACCATACTTTCTGATCAGAATATTAGTTTGCACCCTTAAATATCTGTTGGGCTATTAAAGTGCTCAGTTCTCAATACTCCTCCCCCTCATTTTATTTGCATCACTTCTATGGATTCACTGCAAGGGCGGGGCGTAAGTGCAAGAATCACCTGAGAAAGACATTTCATGAAAAACTTCTTTCTCGAATTAATGCCAAAGAGAAGTAAAATGTTCTTCCGCTATTTTGTCTCTAAAACTGCTCTCTGCCTTGTGAACATCTGTCAAGAATATATATTTCCCGGGCTCCAAATTGCCCAGATTTTAACAGCCAGCTTAGTTAAGCCACTAGAGTTTAACTAACACGCTGCCTATGAAATGGAAACAGTACCAGAATGAAAGAATGTTGGAGCTCTTCGCGAAGGCATTTCACTCCTTCCAGATGGATGGTCGGAGTTGTGGGTGTTTCTCCTCCTAGTGTGGCCTCACAGGTGGAGCCTTACACACTGAAAGACGGCCCCCATCTTACCAGGCCAAAATTAAGTTTTGCTGGGGACACTATAGCAGGGCATGTGTTTGACCATCGAGCACCACATGTGGCCATCAGAAAGAAAAGAAAAATCAATAGGGTTTCATTAAAACAGCAGGCAATCAGGGCCCAGCCCTGGCTTAATTACAGTTTCAGTAGCATTTGCTTTAATTGGAAAGAATAAAAGAAGTGAAGTGGAGTGAATGAAGAAATTAGCATATCTATCACTGTTGTCACATTGTACCATGGCCTTAAAACACTGTTCGCACCGTATCTCTGAAGCTGTGCCGAGCACTGAAAAAAAATCTGGAATGGCAATTAGCAAACCTCAGACTCCATCTTTGTGAAATTCTAATTAAAGTCTTTTATAATCTTTGGGAGGTATTTTTAAAAATCTGCTAGATACACTTTGCAACAACTGTTAATTATGCCAACATGGCACAGTCCAGGCCAGAACTGCAGTCATCTTGTGCCATATATTCAAGGCGGTTCTGAGCCAGCTCAGGCAGCCCAGAAAAGTCGCAGAGCCTGCTTGCTGCTGAGACGGTGGGTCCCGAGGGCAGCTTCTGACAACTGGAATTTTCTCTGCTTACTGGACTTCCCAATAGTCACCGACACAGGAAATGTCAAAGCTTCAAAATTCTTAGGTATGGAATAGCCTAAGCCCCATCCCACCGCCTTTTTATGGATAGGGAAACTGAGGCCCAAGGTCCCCAGACTAGGATAGAGTACAGCAAGGACTTTTTCCCAGTCCTGTTTTTTTGGCAAATTCCAGTCTACTCTGTCATAATATTTCATCTGGTGGCATCTCAGGAAAACCTTTCCCATTGAAAGAAAATATTGTCATAAGGGATTAAATTTCATTCACTAGAAGTCAAATATTTCCTATAACCCAGGTAATATTTTCACATGCCCCAAAGTAATATATTACGTTTAATACAAAGAGGCTCCTCCTTTGGCATGGTTAATGCATACAAATCAGTCTATGACTCTGAGTTCGGTTAGGATGTGGCCAAGGAAAGTTTTTCAAGATCACGTCCTCCATGGAAGGAACAGAGGTATGTACTAGAGATATGTACTAGATATGTACTATACCTTCCCATTGGCTTGGATTCTGGAAAAAAAGGTCAAATGCATGATAATCCCAAGAATCTCATGGAGGTCACAGAGATGGCTCATAATAAGAGCTCCATTTTGTGAGATCCTCTTCTGTGCTGACTCGTCACATGGTGGTTCTATTATCCCCACTTTGAAGATGAAAAGACTGAGGCACAAAGGAGTTACGTGCCCAAGGTCAAATAAGCCACGAGCTGGGCTTTAAACTCCAATTCGCTTCCAAAGGGCTTCTTCCACCAGCTACCCGACCCTCCCAAGGCAAAGGACCAATTCCAGAGTAGAAAATGAGAGAAGGCCTGTGCATCCCGCACTATGAGTCCGTTCTCTTCCTGACAGAGCCCTGGCGGGGTGGAGGCCCAGAAAGCCTTGCCGATGAGGCCCCAGGCGAGGCTGGGTCCTTCTGGACGTTTACCCCGACCAAGGCCTTCCTCCCAGCCCACTGAGGACAGCAGCGCTCTTTGGTGACAAAAGCCCTCGGAACAGTAGCTCGTTGTGCAGCAGGAGGGGCGCCACGTGGCCAGGGTGCAGGGCCACCTCTGAGGTCAGAGGGGAGTGGCCGGGGGACAGTAGCGAGACCTCCATGCAGAAAATTACAGGGAGGAAACCATTCATTGTCCCTTCACAAAGTGGTCATCGAGAAGCGTGTGACTGGCTTCTCGCTGGAGCGTGGCGAGGCCCTGTCCTGGGTCAGTCCTCGGGGCGACTCCACGGGGACTTGCGGCGTCCCCACCGCCGTGGGCGTGACTTGAGCACAGGAAGCTCTTAGTCTCCTTCAGCCCTCATTGCCCAGGAGGGGCCGAGAAATGTGTTTCACACAAAGGCATGTCAGAACACCCAGATAAAAGGGTGACGAGGGGCCAGCCAGAGGCAGAGGCCTCTGGTCACCCGAGCCCAGCTTGGCTCATTACCTGGAGCGCCCGGGAACAAGAGGCTCTCTGACTCACCTGTCTCCAGCATCAGACACCTTCTGGCGCTGTTTGGAGCTCTTACTCCCGGCTCAGGGGCAGGCATGTCGCTGCCCCCAGAGGTAGCTGTGGGAGGGACCAAAAGGTTTCGCCCCGCTCTCCAAAAACGAGAAAGAGGCTGCTCCCCCAGCCGCATGGAACCCCTGCTGGCCTGGCATCTGGGCATCCTGGTGAGGACCGTGGGGACCCAGGTTGTGTGAGCCACAGAGAAGTAGCAGATAGAGCCCTGGTCCCACGAGGATCCCACAGCCCACTCTCAGGTACACATCGCAGGAAGAGGCGCAGGGCTGGACACTTCCCGAGTGACCACCATGCCCAGGCACGCCCATCCTTGGTCCCCTTTTGTCCTCATGACTCTTGGAGGTCGGGGAGAAGGCCTGGTTTCTCTCTGCAGGACCTGGAGCAAGCCACCTCTATTCTGGGCCTCAGTTTCCTCATCTGTATGATGCACCCATCCCGCTCCGTGACATCCTCTGTGTCTGTGACCTGAGGCACGTAGTAGCCCTGTCACCTCAGTGATCAGGGTTCAGACCAGGGAGGGTCTCAAATAGGAAAGAAAGGAAAGAAAGAAAGAAAGAGAGAGAGAGAGAGAGAGGGAGGGAGGGAGGGAGGAAGGAAGGAAGGGAGAAAGAAAGAGAGAAAGAGAAAGGAAGGAAGGAAGGAAGGAATTCACCACAAGTCACTGAAGACTAATATGGTCTCCTGGGAGCCAGGGGTGGGGGGCACTTAGAAACGAGGGCCACACGAGCAGAGGCAGACATCCCCAACCCCACGAGGGGCCATCCAGAGCCAAGAGCCGTCATCCTAGCAACAGTGGTGACCGCAGCGGATGGGTAGCACCCTGAGAGCCCCTGCTCCGGGCGGGGCATTGTTCTGACTCCCTACGTTCATTCATGAACTACCAGACCCCACCTCCCTCCTGTTCATGAACTATGGGGACCCTGCCTCCATCCTGCACTGCCGTCAGGAGGTGGGGACCACAGTTAGCCCCCTCTGCAGACGAGGCCTCGGAGGTGGAGGTGAGGCACTGAAGGGGCCACGGTGGGTCAGCAGCTGAGCCACAGCCCAGCAGGTGGGCCCAGAGCCCGACTCTCAATCCCACTCCGTTAGTGTCCACGCCACCTCTTCTCCCACCAGCCCCACACGCGCCTTCAGCATCCTGGCCAGGAATCAGCTGACACCTTGATGGGAAAAACGAAAGGTCAAGGAACTGAAGGCTAGTCCCTCTACGAGGACGGAAATGCCCGCAGTGCAGCCTGCCCTTGGCCCCATGTTCACCTCAATGTTGCTCTGTTTTGTTTTTTTCTAAGAGAACAAAGGCACAAAGGCCCAGCTCTGCAAAGGCACCATTGCTAAGTGGTTAGGCCCACCGCCTTTGGAATCAGTTACTAGTCTGAGTTCAGATCCCAGCCCTACAGCTTCATAGGATCCCAGGCAACTGACTTCACCCTGGTGTCCCACAGGTTCCTCACCTGGAAGGCAGGATCAGAGGTATTCACCTGCCAGGGCTGGCTGCAAGATTCAGTGAAAGAACGTGTGTGCAGTGCTCACGATGGGGCCACGGAGACTCGGGGTGCTGCCATCTCTCTTAGCCTTGGGCGCCCCATGGCAGCACCCAGAGTGCCTGGCAGGGCAGAGGGTCCCACATGGGGCAAAAGAAACACTGTGGTCCCCAATCGAGGCCTGCGGTAAGCATCCTAGCCCTGCCACCGCATGACCTGGTCAAGTCCCTTCCTCCGTGGGCCTTCTGGAAATCCGCTTCCCATCTGCAAAAGATGGAGCCTGAAAAAGATGGAGGAGGCGGAGCTTATCAAGGACGGGGTCCCGCCCACATCTAAAACTCTCTCCTTCTCAGGCGATTGGAGAATTGCAGGCCACGTACAGTAATGTGAGGAAGAGTCCCCTCCGTGTTCAACTACTTTTCACCCTGTTCACCCACTGCTTCTAAAGCACTGATGGACCCACCTCCTGGGGCTGCATCGTGGCCTTTCCGACGAGAGGTGGAGGGTCTTAGAGAGGAGACTCATCTCCACGCAGCTGAAAGGCAGCCGCCACCATTAACTAGGACAAACACACCCCTGTGCGTGGCTTGGCCCCAGCACACAGTCACTGGGGTGGTAATTGTGGGGAGGGGAGGGAAATATCCTTCAGGCAGCTTAGCTGCAGAAAACCATTTTCATTGAAAATATACATTTTGTAATTGTAAATGGAAAGATTACCTGTAATAGCGGTAACAGACCCATTTCCTAATAAGATGAACACTATAGCTGATGAGTGAAACATCTGTATATAGCTACGTACACCATTTCTGTACTGCAGGCTGCCAATTTGTTTCAGCGGCGAAAAGCGTGATTTAGTGTTTGTAGCATTACCATCTGTTGTCGTTATTACAGAAATTATATATAAACCAGTTAGTAAACACTTTGCCGAGTTGTCTGTTGTTTTGATAATCACCCATAATAACATCTAGCATCAATATGGTCTTTAAACCCGATTTGGGAGTTAATGGAATAAGAGGAAGCAGTCTGTATATGCACCGGGGTAATGTCATTAGGAATGTTTGCGAAGAACAAATTAAATCAGTTGTAAATTGTGCTCTCAAGTCAGCCAGAAAACCAGTCTTGTTCAGGAGAAGGGATTTATATTTTAACCTCGTGCAGAAAATGCACTTACACAGATTAAAATAAAATAGGGACTTCGCCGATGGATGGAAGTGGTAATTGCTAGCGCCTTAATGGCTTCCTGTTGGCTGCGTCATGCAGTGGGCACAGCTATTTTAAAAGTTAACCGGCACTCGGGGTCATACTTTCACTGATTCAGTCATTAAACCAGGCTAGACATGTCACTAAATGGCTGATTATTCAAATCACAAGCCTGCTCCATGGTTCCCCGGTGTCGTCTTTTGAACATGGGGATTTTCAGGGATGGTTCTCATAAAATCGAGATGAGTTGGATTCAAGTATGAGTCAATGGTAGCACGGGGCTGGGGTCTGGCCCATGTGGAGTGGCAGAGGGATGTCCCTCCTGCTTTCTCAGACAGGTGGGGGCAGGTGGGAGGCTGTGGAGGTTCAACCTCATTGCTTGGACGTCTCCAGGGTTCCAGGGGAAGAGTCAACTTGTGGATGTATCCAAAGGGGAGCCATGTTTAGCCAAAGCAATGCCATGGGGGAAAGGAAGCCAGCAAAGGAGATGCTGGGGGATCTATTATTCCATTGTCAGACTATCATCAGCATTATCACTTGCCAGATTACACTGCCGGGAGGCAGGGGTGGGGGGCAGGGGGTGGGTTGGATCCCAGGTCTGTCTCCAGAGCCTCTGCGTTTTACTAGTCCACAGGGCTTCCTCTTACTTCGAGAGCACTTTCAAGGCATTTCTCTTGTACGTTCTCGCGATATCTCTGGGAAACAGGTGTTATTAAATACTCTTATTTTGCGGTTGAGTAGACGGAGGCTTAGAGGGGGTCGGGCTTGTGTGAGTGAGACCACATAGCTGGCAAGAGGTCAGGTGGGATGAGAGCACAGGTTTCAGCGGAAATCTGGAAGTCTTTCCCTGGCACTAAGGTGTTGAGCAGGGAGACCAAAAACAGACATTTACTTAGGCACTCAGAAGTCAAGAACATTCCTGTCCGGAGTGTGTATGTGTGTGCTAGGGATGGGGGTGGCGGCAGGAAGGATGGCAAGACCAGCTCTAGAATCCAGTCTGGTGACTAGGGAGCTAATCTAAGTGGCAGCTGCAGAAGCTGGCTTTGGGGACAGGCCGGGAGGAGATGGAGGAAGCCCCCTCACAAGTGCTTGTCCCAGCACGAGACAGCCAGGAATTGGGAATGGTAGCCCTTCATAGGAAGGGCTGGGCCATCCAAAGGGCCGGCCAGATGCCAAGCCTCTGGCCACATTTAGCTGGGAGCACAGAAGCCTCCTGCAATGTTTTCTGAAGAGCAGACATATACGACTGATTGTCCTTAAGATGATTTTTTCAATGGTCCCCATTATGAACTCATTTTTACCTTATTTATTTTAATCTTTATTAGTTAAGCTATAAATGGTATATCAAATCCATAGTACAAAATAAATCTGGTTTTAAAGGAAGTCTTTTAAAAAGGAACCTAAGTAGGGACTTCCCTGGCGGTCCAGTGGCTAAGACTCTGAGCTTCCACTGCAGGGGACGCAGGTTCGATCCCTGGTCGGGGAACTAAGATCCCCCATGCTGCACAGTGCGGCCAAAAAAAAAAAACAACAACAACCTAAGTAAAAATAGTGAGTCTATTTTAAAATATTAAGTAGGCAATAGTACAGATGATATATAGACAAAGCAACAATCATAAAAAGAATGATTAAAGCTTGGGTTTTGGAGCCAGGACAACCTTGGTTCAAATTCCCAAGTGATTTGGGGTCGGTCTTAACCTCTCTAAGTTTATTTCCTCATGTATAACACAGGGCTAGGGATGAGAGTAACGGAGCCATCAGAATACCTGCAGTGCTGGGGATGCTCAACAAACAGGGGCCAGTCACAAACACAAGGGACCCCAGGGCTTTCTTCCAAGAGCACCCCAGAGATGTTAGATCAGGACCCAAATGTCTTGTATTTCAGGCATATCTGATTAACAATGGCAGAACTGGAACGCACGTAGAAGCCAAGCACCCCAGGGGCCACCATCCTGATGCCAGTAACTGCAGTACTCATCCCAGGGGGAGGGGGATCAGGTCCCCTGGGGCCAGATGTGGTACATGGATGCTCTAGTCCAAGCTGGGTTTTTTGGTTTGGGGTTTTTTGTTTAATAAATGAGGGATCTGAGGTCCAGAAACATCTGATCACTTGTTCAAGGTCACACAGCCAGAGCAAGATGAGATACCCCTCAGTGAGCACTATTGCTGCTTTAGGACATGCCGGGCCACGTGCTCCCTGATTGTTGTAAGTCATCACATTGAATCATCAAACCCAGATGCCCAGGACAGCGCCATCCTCATGAGCTCCATGTTCTACACGGCCATGCCAAGGCACAGAGAGGGCTAACCCCTGGTCCTTAGTCACACAGCTAGAAGATTGCAACAGCCAAAACAGCCAAGCAGTCTGACTCTGGATGAAGAGCCATGCTCTTAATCAAGCTGCTACACCAGGGGTGGGCAAACTACGGTCCAAGGGCCAAATCCCACCTGCTGCAGGTCTCATAATGGCTGGTGAGCAAAGAATAGTTTTTACATTTGTAAATGGTTGGAAAGAAAATTTTTTAAAGTATTTCGTGACATGTAAAAATTACATGAAATTCAAATTTCCGTGTCCATAAATAAAGCCTTATTGGAACACAGCCATGCTCATTTATTTACATATGATCCATGTCTGCTTTCGTGCTGGAATGGCAGAGCTGAGCTGGGACAGAGATCATATTATCCACGAAGTTTAAAACCTTTCCTATCTGGCCCTTGACAGAGAAAGTTTGCTGGTCCCTACACTCTACTGCCTTGGAAGTTCTGTAAACAAAGTGATGAAGGGAAAAGAAAGGAGTATCATCTTTGTCTCCGGAGTATCATCCCAGGACAATAAAAGGAGTGGGAATAAAGGGAAAAGAGAAACAAAAGGACAGAGAAAAAGAAGAACCATCCATGCTGAGCACGACAAGAAGGCTGGTTGTGGACATATTGCTGTTAACACTGAGATTATGGAGGTAAAGGGAGAAGGAGGTCTCAGTTTCGGAAATAAATGCCCCCCCCCACCATCCCCCCTTCTCCCCCCAACCCGCCCCGCCCCCCGCGGGGCCAGGGTGGTACTGACCAGGGTGAAATCCACACCCAAGTGACACCAGGAAAGGGAACCATAGAGACTGGGGCAATGTAGAAATACTTTAGGTGCTTGAGTATTTTTCATAAATTCATGTAATTATTTTAATTCAAAATCTTTAAAATATTAATGGGGGAGGGGGATCCAAAGCAGAGTTAATTATAGCAGCTCCACTCACCACATGTACTTAAGACTCCGTCAGCTTTTCCGTTAGGAACCGCTGCTCTTCAGGGGGGCTATAATTCAACCAAATAAATTGGCCACAGGCTGAAGCTTGACATGCAGGTTTGCAGGGTGGGAATTAATTGTTTAATTGATTTGAATATTCAAGGCCTAAACGTGGAGGGGAAACAAATACATTGCCATTTCAGGGACAGTTGACCTGAAGACACCTGCCCTTTTCGTAGCTCACTGGTCATCACTGCCCCTATTAAAACCCCACCATCCATCATCACACTTCAAAAATACAGACCTATCTGCGGCTCTGCACCAAAAGGTTCTAAGTACCTTACTTAGCTCTTAAATTTGTGCCTCAGTTTTCCCTCAAATGAGCTTCATTTATCTGGAAAGGAATCTGTTCATGTGAATGTGTTTTAAAATAAGCCTTTTCATTTTGGGTAGCTTCAATATACAACCAGCAGCAATCACAGGCTTACCTTCCTTTGGCTGAAATCTGATCATTAAACGAACTTGACTATTAGGGGGAATATCTGGCTGGAAAATGCATTTTATCCCTGAAGAATATGCCATATTAGTGAGAAAATTACTCTAAATGGGAACAAAGCTGACAACTGCTGCTTGCAGACTAATGGCCTAGTGTATATATCGCACCCAAAAAGCATGTCATCACCCAGCTGTTGAGCAAATCACTGGCATGAGATTCTGGTTGGCAGAAATGGGACATTACGGATGTCGAAAAGGTTTTAGGGATTTGGGTGGGTTTCTCCCCCCTCCTTTTACTTAAAGCCAAGGGACCCAGTATCAGCATAACTCAAAAATCCCAGTAAGCCCAATGCTGTGAGTCGACATGGCCGCCTGCAGGTAGAAACACATCCTATTCTTGCTTCTACATGGGATTACTCAGTAGCTATTCAATGCAAAATCTCATCCCGTGAATGGCAGAGTATTTTCTAACCCACTGCAGAGTTGTTCAACTCAACCTACTTAGGGACTTGGAGGATGCCTTGGGGTCCCCCAGACAACATGAGATGTCAGGGCAATGACAAGAGGGAAAAACTGTATCATCGCATCGTACAGTAAATGCAGTGGCTGGGAGAAAGGAAGGAAGGACAGAGCCCTAAGAAGTCCTCAAGATGAAAAAGTAAATGCTGGAATAAGAAAAAAAAAGTTTGTTTCATTTTCAGACCTTGATACAATCTTCCTTATGAGAACAGATTCACATTTAGGCCATTTTCTGTTCTTATTAAGGGGAAAGTGGTATCAATTTTAATAAAGTCCAAGAACATTCGTTAATAGGATATATTTTTCATCCACCTACAAACATAGTGAAGTCGTGTCAGTGACTCAGAACATTCAAATAATGTTCTCTCTGTCTCCTGATAGGGGATCTGGAAAGGGTGGTATCTGAACAATACCAACCATTACAACTTTACTCTTCGTTTTGTGTGCTTCCTCAAAGCTCCTAATTCAGATATTATTCCCCAACAATTTTTTTATTAGACATAATTCATTTACTGAGATTGCTCCTTTTGAAAATTTTTGGCTATAGGATCTCTCTTGTTGAAAATTCATGGCCAAGAACGTAGAAATTTGGATTGACAATGCCCAGAAACAATAGAATAGTTCTTTACAGCCTGAAACACCTACACATTGAACTAAAAAAGGCAGGTAAGTGGACTGGGACACAAAGCTAACGAGCAGAGAATCACCGCCCTGCACTGTCCAGAGCGGTGAGGGGATGCCAGGTACTCCCCAAAGTTCCCATGGGGTTTCTCAAACAGGAACAGACAGCACCTCCAGTCAAGTACCATTTTTGCGCTTTTCTTCACATGCACCTCTGGGCTCCAGAAACAAGCATTTTGCCTGCATCTGCCCTGAGAATATAGCTATATATCAGACTCTTCAAAGCCTCACATCCTTTTCAGTCAGGTAAAGAACATATTCATTCTGTTTTAAAAGCTGAAGTTTGACATATGCCTCAAGAAAGCCTTAAACAGGAACCCTCCTACACTGTTGGTGGGAATGTAAATTGGTACAGCCACGATGGAAAACAGTATGGAGGTTCCTCAGAAAACTAAAAATAGAGCTGCCGTATGATCCAGCAATCCCACCCCTGGGCATATATCCAGACAAATCTATAATTCAAAAAGATACATGCACCTCTATATTCATAGCAGCATTAGTCACAATAGCCAAGACATGGAAACAACCTAAATGTCCATCGACAGATGAATGGATAAAGATGTGGTACGTAGATACAATGAAATACTACTCGGCCCATAAAAGAGAATGAAAAAATGCCATTTGCAGCAACATGCATGGACCTAGAAATTATCATACTAAGTGAAGTCAGAAAGAGAAAGATAAATATACCATATAATATCACTTATATGTGGAACCTAAGATATGACACAAGTGAACTTATCTATGAAACAGACTCACAGACATAGAGAACAGACTTGTGGTTGCCAAGGGTGGTGGGTGGTAGAGGAGGGATGGATTGGGAGTTTGGGATTAGCAGATGCAAACTATTATATATAGAATGGATAAACAACAAGGTTCTACTGTATAGCACGGGGAATTATATTCAATATCCTGTGATAAACCATAATGGAAAAGAATATAAAAATGAATGTGTATATATATGTATAACTGAATCACTTTGTTGTATAGCAGAAATTAACACAACATTGTAAATCAACTGTACTTGAATAAAATAAATTTTAAAAAAATAAAGAAACCCTTAAACAAGAACCCATGTTTATGACCATGGGTATTTAAGCAAACAGCAAATTTGTGATAATTACTCAACTCATATTTATTAAGCTGCAATTGTGAGCAAGGCACTGTTCTAGGCTCAAACAAAGGCTCCAAGAGCACCTAGGAGAGAAAGATTCTACAGAAGAAGATAATTAGTAATGCAAAGCAATATATCATAGGATGTCCAAGCTGAAAGGAACCTTGGAGGTTGTTTAATCCAATATGTCCATTTTATGGATGAGGAATCAGATCTAAAGAAGTGATGTGACTCGCTTGGACTGTGGCAGAATCAGAGCCACAACTGTTTCATTGATCGTGTAATATATTGCCGTGTGCCATGCATTGTAGTTCGATTTTCGGAGTCTCTGAAACAACCCTACAACATAGGGAGTATTTTCTCACCAATCTACAGGTGAGAAAACTAAGGCTCAGAGGGTTAAGTCATCTGCCTGAGGTCACACAATTAGTGACAGAGCCCCCCAGATTCCAACCCAGCTCCACCTGTTTCCAGGGCTATGTCTCTCATCCATTAGGCTCTGCAAAACCAAAGCACGAAGTGTGTTGCATGCCCCAATCTGCATGGGAAAGGCCAATTTATCCTTAAAGACTCACTGAATTGATCCTGTCCTCTGTGCAGCGTCCCCTGAGCCCCTCTCCGTGGGCGCGCCCTGGCCGCCTCGGTCTCACGCTGCTGGATTTGTATCTCTGTGCCCCACACCAGGTCTTGCCTCGTGTACCCCCAGCCTGACCGCACAGGGCTTGGCACACAGCAGGTACCCAGAAAATATCAGTTGAATGAATCCAGTGAATCTGCCAAACCCTAACGCCGGTGCCGGATCATTCTTGCAGTGCAGAGCTGCCCTTGCCTTTGGGTTCCAGCCAGACCGTCCACCCACACAGCGCTCCAGGCACGTGGGAAGTTGCGACAGGCTTCCTGGTTCTCTTCCACTCCTGACCCCTCGGGTGCCTTAGGCTAGTCTGTCTCATGCCCCCAGCCAACACACATGCGCAGTCACTGGAAACCAAACACCCTTCTCCAGGAGACTCTCCTCTCCTGGTCCCCCGTCCTTTCCTCTCCCTAGACCCCACCCCTTTCTTCTTCCCAGCCCCGATACACACCAGTATCAGCCTTCACTCATCTCCATCTGTTCCCATGCTGACGGGAAGGAAGGACGCCCAGCAGAGAGAGGAAGGGGCTCTTTGGAGGCCAGGCTTAGCACATCTGCAGGACCATCGTATTTTAACAGCCCGGGGATGGCCTCCCCTTAGCACACCTCTTGAGCCCCATGATGCACCTCACCCCGCCTTGAGTGACATCACCAAACGCCCTTTTTGTTATCCTGACTTCAGTGAGTTCCCAGGAGGTGAGTGGATGTGTGTTGGGGGGCTGGGGTGTAGCAGGCAGGAATTACCATCCTTCCACTTAATGAAACCTGACCAGTAATGAAAGCAATTCAAGGGCACAACTTTGATCTGTTGAACAATTAAAAAGACAAAATTTTAGAAAAAGTGACTTTCCTTGGGTTTCAAGAAAACTAAATGCTGTTACTCTCAGTAGTGATAAATCAACTCCTGAAAATTCCAGCAGATTTGCAGTAAATATTGAAATGCCCACTTTCATCCGTGATGGGGAAATTGAAAGCTCCTGAGAATATAAAATTCTAATATCAGTGTCTCACCAATTTGCTCAAGTATCAAAATGCAATGAAGATATTTAGACTCAAACTACAAAAGTGCAATAGGCTCCTTTTTTCTTTTTCTTTTTCTTTTTCGATAATTCAGAACATAGTTCAAAACTTACCATTCCTCCAGTGTTCACCACTGTTACCATTAACACCGCAAAACCCTGGACCTGGAATTGTTTTACAGCTCCAACTGATTGAATGCCTACATGTACCAGCCTTGGTTTTAACCATTTAATAAAGGTTGTTTAACCTAATCCTCCAAAGCCCTGAGAGGAAAGGTCCATTAGCCCGTTTACAAATGCAGAGCCTGGGTTCAGGTCAAATAACCAGTCCACGTGTACACAGGTCAATGGTGGTAGCATCAGGATTCTAACCCAGGTCTGTCTACACACACTCCAGTCCCACTCTGTCTCCTTAGAATATGCCGGGGTTTGGTGCAGAACCACACCAACCCCGACATAGCCTGGGATGTTGATTTTTTTCTATTGCAAGGGGATTTTTTGTTTTGTTTTCATAAATCTTCATCAGCCTGCGTATGTCTTTTGCTCATCTACCTGTTGCTGTCACTTCTCTCCATCATAGGATACCAAAGAAGTGTGGTTTGAAATTTCTGCTTTTGAGACTCTAGGTGAAGAGGCCTTGGCAAAGGTCATGGCCACTTACTGGTGATGTGAAATGTGGTGAAGCCGAAGGCAGCCCCATGCACTCCTGGTACCTTCCTAAGAGTCCACGTTTCTACCCAATAACTAAGACAAACCCCAAGCTCCTGACCTGAAAAACCCACCAAGAACCCATAGCACTAGCACAAATAAGAAAAAAGGAACTGTGCGAACATGAGAGAAAGGGCTAGCCACAGTAGTAATTAACAAATGCAAATTGAAAAACTGAAAGTAAGACTTTTGCCTATCCAATTAGTAAAAATTTCATAAATAATAGCACTACCTATGGAAGGGAAATAAACTTTCATACTTTATTTGTGGGAAAATAAATTGGTACACCTCTTTTAGAGAACAATTTAGTAATACATACAAGAACCTTAAAAACACTCACCTTTTGAATTAACAATTCCTTTGGGGGCCCTAAACCAACCATATAATCTGAAATTTTAAAAATGCTTTGCTTACAATGTTGTTTAGTGAAATCTCATTTATAGCAACATATATACACAAAACATGAAATAACCCCAAGTCACAGTAATAGAGAATGGTTAAGTAATTTATGGTACAGCACATAAAAAATAGAATAGGATAAAATACTAGGCAACCATGAAAACTGTAACTGTAAAATGGTGTGACTCAATTTTTTAGTTACATGTGTTTGTTACAAAAACACACATATAAGAAAAAAGAATACAAAGAAAAAGAAATACATGAAAATCCTAGCAGTAACATTCTCTAAGAACTTGTATTATTTTTATTTCTTATAGTCTTATTTTCTTATTTGCCCTTTTTACATTTTATTTTTATAATCAAAAAAGAAATAAGCCTTTAATACTATGTTTACAGAGCACATATGATAAAGTATAAATAGGTGTGCAGTTATATCAGTGGGAAAAAACAAAAGGATAAAAAGAATATGATTTCAATTTTTGTATTTAAAAGAAAGAAAGGCATCAAAATATTACAGTGGGTGGTATAATGAGAGATTATATTTCTTCTATTTTTTCTATGCTTTCAATTTTTTTCTAAAATATCAACACTATTTTCATACATATAAAAAAAATCTATAATTTTGAAAAGTGGCTTATTAATCACAGGTAGCCATAATACTGACTCTGAAAATGCTAGGTAGATGGGCATACCTGAGGAGGGCTCTGACCTGAGACCTGCTCCCTTTGTTTAAAAGCAAAAACAACAAACAAAATGGTGCCAGGAAAAGTTAGAGAGGTGTCGAAGACACGTCAGCCCAAACTGAGCCTTTCTCCTTGAGTTAATCAGAAAATTTGAAAGGTGAGCAGGGAATAACTTTCCCCCAGGCGTGCGTGTATCTGGGACCCTTCTAGACCCCCCTGTCCTGCCCACACCCGCTCTCTGGAGGCCCTGGCAGGGCCAGCGGCCAGGTGTCACTTCCAGCGTGTGCCCATGTGTCCAGCCTGCCCGGACACTCACGGACTGACCATCCTCGCAGGAGCTGAGCATGCGGGGCATAGAGCCACCTCCCCTCTCTTCAGTCAGAATGCAGGGTTCCCATCCCAAAGGAGAATTATTCTCCCAGGAGGAGGAGGGAGAAGAATGATATTTTGCTTTAAAAATGATCTTATGACTGCAGCAAATCAGACTGCGTTTCTGTCTGAATAAAGAGTGCATTATACACTGAGTGGTCCAGCGTGCGGGCTCTGGGCTCAGATCCAGCCTCAACCACCACCCACACCACACCACCAGCTGCGTGATGATCGGGGTAGTTATTTAGCGTCTCTAAAATTCAAAATCCTGGTCTACGAAGTGGAGGGTCCCTCTCCCTCCAGGGACTGGTTTGAAGACTGAAAGTCATCAGGCCACATGAAGCACTCAGCGCTGGTGTGCCCAGCACATGGGCAACACTCAGTAATCGTGAGCTGATGAGAGGGAATCGCAGTTCTGGTATCGGGATAAGGGCGTCCAAGAGACGTTTGTCAGCAGCCCAAGGGCTCATCATCACACTGCTGAGGTCCGGATTTCTCAGCACCTTAAAGAAGGGGCAGGACAAAATGGGCAGCTGAATAACCTATCACCCAAACCAGAAACAGTCTGAGAGCCTGAAACGGCACTATTATTGACACTATTAAGGCAGGGACAACCGGAATAAGACAAGACTATCCCAGACCAGTCAAGACCGTGTGCTCACCCTGCACTGCCAGAGAATGCTCCCGAAACTCTGCTCTTTGTGGTCTTTTAAGTCTTATGTTAAGGGATCGTTTGACTGAGTTAACCATTTACCCCTCACTCCTACAAGAGCCCAGATGAATTCAGATACCGGAGATGTAAGGGTTTTTTGCATCTTTATCAAGGTATAATTTACATATAATAAAATATGCCCATATTAAGGGTACCCTGCAAGGAATTTTGATAAATATATATACACCCGAATAACCACCATCAAAATAAAAACCTGGAACATTTTCATCAGCCCAAAAAGTTTCCTTACGTGACTTTGCAGCTGGTCCGCACACCAAGTCCCAGCCCTAGTCAACCACTGACCTGTCAGTCATCCATAGATTAGCATTGCCTAATCTAGAATATCAAGTTCGTGGAATCACGCATTAGGTACTAACTGTGTCTGGCTTCTTCTGTTCAGCATCATCCACATTGCATGGACGAGTGGTTCATTCCTTTTTATTGTTAAACAGTATTCCTTTGTGTGGATCTAGCCCAATTTGTTTATCCATTTACCTTTGATAGATATTTGAGTCTATTATGAGTAAAGCTTCTGTGCATATTCTTGGAC
Source organism: Eubalaena glacialis (assembly GCF_028564815.1). Taxonomy (NCBI): domain Eukaryota; kingdom Metazoa; phylum Chordata; class Mammalia; order Artiodactyla; family Balaenidae; genus Eubalaena; species Eubalaena glacialis. Next base: position 8,762,230 of record NC_083716.1, read on the forward strand.
AAGCCTTCTTGTGGGGTATGATTTCATTTCTTTTGCATAGATACTTAGAAATGGCATTTGGGGTCATAAGGTAAATATATGTTGAAGATATTTTATAAAGTTGTTGTTCCATTTTTCACTCCCACCAAAAATACGTGAGAGTTCCACTTGCTTCCACGTTCTCACCAACACATAATATTGTCAGTCTTTTTCATTTCAGCCACTCTAGTGAGTGAGTAGGGTATCTTGTGATTTTAATTTGCACTTCCCTGGGGACTATTGATTCTGAGCTGCTTCTGACATACTTATCGACCATTCACATATCTTCTTTTGTCAAATATCTTTTCAAAGAGTTTTAAAATTAAGTTGTTTGTCTTCTTCTTATTGAGTTGTAAGAGTTCTATGTATATGCTGAATATAAGACCTTTGTCAAATACATATATTGCAAATATTTTCTGTCTAGGACTTGTCTGTTCATTTTCTTAATGGTGTCTTTCAGAGAGCAGAAGTTTTGAATGCTAACGAAGTTCAATTGACCAAATTTTTTTTATGGTTTGTGATTTTTTGTGGCCCAAGAAACTTGGCCTACTCCCAAATCACAAAGATTTTCCTGTATTTTTTTCTAGAAGTTTTATAGTTTAACTTTTCCATTCAGGTAGAGACATCTTGAGTTTAGGCTTACTGTGGTATGAGTCAAAGTTGAAGTTTATTTTTTCTATGTTGAATATCAGGCTGTTCCAACACCATTTGTTGAAAAAGACTATCCCTACCCTGCTGAATTATTTAGGCATCTTTGTTGAATATCAGTGGTCCATAAATATGTGGGTGTATTTCTCAACTTTTATTCTGTTCCACTGACCTATATTTTTACACTTATGCTGATACTACCATCTCTTGTTTACTGTAGGCTTATGGTAAGTCTTGAAATTAAATAATCTAACTTCTCCAACTTTTTTCTTTCTGTTTTTTTAAAATTGTTTTGGCCTGTCAATTTCTTTAACAACAACAACATAAAAGGCTGTGAGACTTTGATTGTGATTCCACTGAATCAACAGGTTTATTTGAGGAGAATTGGCATCTTAACAATACTGAGTTTTCCTATCCATAAGCATGGTATATCTCTCCATTTATTTAGAGTTTTTAAAAATTTATCAGTAATGTTATACTGAACTTTTTAATCATTAATGAGTGTTGAATTTTTTTCAAATACTTTTCATGATTCTTGTTGACACCTTCGTTTCAGCCTGGTGATACTGTAAGCAGAGAATCATACCAACACCATGCTCAATTTCTGATCTACAGGACGCAATATTATCCAGCTGGTACTATCATGTCTCCCAGTTTACTAAGGCACAGAGAGGTCAAGTAAAGCTGATGGTGGAGTAGGAGGTGTGCTCACTCACTCTTGTGAGACCACCAGAATCACAACTAACTGAACTAACTGCTGAACAATCATCGACAGGAAGACACTGGAACTCACCAAAAAAGATACCCCACATCCAAAGACAAAGGGGAAGCCACAGTGAGACAGTAAGAGGGGCACAATCACAATAAAATTATATCCCATAACCACTGGGTTGGTGACTCACAAACTGGAGAACAACTATACCAGAGAAGTCCACCCACGGGAGTGAAGGTACTGAGCCCCATGTCAAGCTTCCCAACCTGGGGGTCCGGCAACAAGAGGAGGAATTCCCAGAGAATCAGACTTTGAAGGCTAGCGAGATTTGATTGCAAGACTTTGACAGGACTGGGAGAAACAGAGACTCCACTCTTCGAGGGCACACACAAAGGACCAGTGACCCCATAGGAGACTGAACCAGACCTACCTGCTAGTGTTGGAGGGTCTCCTGCAGAGGTGGGGGGTGGCTGTGTCTCACTGTGAGGACAAGGACACTGAAAGCAGAAGTTCTGGGAAGTACTCCTTGGCGTGAGCCCTCCCAGAGTCCACCATTAGCCCCACCAAAGAGCCCGGGTAGGCTCCAGTGTTGGGTCGCCTCTGGCCAAACAACCAACAGGGAGGGAACCCAGCACCACCCATCAGCAGACAAGCGGATTAAAGTTTTACTGAGCTCTGCCCACCAGAGCAACAGCCTGCTTTACCCACCACAAGTCCCTACCATCAGGAAACTTGCACAAGCCTCTTAGATAGCCTCATCCACCAGAGGGCAGACAGCAGAAGCAAGAAGAGCTACAATCCTGTAACCTGTGGAACAAAAACCACATTCACAGAAAGATAGACAAGATGAAAAGGCAGAGGGCTCTGTACCAGATGAAGGAACAAGATAAAACCCCAGAAAAACAACTAAATGAAGTGGAGATAGGCAACCTTCCAGAAAAAGAATTCAGAATAATGATAGTGAAGACGATCCAGGACCTCGGGAAAAGAATGGAGGCAAAGATCGAGAAGATGCAAGAAATGTTTAACAAAAACCTAGAAGAATTAAAGAACAAACAAACAGAGATGAACAATACAATACCTGAAATGAAAAATACACTAGAAGGAATTAATAGCAGAATAACTGAGGCAGAAGAACGGATAAGTGACCTGGAAGACAGAATGGTGGAATTCACTGCTGAAGAACAGAATAAAGAAAAAAGAATGAAAAGAAATGAAGACAGCCTAAGAGACCTCTGGGACAACATTAAATGCACCAACATTCGCATTATGGGGGTCCCAGAAGGAGAAGAGAGAGAGAAAGGACCCAAGAAAATATTTGAAGATATTATAGTCAAAAACTTCCTTAACATGGGAAAGGAAATAGCCACCCAAGTCCAGGAAGTGCAGAGTCCCTGGCAGGATAAACCCAAGAAGAAACACGCCAAGACACATAGCAATCAAACTGACAAAAATTAAAGACAAAGAACAATTATTGAAAGCAACAAGGGAAAAACGACAAATAACATACAAGGGAACTCGTGTAAGCTTAACAGCTGATTTCTCAGCAGAAACTCTACAAGCCAGAAGGGAGTGGTGCGATATATTTAAAGTGATGAAAGGGAAGAACCTACAACCAAGATTACTCTACCCGGCAAGGATCTGATTCAGATTTGATGGAGAAATCAAAAGCTTTACAGACAAGCAAAAGCTAAGAGAATTCAGCACCACCAAACCAGCTCTACAACAAATGTTAAAGGAACTTCTCTGAGTGGGAAACACTAGAGAAGAAAAGGACCTACAAAAACAAACCCAAAACAATTAAGAAAATGGTAATAGGAACATACATATTGATAATTACCTTAAATGTGAATGGATTAAATGCTCCAGCCAAAAGACAGAGTCTCACTGAATGGATACAAAAACAAGACCCATATATATGCTGTCTACAAGAGAGCCACTTCAGACCTAGGTACACATACAGACTGAAAGTGAGGGGATGGAAAAAGATATTCCATGCAAATGGAAATCAAAAGAAAGCTGGAGTAGCAATACTCATATCAGATAAAATAGACTTTAAAATAAAGAATGTTACAAGAGACAAGGAAGGACACTACATAGTGATCAAGGGATCAATCCAAGAAGAAGATATAACAATTATAAATATATATGCACCCAACATAGGAGCACCTCAATACATAAGGCAAATGCTAACAGCTATAAAAGAGGAAATCGACAGTAACACAATAATAGTGGGGGACTTTAACACCTCACTTCCAACAATGGACAGATCATCCAGACAGAAAATTAATAAGGAAACACAAACATTAAATGACACAATAGACCAGGTAGATTTGATTGATATTTATAGGACATTCCATCCGAAAACAGCAGATTAAACTTTCTTCTCAAGTGCACACAGAACATTCTCCAGGATAGATCACATCTTTGGTCAAAAATCAAGCCTTGGTAAATTTAAGAAAACTGAAATCTTATCAAGCATCTTTTCTGACCACAACACTATGAGACTAGAAATAAATTACAGGGAAAAAATGTAAAAAACACAAACACATGGAGGCTAAACAATACGTTACTAAATAACCAAGAGATCACTGAAAAAATCAAAGAGGAAATCACAAAATACCTAGAGACAAATGACAATGAAGACACAACGATCCAAAACCTATGGGATGCAACAAAACCAGTTCTAAGAGGGAAGTTTATAGCAATACAATCCTACCTCAAGAAACAAGAAAAACCTCAAATAAACAATCTAACCTTACACATAAAAGAACTAGAAGATGAAGGAGGGAGGAGATATGAGGATATATGTATACGTATAACTGATTCACTTTGCTATAAAGCAGAAACTAACACGCCATTGTAAAGCAATTATACTCCAATAAAGATGTTTTAAAAAATTTAAAAATAAAAAATAAAGGAACTAGAGAAAGAAGAACAAACAAAACCCAAAGTTAGTAGAAGGAAAGAAATCATAAAGTTCAGAGCAGAAATAAATGAAATAGTAACAAAGAAAACAATAGCAAAGATCAATAAAACTAAAAGCTGGTTCTTTGAGAAGATAAACAAGATTGATAAATCTTTAACCAGACTCATCAAGAAAAAGGGAGAGGGCTCAAATCAATAAAATTAGAAATGAAAAAGGAGAAGTTACAATGGACAGCACAGAAATACAAAGCATCATAAGAGACTACTATAAGCAACTCTATGCCAATAAAATGGACAACCTGGAAGAAATGGACAAATTCTTAGAAAGGTGTAAGCTTCCAATACTGAACCAGGAAGAAACAGACAATATGAACAGACCAATCACAAGTAAAGAAATTGAAACTGTGATTAAAAATCTTCCAACAAACAAAAGTCCAGGACCAGATGGCTTCACAGGTGAATTCTATCAAACATTTAGAGAAAAACTAACACCCATCCTTCTCAAACTCTTCCAAAAAATTGCAGAGGAAGGAACACTCCCAAACTCATTCTACAAGGCCACCATCACCCTGATACCAAAACCAGACAAAGATACTACAAAAAAAGTAGTATAGTTTACTACTATACTACTATAGTATAGTAGTATAAACAACACATGAAAAGGATCATACACCATGATCAAGAGGGCTTTATCCCAGGGATGCAAGGATTCTTCAATATGCACAAATCAATCAATGTGATACACCATATTAACAAATTGAAGAATAAAAACCACATGAGCATCTCAATAGATGCAGGAAAAGCTTTTGACAAAATTCAACACCCATTTATGATAAACACTCTCCAGAAAGTGGTCATAGAGGGAAGCTACATCAACATTATAAAGGCCATATACGATAAATCCACAGCAAACATCATTCTCAAAGGTGAAAAATTGAAAGCATTTCCTCCAAGATCAGGAACACGACAAGGATGTCCACTCTCGCCACTATTATTCAATGTAGTTTTGGAAGTCCTAGCCATGGCAATCAGAGAAGAAAAAGAAATAAAGGAATACAAATTGGAAAAGAAGAAGTAAGACTGTCACTGTTTGCAGTTGACATGATACTATACATAGAGAATCCTAAAGATGTCACCAGAAAACTACTAGAGCTAATCAATGAATTTGGTAAAGTTGCAGGATAGAAAATTAATGCACAGAAATCTCTTGCATTCCTATACACTAACAACAAAAGATCAGAAAGAGAAATTAAGGAAACAATCCCATTCACCATTGCAACAAAAAGAATAAAATACCTAGGAATAAACCTACCTAAGGAGGTAAAAGATTGGTACTCAGAAAACTGTAAGACACTGATGAAAGAAATTAAAGATGATACCAACAGATGGAGAGATATACCATGTTCTTGGATTGGAAGAATCAATATTGTGAAAATGACTATACTACCCAAAGCAATCTACAGATTCAATGCAACCCCTTTCAAACTACCCAATGGCATTTTTTACAGAACTACAACAAAAAATCTTAAAATTTGTATGGAGACACAAAAGACCCCAAATAGCCAAAGCAATCTTGAGGGAAAAAAAATGGAGCTGGAGGAATCAGACTCCCTGACTTCAGACTAGACTATAAAGCTACAGTAATCAAGACAATATGGTACTGGCACAAAAACAGAAATATAGATCAATGGAACAGGATAGAAAGCCCAGAGATAAACCCACGCACCTATGGTCAACTAATCTATGACAAAGGAGGCAAGGATATACAATGGAGAAAAGACAGTCTCTTCAATAAGTGGTGCTGGGAAAACTGAACAGCTACATGTAAAAGAATGAAATTAGAACACTCCCTAACACCATACACAAAAATAAACTCAAAATGGATTCGAGACCTAAATGTAAGACCAGACACTATAAAACTCTTAGAGGAAGAACATTCTTTGACATAAATCACAGCAAGATCTTTTTTGACCCACCTCCTAGAGTAATGGAAATAAAAACAAAAATAAACAAATGGGACCTAGTGAAACTTAAAAGCTTTTGCACAGCAAAGGAAACTATAAACAAGACGAAAAGACAACCCTCAGAATGGGAGAAAATATTTGCAAATGAATCAATGGACAAAGGAATAATCTCCAAAATATATAAACAGTTCATGCAGCTCAATATCAAAAAAACAAACAACCCAATCCAAAAATGGGCAGAAGACCTAAATAGACATTTCTCCAAAGAAGACATACAGATGGCAAGAGGCACATGAAAAGCTGCTCAACATCACTAATTATTAGAGAAAGGCAAATCAAAACTACAATGAGGTATCACCTCACACCGGTTAGAATGGGCATCATCAGAAAATCTGCAAACAACAAATGCTGGAGAGGGTGTGGAGAAAAGGAAACCTTCCTGCACTGTTGGTGGGGACGTAAATTGATACAGCCACTATGGAGAACAGTATGGAGGTTCCTTAAAGAACTAAAAATAGAATTACCATATGACCCAGCAATCCCACTACTGGGCATATACCCAGAGAACACCATAATTCAAAAAGACACGTGCACCCCATGTTCATTGCAGCACTATTTACAATAGCCAGGTCATGCAAGCAACCTAAATACCCATCGACAGATGAATGGATAAAGAAGATGTGATACATATATACAATGGAATATTACTCAGCCATAAAAAGGAACGAGATTGAGTCATTTGTAGAGACGTGGATGGACCTAGAGACTGTCATACAGAGTGAAGTCTAAGTCAGAAAGAGAAAAACAAATACCGTATATTAACGCATATATGTGGAATCCAGAAAAATGGTACAGATGAACCGGTTTGCAGGGCAGAAATAGAGACACAGATGTAGAGAACAAACGTATGGACACCAAGGGGAGAAAGCGGGGTGAGGGTGGTGGTGGGATGAATTGGGAGATTGGGATTGACATGTATACACTAATATGTATAAAATAGGTAACTAATAAGAACCTGCTGTATAAAAAAAATAATAAATAAATAAAATATTTTTCCTGCATCTACTGAGATAATCATATGGCTTTTCTACCTTATTCAATGTAAATCGTGATTTAAATTGATTGATTTTTAATGTTAAACTAATCTTACATTCCTGGTATAAATCCCACTTGATTATAGTGTATTATCCGTTTTATATAATGCTGAATTCAATTTACTAACATTTTGTTAAGGATTTTTGCATCTATATTCACAAAATTTATTGAACTGTAGTATTGGTTTGTTCTTTGTGATATCTTTGTTTTTTTTTTTATGAGGATAACCATGGCTTTATGAGAGATAAATTTGTGTAATGAGAGTGGTAAGGGCAGAAACAGGGTAGGGAAAACAAGGTGGAATTAGCACATTTATAAAATGAGACCCAACTGAATGGCTGCATATAAATAGAAACTTTACTGGGTCTTAGTTACAATTTTAGTTTGAGTTAAAAAAAATACTAATTCAATATCAGACTGGTTTTACTTTAAAACAAAACAAAAAAACAACATCCAGAACAAGGAAGGCAATAATTAATTCCTCTCTCCTCTAAGACAGTTGAGTCTCTCCAAGGTCCAGAGTTCAGTTCTGCCCACCACATTTAAAGACAAATTGGACTGAATTCCAGGGTACCACCACCAGGATGGTGCCTTGAAATTATGAAAGGATTAGAAATGTTCCCACGGTGAAGGGCAAGGGAGTGAGGAGCAAGGACAGGCTGGCTGTCTTCAGGCTTGTGAAGGGCTGTCAGGAGGGAAAGGAATTAAATTTGTTTCCTATGGCCCTAGAGGGTAGATCAAGGGACAAAGGGTGGGTGGTGGGTTTCAGTTCACCATAAGGACTTTTAAACAATTACAGCCAGCCCAAAACTCAGTCTTGGATGTAGTAAGTTTCCCTTCACTGACTGAGTTCAGGAAGAGGTAGCCCAGTCACCGTAGAAAGGGAAGATGCTGTAGGGGGAATTTGAATCTGCTTTGGCTAAATACTTCACATGGTGTCCCGGCCCTGTTCCATCATGCCTGTCAATTGCCCCTTGAACAAAAGTCTTTCTGTGTAGCTTCCACACTGTTTGCCAAAGAAAGAAAAAGGGCCCAAATCCTTACAGTTGGGGTTGCCAAACACCAGGACTAATGTTTGATAAAGTTTTGGTGAATTACAAAAAATAGAACAATCCCATCTGTTTTTCATAAAATCAAATTTGTTCAATTGAAGGATTCTCCTTTATGTCCAGATTATGCCCTTACTGCTTTTCTTTTGGTATTAAAATGTCTTTTATGGAACATTGGTGATAGTAGATGATCTTGTTTTTACGTCTTTACCCAGCAAAATTAAAATTGGCAGCTCTATCTCAAAATTTCTAAGTTTTTTATGGTTATTGCTTTGTTAAATACAAAGTCTACAGCAGCCCCCCGACTCAGCTAGGCCACCATGAGGACCCTGTACTTGTATCAACCACAAGTAACTAGGCTAGACCTTCTTAAAGTGTGCTCCTTGGGGAGGGTGGGGGGAATTGAAGCAGTTTGTGTCTAGATTTCTGCATGTCTGTGAAACACCTAAAACTGGGAATAGTTTTCATAGTTTTTATCGATCTTCAAAGGTGACCAACCTCTAATTTAGTCTGAGGATACTGAAGTTAGGTTGAGTGATTGAGCTGAAATGACCTCTAAGGTCCCTTTCCAACCCTACAATTCCAAGTCATCGTGTTTTCAAGACCCCAAGCACAGAAGGTTCTTTGTGCATGGATAGTTGTCTGAGCCCACTTAGGGAGCCCTGGACAGTCAGAGAACATTCATGAAATCGCTGAGAACCCAAGGGTATAAAGGAGATTCATGCCTCATCTCTCTAACTTCATTTCATCTGGACTCTCCCTGAACACTCCAAACCCCAATGTAATCCCTTCAATTCCTAAAGCAAATGAAGTCATTTCAAAACAGAAATTCTCACATCCTTCACTTATTAAGTCCCAATTATTCTTACTCTGCCGAAACGTTAAAAGGTGATGGCGTCAGCGTACAAATATTTGAGTTGCCAACTCATGGTCTCTGCTTAAATTCTTCTTTTTTGGGAACACACTCAGACCCAGTTTGAAAATATGCTTTCAGCTTCTGCAGTGTAGATAAGTACAGCCAGTCCTGGGGAAGAAGTTTTCATGATGAGAATGCTTTAGACATGCTGGCCAGTTCTACTCTGAGACTACAGAGCAGCTGAGAAGCTATACAAGGTGGCTTTTGTTCAAGTGGCAATTAGCATAAATTATAGACAGGGGGCAGTGTCATTGTGCAAAGGATTCAGCCAAAGTAGACCCAGACCAGTGTTCACTAGACCAACCAAAAGCTGGAGAACCCTCTTTTAAAAAATTAAACAAGCTCTCAGCCTATTTGCTCCAGTTATAACGATACTGAGAAGTGTGCTTCCTCTCGCTTACAGATAGTACCTGGAGGATGCTCTAGGGGGGAGCTCTCTAAGTGTTGGGTCTTCGATTGACAAATGTATTCAAGGGGAAATGGCTGGTGTGATTTTATTCATTATTAGGAAAATGAAGGAGTTGAATTGTCCTGTCTTGTAGCTTCTGTGCCAGTTATAATAGTATCTCTGATGATTTTATTTTATTTTAAATCAGACATTAGAATATGAGGGTCCATTCTGGTCTCTATGGGGTGGGAGGGAGACAGTCTGAAGAAGGAGATCAGAGTAATTAAAGGAAAGAAGGGGAAATTGGGCACAGCAAGTCAAAGAGCCTCAGACTCAAGGCTCACCTGCTCTACAAGGGGTCCCAGTTCAGCCCTTTTAATGGTCATGAAGAAATAAACCAAGTCCCCCTATCGACAGTATCCCTTTGTGTACTTGAAGAGAACAACTGTGCCCAACCACCCCAAGTCTTCCCCACACAGAACACTCTCCGGTTTTACGTGTTTCTGGGCTCCCAGATCCTTCACCATCCCCTTTCCTTCTTTCCTCCTGCATGCTCCTGTGTCTCATCATTCCACTCCCATCTAAAATATGGCAGATTAACCCTGGGGAAGGAAAGCCTAGAAGCCTCTGATAACCACTCTCAAGGCTTTCAGGAGTCAACAACAGGAGAACGCTCTTGACACTTCCAACTTCCCAAGCAAACAAGTAACACTGGGTTGTCTTAGAAGGATCTCCCAGTTCTGTAGGACCTCAGGCGTGCAAACTCCTTCCTGGTTGTCTCATGTGCTAGTTAGTGTCTGTGTGACTTTGCAAAAAGCTCACAAACCCAGGGGTCAAGAGCCTGGGCCCAAGAGCCAGCTCTGCCCATACTTTCTTGAGTGGCTTTAGGGATGGCACCCTATGCCCCTGAGTCAGTCCCACCTCTGGACTCCCAGAAGGACTGGACTTCTGAGGCTCCCAATGGGTTGGGGTAACTGCAGAATTACTGCTGGTAGGGCTCGAGAACCCCTGCATTCATGGAGCCTTGTCTAGAGGCCAAATGAAAGGATAGCTACCATCCCAGGAAAAAACTGATGTTCAAAGGACATCCCTGAGCTGGAAATGTTGGGACCCACAGGACAAGATGACTTCCAAGGTCCTGAAGCCCCTTGCAGTTTAACTACCCCATAGAAGGAGGAGTCCTGATGAGATGAGATATCTTCTCCAGGTCTACTCTGCCTCTAGACGAGAATTTGGAGAACCTGCTCCCATGGATGAAACCTTCCCACCTTTCACATAATGGTTTTTTTTTTTAATTGAAATTAAAAAATTAAAAGTCAAATGTAAAATCTTAACTTTTAAAAGCATTTTATATGGATAGCTAGTGGGAAGCAGCCGCATAGCACAGGGAGATCAGCACAGTGCTTTGTGACCACCTAGAGGGGTGGGATAAGGAGGGTGGGAGGGAGACGCAAGAGGGAGGAGATATGGGCATATATGTATATGTATAGTTGATCCACTTTGTTATAAAGCAGAAACTAACACACCATTGTAAAGCAATTATACTCCAATAAAGATGTTAAAAAAAAAGCATTTTATAATAGTGATTTTTACAGATTCCACCTCATGCAGAGCCCTACATATTTTGTCAAATCAAGCTCCTTTGTTCTCAACTTTTTTAAAGTGGTTTATTACAGTGATAAAGAGCTTGAGTTTAGGAACCAAACAGACTTGAGTTTGAAACCTGGCCTCACTACTTACTTAGCTGTGTGACCTTGAGAAAGTTACTTGAGCCTCTGAGCCTTAATTTCCTCACCTGTAAAATGGGTGTAAGTGTCTAGGTCTTCAGAGGTGTGGTGAGAATTAAATGAGATACTCCCTGTGAAGCACTTAGCAGGTCTAGCCCCCAATGTCAGCATGATCTCTTTGGAATCCATTGGCTCATTTTTATTAAACCAAATTTTATACCTTGGGTTTTCAGATTACATGGCAATCAAGTCTTCTATGGGAGGTTTATACCTGATAGAGGAATCTAGCCTAATTCTCATATTTCAAAGTGAGGAGTTACACTCTCACAATTAATTGCACAGACAAAAATGCCCCCTGGGTAAAGTTTGTGAATTCAGTACCCCTTGGTTAATTTTCCAAGGACCTCTTTCTCCTCCCCTCGCTGGGCACCTGCACCTCATCTCCTCTTGGCTGGTGGATTTTTCTGGATGAAGTCCCACCTCCTTCATCATCCATCCCCTGAGCCCGGCCTCGAGCAGCTTTAGAAGTAAATCAGTCTTGCCTTCCCTGATCACCCAGGTCAGCTCCCCTTGAGGAGAAAGAGAGAAATCTGCCTAATGTGACGTAGATTGGAGACTCCCTCAACTCAGTCCAGGCTCACCCCTTCCCCATCCCATGAATGTCTTCATGTGCCCTGAGAGCAGATGTGGTGAGAGCATCCCAGGCAGGGGGAGCCACTTGTACAAAGGCCCTGCCTAGAAGTGGAAGACGACGGTGATTTCTACCTCAAGAGAGGCTAGGGTTCTGAGGCAAGATCTGAACTTAAAAGGTCCTGGTCCCACACTCTCTAGTTTTATTTTTTATTTTTTTAATAAAGAACCATTTTTTTTTTAGTTCTTATTTAGTATTACAAATGTTTATAAAGGACACTTAGGTCAATTCTCCTCGTGAGTATATAATTGTACAGAGTGAGGGGAACATTTTTGGACACTACGCTGCTTTATACAGATGTCTAGTCTTGGTTTTATTACCTCCTCAAAATGGAAGAGGTGGCTTTATTTGCACCACCAGAGTCCTCAGGAATGAGGCAATCCAACCCTGAAGTGATGCACTGTTTCAAAACCTCAAGTCTGTATGCAAATAAATGCAAATGTGGTACCCGTTATAGTTAAAGACCCAAGGTATGCACCCCAGGAGAGACTTACTAGCACACTGTATGTCTGTTGTGGTTCACAAGGATTGTTATGTTTAATTACAGCTTTCTACCTTAAATCAGGGAGTCCACTCCATGAAAGTGTTTGGCAGGCCTAATTCAAGAAATTCAATCTATGTGTGAAACACAAATAAGCTTTCACCTCCTGGAGCTGGTCATCAAGCCAACACTTTTGATTTCACAGCTCTTCGTTTCTCATGGTCCTGGAAATAAAAGTATCAACATCAGAAAGACCATTTGAATTTTCCCCTATTTGTGACCAGGCTGAAGATACAGTCGGGGGCACTTTGGAGCCAGAATCTTGGGTCCTAGCACTAGCTTTGTTGCTGGTGTTCAGGAAACCTAGCAGGTCCTAGCAGGATAACTCTGAGCCTCAGTTTCCTTATCTCTAAAATCAGAATAATGGGGACTTCCCTGGTGATCCAGTGGCTAAGGTTCCACAGTCCCAATGCAGGGGGCCCAGGTTCGATCCCTGGTCAGGGAACTAGATTCCACATGCCGCAACAAAGATCCTGCATGCTGCAACTAAGACCCGGTGCAGCCAAATAAATAAATAAATATTTTTTTTAAACTAAACTAAAATAAAATAAGAATAATGATCATTTTGTCTCTCATCTACAGCCTTAGAAGATGAATCATTCTTCCCTTCCCTGCTCTCCCAATCCAACTCCCCTTCCTGAAGAGGCTATGGATTGTTTTGCGATGCTTGCTATTGTGGGAACTGAAGGTCTTACGTGTGAAGTGCCTAGAACAGTACAAAGTAAGCACTAGGCACAAGAAGCCTTTGCTGTCACCATCTCCTTGCTAATTACTCCTGGTGTGTGTCCCTGGGCCTCAGCCTTGGCTGCCTTTACAGCCTGCTACACCAGGATCCATTTGCATGGCTGCCCGTAGGCAGCAGCATCTGTTTCCACGCATTCTTCAGCAGGAGAATATTCTTGCCTTTGGTGTAGAGTCGTGGTAATGATTCAGACACTCCTCTACCCTAAACAGATTGTACATTTTTCCTCAATGGAAAAGAGAATACACTATAAAATATAATGTTTCCTGAAGGGTTTGCAGATTTTCTTCCTTACAGTTAATCATGTTTTGAAGCATTTAGGAAACAAATATAATGCATCTATTTTTTCCTTAATCATGACCAAGTAAGTTCCCCCTCCAGATGGAAAAACTCTAGGTTTTTAAATTAAGACCATGATATCTGCCTACTTTTCAATGTTTCATTCAGTTTTAGAGCTGGAAGGGGCCTTGGGGAGCACCTCATTCAATGCCTTGACTTTCAGATCCAAAGAACCAGGGCCCAGAAGGATGAAGGGACCTATCTAAGGTCACATAGCATGTCAGGGACAAGGCTGAGATGGACCACAGGCTTCCAGATCCACAGTCAACTGTGCCTCATTCCTCACTGTGCTGTGAGAAAAAAAAAGCACCTTGGGAATGAGAATGAAATAAGGTCCCTTTCTGAATGTTCGTACACCACCCACAATTGGCAGGCTGGACTTTTAGTATGTTTGCAATGGTCTGACTTAATAGGTGGCTTATGTGTCAGATTGAAATGTACTCAGGGGGAAGTACTGGGGAAACCCCAAATCCCTCTGTCCACTGAAGCAGGAGTTCCACGAGATGCCAGAGGGACACCAACCCAAGCAGAGCGGTCAAACATATTAAGTCATCATATGCAGCAAGTTTCCAGATGCAGCAAGCAGTACATGGAACATCCTTATACTAAAAAACAGGGTTTGTTGTTGAGCAGAAATTCAAATGTAACCGGGCATTCTATATTTCATCTGGCAACCCTAACCAGATAGGTTTTAAAAATACAACATTCAAATATAAGTTCCAAATTGAAAGCCGCAAAGGTAGATGCTCCAAGCTGTTGTTTTGAAACCAAACTGCTTCTCACATGGGCAACTCTATGTAACGTGCTTCAGGGTGATTCTTGACAGGAATTTAATTTAATATACTCAAGGTGAAAGAGTTTCCAAAGTGACATAAGAATCCATTAAGAAACTTAAATTTCAGGTTCGCCTCTCAGTTCAATCAAAGAGCACCTCTCACGTATAGAGCAGCCCCTCTAGTCTCCCTGTCTCACTCCTGCTTCTTGGAGGCCATGTCTTTATAGCCACTTGCCCTCTACACTCTGCACCCCTCATTCAATGCTCAAAACACCATCATACTTTTAATATGCAACCAGGACCATTCTTGCTAAGGTATATGATGACTAAATACACTAGATACTCATTACTTGTGGTAGTTAACGTTCCATGAGGTCACCGTGAATACTGAATTAGCATATACTGAATCACTGCCCCAGTGGGGAATACAGTTAGGTTTCTGCAAGCCTCTGGGCACATTTTCAAGCATCAGTAAATACATAACCTTGTTTTATGTGTGTTTCTGTTTAAAGGCATATTATTTACTATATATAGTTTATTCATTAACACTGAACTTATGGCCAACAGCATTATAACTCGTGCCTGAATGAAACATCTACACACATATTTTCACTGTAAGGCACATCACAGCCTTCCTGCACTTAAGGAATACTACACAGCACTTCAGCACTAGACTTGGGGCTGTTTTAAAATCACCAACAAAAAGCACAAAAAAATGTGAAAATCATGGCACTAAATAGACTGAAAATGACACTTGTTACAAGTGACCATCGACTCCGCCAAGCTGGGCGTCGGTCCTGGGAGCAGTCCCAGAATCCCACATGTCCAGCTCCAGCTTCTTCAGTTCCAGAGCTCCCGGTCCACCCCAAAAGTTCCTGGAGCCCAGGCCACTGGCCCTGTGACTTCCCCTACGTCACGTTCTATTAACCGGAGCAAACGAAAGAAATGGATAAAGCTCAAGAAAAGAGACACAGGCAATCACAGGTAAGAATATGAGCGACAGCTACTGAGCTGTGCCCAGCTCTGTGCTAAGGGCTTCCCTCCATCTCTTCATCTAATCCTCACTCCAGCCTCATGGTGGATACAGAAAAGTGAGAAGTTACATACTTTGTCCAAGGTCACCATCGATAGTTGAGTATCAGACAGATTCCAAATTATGTTTGTCTGATTCCAAAGCCTTGCTCCAGATCAGACCTTAGCAAACTACAGCCTGTGGACCAAACCCATGCCCATTCATCTATGTATCATCTACGCTGCTTTTGAGCTACAAGGGCAGAGATGAGTGGCTACAACAGAGAACTCATGGCCCGCAGAGCCTAAATATTTACTGTCCATCTCTTCACAGGAAAAGCTTGCTGATCTCTGTTCTAGATCACTCTGAGATGCTGCCTCTCGGTGAGAAAAGCATAAAGAAATGACGCTGCGGGTGAGTTCAATAGGCTGTAACTAATCCCCATGTAGGTATCAGTCTCCCTGTTTACAAATGAGGAAACTGAGATGCAGTCATTCAAGTATTGTCCGAGGCTCCAACTCCTGAGTGACAGGATTGGGATTTGAGATCACATAGAACTTCCTCCAAAGCTAACCCTCAGGCCACCAAGATCTAGAGATGAGGCCAAGGCCTGCATGTTTGGGGCCCTGAGACTTTCACTTCTGCTTTATCTTCATACATTCGTGACAGATCTACAATGCAGGGCAGAGAGACTAATCTCTGCCTTGTACATTAATTGTTCTTAAAAGAATGCCACAATTCACAAATGCTGATTTTGATTAAAATAATCAAGATGATTTCCTACTTCCAAAATACTGACAAAATAGCTTTTTTATCTATGTAGACAAAAAAGTAAGCGAGGATTATTTAAATCAAGATTATGTACAACATGCATCCTAATTACTACACGATTACCTAGCTAAAAAGTAGATATTAGTGAATGTTGTTTTCGGCTGGCAGTCAAATCCAAATTAAGAGCATTCTAGGCTGATCTGGATCACAGATAAAATTAAATTAATGTGACTCCAAGCCAGCTCTCTATTTATAAGCAAAGCTCAACTACAAAGAGAAAAGAAACATTTTCAGATGCAAAAATATGCCTCTGAACACAAGCCAAACATGGATTTTTAATTAAAGCAACAAGATTTTTTTTTTCCTACCAATTGTTCCTTTTGGGTATCGCTAGATATGTCAGGGCTAGCCTGGAAATTGGGCCTGGGATTCTGAGGACAGCTGAAGGTCGGAAAGCAATGAGGATGGATTTTCCCAAAGTTCAACCAAAGAAGTCATATGAGATGGGAGTCTGAGCGCCCACCTTCAAAAAACTCCCTGTGTTCCAAGATGAAAGAACTCCAGGAGGAAAAGAGAAAGAAGACTTTTATTTTGAGACAAGTTATCTGACTTCCAGCTTCATCTTATTCCTCCAACCATGCCCCGGAGTGAACAGGAGAAAGAAATGATAGCCTGGCCCAATGTTCCTCTGACCCAAGAAGACCGACACCTCACAGGTCCCCAGCGTTGCTCTCCACTCTGCCTCTCATATGGATGATGGCACGGATTTCTCGGCACAAGGCAAACGGGTAACAGGAAACTGGTACCCCATTAGCAGTGGGACCATGCCCTATGGTCTGTCCTGAGGCTCCCATCTGTAATTTGACAGAGTTTTATGACCACCTGCCATGATAGAGCAAGACCCAGCACTGGATTTGAAGACAATCAGATCTGCGCCCTGGTCTCAGTTTCCACATCTGTCGAATGGGCACATCTATCTAACAGCATGGTGGCCTGGGTGAGAGGGGCTGGCAGGGAGCAGGCTGTCAGTCCATAGTAGTTCAATACAAAACACACTCTCAGAGCATCAGAATTGGAAGAGCCTTTTGAAGGCTATCTGGCCAAACCCCTCTTTTTCTAGTTAAGGAAACTGGCTTGGGAACCAACGTCACCCCTGGTGGGACGGGAACAGAACTCAGGCCGCCTGACTCCCAGCTGCCGATCCTTCCTGCCCGTCCCACCTCCTTCTCCTTTGATTGATGCTCACTGCGTCCAGTTGTCACTTCAAGTCTAGACAGGCCTGCGGGGCTTCCTGATCCCTTATAATCACATCTATCCCACAGGCTGCCCGAGCCCCTGCTCCCTTATTCAGGAGTTTAACAAATATTTACCGAGCACCCTTGGGCCCTCATTCAGAAACGTATGCTGGCAAAGAGTAAAACACCACCAGACTAGTTCAGCCAAGGAAGAAAACAGCTCCCATGCCAATGGTGACCTCTATGTGTGACGGGACACATTATGAGCCCCATCTTTAGAGGAAGAGAGTGAGATTTAGAGAGATCAAATCTCCCGCTGACTCTACTGCCCTGTCGCTGGATGTTGGCTATCAATGGTTATTCCCATCGCTGTCTCTTCCATTACCCCAGCTCCCCATCTTCCGCCACCATGACTTCCAGCTGAGTTGTCCCCTGCCCACCCCAGTTGAAAGGGGCCTCCTTCTCCTCTGACTCAGGGCACCTGTCCTTCTGTCCCTATTTAGTCTTCCAGCCCCCGCACACAGTGATTTGGGGGCTGGTGCCTCCCAGGCTCCTCTGATGATTGCATTACATGACCTTTCACCTGGGAGTAAAATGCCCAGCACCCCTCCCACCACCCACCCTCCCCCCAAGGGCAGGAAGGGGTTCTCATTCCCTTTCAATGCACAAGGAATGCCCTTCTTGGCTCCCAGCACCCCAAGGTCCCAAGACCCCAGCAGTGAGGGAGATTCATCCCCCACCCATTCACATGCACCCCCAGGACAGGCCTGTGAACTTCTCTGGAGGACCACACTGCGCTCTCCCTGCTCCGAGAATGTCTGGAAAGCTTTTGCCCCAGGACTTGGGCAGAGATAATTCAAGGGCATTGTTGCTGGGATGCTAGGGAAGAGACCCCTCTTGAGGAGCCCTCAGCCCAGCCTGAGCCACCTCCCCAGCCTCAGTCTTGCTTGACCTTCCAGAATTCCTGGAAGGAATTCCTTAATGTAATAATAATAATAATTTTCTACATTCCTTAATGTGGAAAAATATGAAATGCCATTAAATCTTCCTTTGAAATGGATGTTGTCGCATGGCTTGAGCACCCAAATCTAGCACTGGGCCCTGGAGGTGACAAAAAGACCTCTCTCTCCCCAACTTGGCTGCCTGTGTCCACCCCCTCCGATGGGGCCTTGACCCAGATAAACCAGACAAACCAAAGGCAGCCAGCTCGTCGGGAGCAGCTCTGACAGTTAACACGTTCTTCTCCACGAGGCAGATCCGCACAGCAGAGAAAGCCAGCCACACCCAAGTTCCAGCCCCAGCTCACTGCCCCCGCCCCCAAAACAGTCCTTCCAGCTCTTGTTCCTGACATCTCTATGCTTCATCGTGAGCAAGGGATCACCCTTTCTGTGTGATCTTGGACAAGCCATAACCTCTGAAGCTCAGTTTGTGCATCTGTAAAATGGAGACAATAATCCCACACCACATACTCCCCGGGACTGTTCGGGAGATCACATGCAGTTGTGCGTGTAAGGATGGTGACGGTGATGACGATGGTGATGACGATGATAATGGCAATGTTTTTGATGCCACGTGCAGCTATGGGTATGTCCATACAATTGATATAAGACCTAAGAAGGGGGCAGTCACAGGACTGGTTCCCTGGCTCAACAATGGACCCTGTGCTTCTGGGATGAAGGTCCTTGGAAAGCCAGAAAGGGCATTCTTGATATAGGAGCCATGGGGAAAATAGGAAAAGTAATGAGACCTTGTTTTGGACCCCCAGCTGGTAAAGCAAGGCCTTCCCACTCCATAGGGTTGGGGAAGGGCCCAATGTGTGCTGAATAAATGGAAGTTGTTTATACTGGGGGCAGCGTGAACCTCTTAGTTTGCTCTGGAAGCTGCCTGTGGGCTCCGTTTGGCCCCTAGGGTTGAGGGACAACCTCATGGGGTTACAGGGCTACCAGGAACCCTGCCCCTCAAGGCTTGCCATGCTCCCTGGATGTCATCGGGGCCAATCTCAGGCCTGCCTCACCTACTCTGAGTGGGGATTCTTGCCAGGTTCTGCCTTTGGGGCATGTGCTCTGATGGGCCTTCTGAATGTTCTCTGGCCTGAGGCTTGGGGCCATGTCTGCTGGGCTGTGAGGCGGTGTGGGGGGGCAGCTCATGCTGTGGGTGGAACCCAGCAATCCGTAATTTTCAAGAGCTCTCCAAACACACACCCATGAAATATCGGGAAACACCATTCTGAACGATGACCTGCCACCTAATCTAAGTGTGCTCTGTCCTGTGGCCATCCTAAATTTCTTCTGCTCCTTTATTATTCCATAACGTCTCTGATCTCCAGTGTTTCCACATAATGGTTCCCCTGCTACCCAAAACATCCATTGCTTCTCTGACCAGGAAGCCTTCCTTGACACCCACCCCCATCCCTATCAAAGTGCATTTAGGGCCCTTCCCAGGTGCTCCCCTAAGGATCTAAGGGCTGATCACCTTAGACTGTAATTGCCTGTTGGCTTGTAGGTCACTGTTTCCAGAAAGTGAGCTCCATGAGGAATGAAAGCACCACTGTAGGTCCAAACACCTGGCATTGCATCTGGCTTATAGTAGCAATCTCTACAGACCGAGTATATGAGGAAATTTGTGTCAGTAACCCCCCAACCCCCAGTACAGATCATGGCTCTACCTTCTCAGACCACACATCTCTCCCAGAGACAGAGGTTGTGCATGGCTGGCCACTCAAGGAAGTGGATATGTTTGGGGTTCTTCTCAATGGATGCTTCCATCTAAAACCAAGAGATCAGTGTGTAAGAAGGACCCCTTCCATTCTGGTCACTGTGGGGCAGTCCCCTAGCTTGGCCTCACACCTTTGGTCTTTCTAGGTTGTAAGAAGACCAAAGATCTGGCCTTCCAGCCTCTAGTGCATGAGATTTTAATTTGCTGAGGGCAGGCTTGAAAAACAGCGTGAATTCCCTTCCTTCAGTGCTCGGAGAATCAAGAGAGAAAACGTTTTCAATCTTGACAACTTCATCCCTTTGGCTGGTGATAGTATATGCAAACTTCTTTGCCAATTCATCTGGAATCAGGCTCTTTCAAGCATCAAACCAGACCAGAAAGCTATAAAATGAATACAGATCTCTGAATGACAAATTGGCATGCAATCTTTTTCCAACCCAACATCCAAGGACAGGGTTGGCTTTTGTGAGCGCGTAGCGGGGAGAGTTTGTGGTTGCTATTAATTTGAGGGTTTTGCTTTTGTTTGTTTGTTTGTTTGCTTGCTTGCTTATTTGGGGGCTAAGTTTGTTCGCTTATTGTTTTTCACTTTTCATTTTTTCCAATCACCTTTGTGAAAAAAAGGCTTGTTCTGTCATCTCCTGTCTGCAAGATCAGGCACAGCTTCTATATTTGAAGTTGGAAGACATAACGGAAATCTAGCACTTGAAAAACCTGAGTGACTTAGGCAAAGAACGGCCATTCCCATTTGTGAAAAATCTGTGGTTAGCCCAAACTTTTCAACAAGACATTACTGATTGTGAACTGAAGTCATTATACCCAAACTTATAAGCCACTGGACAAGGACTTAAAAATGAGAGACATTTCATAGGTTTTCCTCAGCCCCACCTTTCACAGCTGCCATCCACCAACAACTTTAAGAACAAACTTAACTTTTCTAAACAAAAATAATTTCATCATTTTGTGTGGCATTAACACCCCGCTACTTCGATATGTTATCTATATTTTTCTTGTTGACATCCAACCAATTCAGAGCTAAAAATCCATCCTCCGGTTTTTCTGTGGGTCGTAAATCATAGAAAGGTTATATTTTATGAAAGCTGAAGCTGAGAAGTAAACAGCATATTTATATCCAAAGAGTTTCATCCATTAAGCAGCAATGACAGGGCCCTGTGGGCCAGAATCTAGTTTTCTTACTTAAAAAGCTTAGTTCTTTTGTAGACTCCTGCAGGGACCTATAACAGTTGGAATTGGGTTTTTTATGCCTGTGAGGCCACCGAATGAATGTTACACTTTTCCATTATTTTCTTTTTTCTTCTGAGAAAACTAGGCTACCCGCTTATTGCCTAAAACCTACACCCCATGATCGTACTGTCGTAAAATCTGTCTTCTGCTCTTTCCTCCCACATCTTACCAACATCCCCAAACCTTGTTTAGACCTAGTGTCCTACAAGGTTATGCTGCATTTACTGAGATGTGGGAAGGCTCCCTGCGATGATTTAAGCTGATGGGTGGCATACCTGTATAAAACTTCAGCCCAAGGGGTACCTGACAGCTTTGACCTCCTCTACCTTACAAAAAATAAAAATAAAAAAGCTTAAATCTTAATATCTCCCTTGTTCATGCTTGCAAATGCCTTAAAGTCTCCATCACGAGGTGGCTGAAATAAAAAGGCATAAGTCTGGATCTTGCATTTCATATTACTGCCCACTATTAAAATGTTAGTATGACTGCCCCTTGGGCTATTAAAAGATGATGCACGTGTCCTGTCCGCAAATGGTGTAATTTGTGGTCATGAATCCAGATCTAGATCTATGCAGATAAGGATGTAAATTTCACACCACTATTACATCAGGCAAGTAAGTATAGGTTCAGATTCAGCAGAGTGATCACCCTGAAACTAGCCAAATAATCACTGACAATTAAGAAAATGAAGTATCTGAGTCTCAGTGCTCTTTTAGCCACTTCGCACATATATTTGTTCTTTTGATGTCCTGTGTGAATAGGGGTGCTTTATCTGACTGCTGATGGGCTAAACAATGTGTCTGAGTTGTAATATAGAACTCAATTTGCTGGGACTGTCATCTGAAAGGCCTGGACAATTTATCGAACACTGCAGATGAAAGAAGGAGAGGGAAAAAAAATTTTAAACTGACCACTTCTAAAATGAAGAAAATAGGACAGTAAAGGGTATTGTAATATACTTTAATCTTCCTTAATGTAGAAAAATATGAAATGCCATTAAATCTTCCTTTGAAATGGATGTTGTCGCATGGCTTGAGCACCCAAATCTAGTTAATGAATCTATTTTTAAGGCAAATAAACAGGAAAGAAGCGGTGAAGGAGTGATCTGTGCATTATACAACTAATTCAGAAGATGAAAGGAAGAAAAATTAAAGTTAAATTCACATAAATATTAGAGGTAAGGAGAATGGTTGCAGGTGTAAAAAGGGAAACCTGCATTTCCCTTTGGCTGGTGTTGGAAACAAGCAGACACTTTCTTCTCAAGAGCAAAGTCGGGGAAGATGAAAGTGTTTCAGAGGCCCCAATAATTAACATTTTAAAAGGTTTTCTTAATAAAAAATGATCCAACAATAATAGCAATTTAATCATTTCATTTGAAAAATTAAATTGATTGCAAGCGTTCATTTGTGAGGAAGTGGCATTTACAGAATTTGGATGACCTTATCCAATCAGATCTCCCCTTTAATCACTTTAAATGGAGCCAATATACAAAAAAAAAAAGCTGGAAGCAGTCGAGATTCAAAGGGCAGTAATCTGGGGAGATTAACAGTCCTCCACAAAGGGCCCACACCAATCTATTTACCCTTCCTTCTTTGTTGCAGCCAGAACATTACTAATGGAACTCAGACCATGTGACTAAGAGTCTGCTGGGGAGATGGGCTACACTGGGGAGTCTCACCGGTGTCCACATCCACCACCCATGTGGCCAAATGGCCTCGGGGGCATATATCTTCTCCTTAAAATAAAGAAACTTTTAGCAAGTTAACACAGTGCAGAGGATTAATCTTGGGCAACCTCAAATTACGAAGGATGCCAAGGCTTAATACCTATTAACTTTTAAAGCATTATAAATGACACTTTGTCCCAAGAGCAGAGTATATAAAACATTTTCCACAGACATTTTTTAATGTGATCTTCACATTGGAGCCCCTTTTCTTGTAAGAAACAGATACCCACTCTCTCCTTTCTCTGCTTTGGATGTCACATGCGCAAACAGGGACATCCCCACCGCCAGACTCCACACATTTAAGCAAACAGTGGGGAGCAACCCATCTCTCAGCATCCCAGCTCCACATTCTTAGAACCTGAAGGCCCAGCTTGTGTCTAATGTCCACTTTGGTCCAATTTACAGTCAGGGAACAGATCACATCACATAAATGTGGCCGCAAGGACATGGGGGAGATGGGGGCAATCCTCAGAGAAGGGGAGAAGAGCCTGGACGACATCTCAAAGGTACCTTTTGCCCAGAGCAGGGGAACATAAAAATTAAGAGCATGAACTCGTATACCAGAGTGCCCAGCTGTGTGACCCTGAGCAAGGGTCTTAACCCCTGCGCACCTCTGTTTCCTCACCAGTAAACTGGGGTGGTAAAGTCACCTGTCTCCTAGGGAGGGTTAATGTGGGGATTAAATGAGTTAATAGAACACTTTTCGAACCATGCCTGGCAGATAGTATAGGGGGCGTATACTTTATAACTGTTGGCTGTTATCACTGTTATCTTTGTTTGCCCCATTTCTTTACATGAGGAAACTGAACTTCAGGAAGGTTGCATGCCAGGCTCATAGTCGTAAGGGGCGGCCTCTGACATCAGTCTTCAAACTACTGCTCTGCTTATGCCCCATCAGGGCTGGACTGCGTGCACAGACACTCTGGCAGGCTAATGTTTTACACCATTCATTCATTCCTCAACAACTATGCCCTGAGTGCCGTCCCAGCTAGGGAGAGAAGGGAGGCCATGGGACAGCATCCCGCCATGCACTGGACTAGCCCACTCGTCAAAACCAAGGCCTTGGGCTTAGCCAGATCCACTCTCCCAGAAAGCCCGTTAGCTCTGGTCACTCAGGCTTGCCCCTCACCTCACCCCAACAGGCTATCCAGAGTGTTCCTTCCAGCCACATTGACTCCTCTGCCTGGAAACAGTGTAGGGACACTTAATTTCTCCATCACAGTAAGCTTCCATTGACGTGAAGCCACCACACAGGGCCTGGCATTAGTAGTTGCTCAATAAATGGTAGCCATTACTGTTCTGAAGGGAAAAACAAACAATGATGGAGCACCTACAGGCTCCGGGGAAGGATGCGGGTCCACACGTGGGGCCAGTGCTGATGCTTTCACACCAAGCCTTGGGCTCAGGCTCCAACAAGAGCCTCTTGGTGCCAAGATGACCAATAATTTTGGACTGGGCATTGGTCAGCCCAACCTCACAACACACTCTGTTGTCCAGAGAGCCGTGGACAGGGGCAGGATACCCCAAGGTTTGCTCTAGCCTGGGGCTCTTCTGGGTGCTCAGAGGGTCTTCCGATATTTAACTCAAACTAATCTTTTACTGTACATTGTTTTCTTTTATCATAACCATGTGCCTTCCAAAACAGAACACAGTGGAGACACTCCAATGCATTAACCAGGGTTGCAGCTTGTTTTTGAGCACATCTCAGAATAAATTTTCTCCTTTATTGCTGTTTAATTGATGAGTATCCTTAAATCTCAAGGTAAGCCATTTTTTATCATTTGCAAGCAAAATTTATTCACTGTATTAAAAAAATAATCTAACATGAATTGGAGCTGAGGCTGCTATAGGTTGCAAAGATAACTCATAAACTCAGATTCACAACAGTATTATGGTTCTTATTGATTGATTTTTAAATATTGTTCATTTGAACTTCTAAAATAAATTTAAACAGTCCTTTTAATCTGTTACATATGTTAGTTTTCCCAATAAAATTATATTTGAAAAAAGACTGAAAGTCTCCTAACAAATCTCTAACAACAATAATGTTGGGGGATAAGTATGTCCCAAACAGTGCGTAGAATTTTTTTAGTATTTTTTTTTTTTTACCATTTTTAGTAATTTTAGTATTGGTTGTTTATATGAAATTCACATTTATCGGGCCATTCTATATTTTACCTGGCATCTCTACCCCATATCCAAACCAACTGACTCACTATATTGGGGTATTTTTGGCTCAGTTTGGTTTGATTTGGTTGGGTTTTGTTAATGCTGGTTTAGGTTTGGTTTGTTTTTCATTGGCTTCCCTGCCAAATCTCTTACCCTGGGCAGCCCTCAGTTTTCTCACATGAATGAGACAAGTAACAGCCATCATTCTACCCACCTTGCAAAGGACGAAGACATCAGAGGATGACAAGAGGGAAGAATCCTGAAAGTGGAGCCACCAAGAGGTGACTCTCTGAACAAAGGCAAAATGGGGAGAGCGGTGGGTTTCTTGGGGGTGGCCTTTCCCCTTCTTTGATGGGAACATTGGGACACTACCCCTCTGTTTAAAAGACTATGCCGGTGCTCGCTTCGGCAGCACATGTACTAAAATTGGAACGATACAGAGAAGATTAGCATGGCCCCTGCGCAAAGAGGACACACATATTCACGAAGGGTTCCCTTTTTTTATGGTTACCAAAGCGGGGGGCGGGGAGAGGGATAAATTAGGAGTGTGGGATTAACACATACACACTACTATGTATAAAATAGATAAGCAACAAGGACCTACTGCATAGCACAGAGAACTATACTCAATATTTTGTAATAACCTATAAGGGAAAAGAATCAGAAAAAGAATAGATATAGAGAGATTTAGATAGATAGGTATAGATATGTATAACTGAATCACTTTGCTGTATACCTGAAACTAACGCAACATTGTAAATCAACTATACTTCAATTAAAAAAAAAAAAAAGACTATGCCGTAGGTACACGGACAATGAATTAAACACTCAATATGCAAACAGCTCCAGTAAGTTAAAGAGAAAGCTGACAGCCTCCAGTAGAAAAATGATGGGACATGCCCTGCAATGCAGCAGGCTCCAGGGCCTACTAACCGTGCATCTCAGGAAGGATCCTCAGCCTCGCCAAGCCTCATACAGACCATAGGGTCTATGAATGGGGTTAACACGAAGATTAAATGAAATAATACATCCCATAAAACATTCGGTGCTGGCGCTGTTCCCTCAGTTAATGAAAGCTGTACTTAATCATCTCAAGAGAAAAAAATACATATAAATAAGCAAAAAAACAAAGAGAAAAATTCTACTTTACTAGAAATAAAGTAAATTGAAATTAAAATAACAGTGAGGTATCATACTGTACTTATGAAATTGGCAAAGATTTTAAGGATTTTAATAACATTATTTAAAGGAGCAAAAAAAGGTTCATAAATATTCAACAAATGAAGAATGATTAAATGAATAGTAAGAGAATAAACATATAGAGAATGGTTAAATAAACAATGAAATTTTTAAACAAATAAGGGAATGGTTGAACAAATTATGAAATTCTTTATGCTGTACATTATAATAATGACCATATAGTATTTTTGTGACACGAAAAAAATTATTGGTTAAAGAAAATTGATACTGAAATACTGGGAAGTGAGTGCGGGTTAGGAAGAGATTACAGAATGCTCATTGTATGTGTGTATAACCATCTTTTTCCTCCCCCCTCCCCCCTCTTCTTCCTCTTCTGTCTCTGTGTCTCCCTGTCTCTGTCTCTCTCTCTCTCTCTCTCCCTCCCTCCCTCCTTCCCAGGAAGAGCAGTGACCCCCAGTTTCCTACAATGCACTGCCTTCAGTGAGTGTCCTACAAAAGTCCTGACTGATGCGGAGTACAATTACGGACTCTTGACATTCTATTTTGAAGCATCCCACATTGAACATCTTGGGGCCACTCTTCCCATTAGAACTGCTCCTCCTCCAGCCCCTTGCAGACAACCACCATTCATCCCAAGAGCTGGGGGCCGCCCCGAGAAAAGGAGGACCTGGCCTAATTGTAGACACACCAAGAGGGTTCACGTTGGACCCTCCCAGGCCATTTTCTCTAATCCTACACCAACATCCAGTGACTGCATTCTGCATTCATTCTCCAAAACAAGATGTAACAAGCACCAAACCTTCGGGTCCACTCAGGGAGCCCTCAGTCTGAGGGAGACACTGACCCTGAGTTACAGTACCCCGAGATGCAATAAGACTGCTGTTGTAATGGTGAGGTACACACAAGACAATGAGCACCAGGGGAATAAGAATAGGGGTTTGGGAGTCTGGGATGGCTTCACAGGGGGAAAGTGCGGGAGCCACTGGAATCTTTGAAGCAGGGAAGAATATTCCAGACCAAGAGAACCGCATACTCAAAGCCACCAAACTCGAGACCATGGCAGATCAGGGACCCTACGGGTATTTAACGTGGGGTGGGGTAGAGGTGGTTGGACCAGGCCGAGCAGAGCCCTGAATGCTCGGTAAGGGGCACCTGCTTCATCCCGGTCATGCTATATAATGGACGGACAGGCAGAGATTGGCCAGCATCAGCTCCTCGTGGACACTCGATTGCGTGTCCCCTCCCCTGCCTCTCTGTGCTCAGGGAGAAGTCTGCCTCAAAGCCCCAGTTTTCAGATGGTCACAGCAGAGGGTTTGTTCAGACACCAGGACAAGGAGGTTTCCGAGTAACAGTCATCACTTCGGCCACCACGATAGCCATCCTTCCCAAACGCAGGCCCATAGGACCCTCACCCCCTTCTCTAGACCTGCCTGGCGCGCCCAGCCTTGGCCCCAGAGGAGATGTTGTCTAGACAGTGGCTGAAGGCCATGTCCCTGTTCTCACCAGGTCAAACCAGCAGCCCAGGGGCTCTGGTGAACTGGGAGTGGCCTCTCTCCCCAATCCTGATCGCAGGTGGCAGCTGGGGAGGCCTGGACACAGTCTGTCCTCCGCCCAGGACGAGGCATGTCTCCAGCCACATACGGCAACTCCGAGAAAACAAAACAAAGCACCACCATTAACTCCTTGCCTGCACCGGCCCTGCTTTCTTTAAATCCAGTTGCAATCTTAGAAGCCCGACATCGCCTGAAACAAAAGCCTCACTGATGCCTGGAAGATGGCTTTGGTGAAAGTAGAGCTTATTTCAGAAAATCAAAGCAAAGAAAAATATTGAATACAATTCAGACGCATAATGCATTATTATGGGCTTTTATGGATTTTATGTATAATTTCATGTAAAGTTAAGAGGCTGAAGCGATCTCTTACATTCAGCTGTATTATCAGCCCAGCTCCAAACAATGTTCCACATCTTATTATGTTCACAGTTGACACACTATCAGAGAAATGTGCAGCTGTCTTACTCTGCTATTCATTTCCTCATTACTATTTTATAAATATATGATTAACAGTTATTGCAGCTGCCTAATTCACATTTATTGCAAATGCAACCCCACAAATGAATGCTCAAAGCAAAGAGATGTGGTTTTAGAGTAATTTAAATTTTACAGTTCCATTTACCCTGCTTTTTAATTTACTGCATAATGACCCCATTAGAATAAAGCACATCTGGAAGTTCTTTGGGGAACATTTAATTTTCTGTGGCTTCAGTACTAACAGAACTTGTACCATAAAGCCCACAGATGCCTTGAAGACTGTACAAATTTCCACATTTTATGCCAAGATGCCGGTTAATTGCACAGACGAGACAACTACAGCAAAGAGTGAAGATACGCTTCCCCGTGCTGAGAAGTGAAGACACCGAACCGGGATCCCACTCTTTGCAAAGTTTGCACCTCAAAAACCTGAAACCAGCTGCCTGCTTTTTGACGTCCATTTAGCTCTGTTCCTTTTCAGGAGAGAGGCCACCTCGGACCATGAGTTCCCCTGGAGCTTCTCTTGCTTTTCCCACACAACTTTGTCCCAAACCCTATTTGGCCCGCACCGCGTGTAAGGGAAAGCAAGGTAGTTTGCAGAGCTCCAGAAGCCACGAGAGGCTGGTGCACGAGCTGGGCTCAGCCTAGCCCTCATCTGCTCACGAGGAGGCTACAGATGCGGCCAGATTCCAGCAGGCCACGTTAGCGGACTCATTCAGAGTATTCAAAATTGATTTGAATATTCAATACAGATCACTGCAGCAGAACTCATGTATGAGAAATGTGAATCCATTGCCATTGATTAGCTAATTTATGTTCTACAACTAATCGAAGTACAAATCTCATTAGCCACAGGTCAGTAAGGCTCAGAGAGAAAAAGATAATCATTTTGGTAGCCTAGTTGGCTGTAAAGACACAATTAGAAGCTGGCCGGTTTTCCAGGACTCTCTGCCCATCCTCCTGGCTCTCAGGCCAACTGTGAAGCGAAAGAAAGGTAGCTCTTCCCCACGGTTCACTGTGAAAGACATCTTCATACGTAATGATCCGAGGTGCTTCTTTCATCTCATCCAACAATAACAAACACGACTTTATTGCTTCTAGACGTACATAAAGCCCACAAGCTATTTAGAGCCACCACATGCGCTGGAAGCACAATGTTAATTATTACCTTTTCCATACTTGAAGCATTGGGTAAATATAAGGTTTCATGGCTGGGGTTGGGGGTGGGAGACGGCCAAGGCTTTCCATATTCTGATGCTATATGCATTTTAAAAACCTCCCTTTGTGAAGCACAGGGAAGCCATGCATTATCAAATTAGGATTTGTAGTTTAAACCTTGAGCCCTGCTCAGTCAGTTTTGGGCAGAGATTTTTAACCAATCTTAAATATGGAAGATGACAGGAAAACGACCCATTGAGGAGAGAGCAGAATCCTGTTTTAACTTCACAGGAAGAAGCAAAATCCCTGATATTGATCAAATTAGGATGGCCAGCAGCAAGTTCCTCCTGCTGCTAATCTCTGCTGGTGACGTCCACAGGATGGCATTTTTCAAAGGGACATGGTTTCAACAGTGTTGGTATAAACAGAAAAGCAAGACTCCTGGCGGACTAGCCTTCTGCTGGTCATGTAGCCCCTCTGTGTCTTTCGTCATAAAAGACAATGGATCAAACTGGGGACCTTTGCTAAATGACCAGGAACAGAACCCAAAGTGAGGTTTTTCTGAAAAAGCAAATAAGAAAACAACACACCAAACTCCAGATGTTTTCACTGACCCATGATTTCCAGGTCATTGCAATGTCACACTGGGTCCATAAAAGGCATTACTGCTGGCCGGCCAATGCATCTTTTAGGAGTGTTAATCCATGTTCTCTTGAAACAAAGGACCATCCACATTCCTTCAGGTCCACTATAGTGAGGAGTAGGGCATTTTTTAACACAGAGGGCTGGGAGCGGAAGAAACGGGCATCTCATCTTCCCCCACTAGGACCTGGTATTAAACCGCCGGGCAAAGGGCCATCGCACGTGCCCTAAAATTGAAAGAATACTCCACGTTTTCATTTTTTAATTTTACTTCCTTGAAAACGCTCTAGAACTATGGCCATTTTGATGGACTAGCTCCCTCCCACTCAAAGCCACTGTGTCCCCAAACCTGTAGAAAATAGAACGTTCCAGTTGTTCTGACAGCACCATGTCCTTACGGACAGATTAACTGCCTTGAGGCTGAAGCTCACAGATGTAACCCCGTCGCAGCAGCTTTATTTTTTATGTTAAAGAGTTTAATAACAGGCTACACTGTACAACACTAATATCGGACATCAAGTGGGAA
The DNA here is from genome assembly GCF_028564815.1 of Eubalaena glacialis. Taxonomy (NCBI): domain Eukaryota; kingdom Metazoa; phylum Chordata; class Mammalia; order Artiodactyla; family Balaenidae; genus Eubalaena; species Eubalaena glacialis. The sequence goes on from NC_083716.1 coordinate 8,793,189, forward strand.
GAGAAACCCCAAGGGATCGCAGGTGGCCAAACCAGTTCCCCTCCCCAGGAATTCCAGGCTGTTCTCTGTCGTATGTGACCACACTTGAAGGGCACCAGTTTCCATGTGTAGTCCCCCGCCTTTCCCAGGATGTTGCCAAATGTGTTAGATCTTGGAAGGAGTCTGCAACCCCTTTCAGGCTCTACTCTCATGAGAGCATCCCCTCTTCTCTCCCTCCAGCGTGAGCTCAGCCTCTCTGGTTACATTGCACAGTGGTCTCTTCACTCCCACCTTCCAGGGAGCCCACCAGTGACTGTAGCTGCAGCTAGTCAAATCCTAGCCCTTCCATGCACTCTGTTGTTATTTCTGTTTTTAATTAAGCAATACTTGACACACAAAAGAATATATGAAACACGTGTGCAAGTTATGAAGCATAATAATAACATACACCTCATAAAACCAGCACTCACCTGGAGAAACAGAAGGTTACCAACGCTGGTAGTGTTATCTATTTGCTCCATCCCAGTTCATCCCCTTGCCTCTTCCAAAGGGTTAGCCAGGATCTTGAATTGTGTGCTTATCATTCCATCACCTAAACAATATTCTTTAGTGTTGACTGGTTTCTGAGTTTTATCAAAATGGCATTTTCCTCTGTGTGATCTTCTGCAGGTTGCTTGGTTCACTCAGCATCACGTCTCTACGATTCACACAGGTTTTTGTGGGTAGCTGGAGCTCATTCATTTTCACATACGTATAATGTTCATAGCCCATTTAACCATTCTCTTATCAATGGATATTAGGGTGGCTTCCAGTGTTTTGCTTTTACCCACAGCACTGCTATGAAGTCCTCAGAGCACATGTCCTGCTGCACACGAACAAGAGTTTCTCTGAGGTCTAGTATGTACCTAAGAGTGGGGTGCTGGGTTGCAAATACTTAGCTATACAAGACAATGCCAATTTGTTTTCCAAAACGGTTTTCTAATTTACCCTCTCCAGCAATATGTAAGAGTTCCCATTCTCCACATCCTCACGAAGGCATGGTATTGTCAGACTTCTTCAATTTTGTCAACCTGGCGAGAGTAAAATGGTAAGTCTTTGTGGGGTTTGTGTGTATGTATCCGTGTGTGTGTCTAAATATAGCTATATCTTTATTATCTTAAGGTGATGAGGAATACTCAGGAAAAAATCAAAGAAGAAAGAGAACTTCAGTAACTGATTATATGGGAAAAGCAGGACTGCTCACACCAGGTTACTGGTGGTTTGGTAATTTTTTTTCAAGCTTTATTGAGATATAATTGACATATAGCAAACATTGTATAGATTTAAGGTGTACAATGTGATGATTAGATTTTTGTATATACTGTGAAATGATCACAATAAGGTTAGTTAATACATCCATCACTTCACATAGTTTCTTTGTGGTTTTAATTTGCATTTTCCTAATTACAAATGAGGTTGAGCATCTTTTCATATGTAATTGGCCAATCCTTTTTACTATTTCCTAAAATGTCTGTATGAACAAGTCCTTTCCCCATGTTTCTATCACATTGTTTGTTTGTGTCTTATTATTTCCCATTTGTCTATAATCTGGATGCTAATCTTTTGTTATTTATGCTGCAAATATCTTATCCAACTTTTTCTTGAAAGAAGTTCTGAATTTTAATGTAGTCTAACTTATCAACCGTTTTGCATTTTGCTTAAGTAACCCTGTCCTACCTTGAGGTCATAAAAGGATCTCCTCTATTTTCTTCTTAAAATGTTCAAGTGTTGCCTTTTAATTTAATCCATCACATTTAATCTATCTGGGATCGATTTTGTGTATGGTGTGAGGTAAGGACCCGATTTCACTTATCCCACGTGGTTAACCAGTGCTCCCAGCCCTTTTTACTGAGTTGTCTATGCTTCCCCCTCAATGGTCTGCAGTGTCATTTGTGCATGGTCTGCATCCAGGCTTTCTATTCAGTTCCGTTAGACATCTGTCTATTGTTGGGCCAGTACCACACAATCACAATGACTGTAGCTGTATAATATATCCTGATGTTTGATAGGGCAGTCACTCCCCACCCCCTTCATGCATACACAACTTTTATTTGGCTATTTTCAGTTTGGTCGACCCGTTTTCCAGGAGCAAAAAGAAGAAGGAGGAGGAATAAAAGGAAAAGAAGAATGGTAGCTGATTTCTATGTGCCAACCTCTGTGCTAAGAATCTGACATATATTATCCCATTTAAACCCAATAACTCTGCAAAATACTTTTTTTTTTTACCTTTATTTCATAAATAAGAAAAATGAGGGCTTCCCTGGTGGCGCAGTGTTTGGGAGTCCGCCTGCCAAGGCAGGGGACACGGGTTCGAGCCCCGGTCCGGGTAGATCCCACATGCCGCAGAGCAACTAAGCCTGTGCGCCACAACTACTGAGCCTGCGGTCTAGAGCCCGTGAGCCACAACTGCTGAGGCCCGCGTGCCTAGAGCCCGTGCTGCGCAACAAGAGAAGCCACCGCAACAAGAAGCCTGCGCGCCGCAACGAAGAGTAGCCCCCGCTCGCCGCAACTAGAGAGAGCCCGTGCGCAGCAACAAAGACCCAACTTAGCCAAAAATAAATAAATAAATTTATTTTTAAAAAAAAAGAAAACTGAGGTTCAGAATGGTTTAATGACTTGCCAAAGTTAAACACCAAATAAGCAGCAAAGATGCAAATCCTAACTCAATCTATTGGACTCTCAAGCCAGTGCTCTTTCAGTTCCACTGGGGAAGCTTAGATTCCCAGAATCGTGTTAAGAATCTCTGTTTTAGATGCCACCAGACTTGCACCTTTTCTCTGCCCTGCTTGGAAACTGTGGCTGGGTGTCTGAGGCTGGGCCTTCACCTGAGGGCTTCGTGAAGCTGACTTGGCTCCTCCGAATTCCTGCCTCTGACACAGATCCTCCCCAGAACGTGCTGTCAGCCTGGCGAATTGTCCTTTGTGGAGCATTTCTCTTTAATCGTGAAGCATTCTCTGCTCACCCTGGATTGTGGAAGGGATAGGAGGAAGCAAAGTGGAAGCTATTCCAGAAGAGATTCAACCTTCCACCTACAGCTTTTGCCAAGAAACTCAAGAAAATGCCCGGCACTGTCCTTTTCAGATGAGAACAGCTGAGCTCTCCATGCCCATAATAAACCCAACCGGCCTGGTGGAGTCACTGGCGTTAATTACGTGGTTGAGGTTAAACATATTTTATGGACAAAAGCAATGATAGACGGGGTCTTCGCACAAAAGATTTCAGCTCATTTGAGATTTAACCATTTTTAAATTTAATAATTTTTTTAAAAGCCATGATTGTAAAGGTGAGATCTAATTCCACTGCCTATTATGAGCAGCCAAACCCGAGGCTGCAGCTCGGAGCCAGCAGAAGATGACTCAGGACTGGGGGATGAGACAGCTGGACAAGGAAGGGACAGGCCTCCGCGTGCGACTGTGGGCTCGTGCAAAGATCTGCTGCATCAATTAGGGCCCGTCTCGTTTCCTGGCAGGTCTAATGGCAAATGTCTAATTTACTTTTCCAATTTTATCACAGTATTTTCCCTTTCAGTGTTCATCTACTGTCCTGATTTCCTTTGTCAGCTGCCCTGCCTGTGTCTGTGAATTTATTTTTAAGCAGTGTTAAGAGGCCTTATGTTACATTTCAAAACCAATCCAAAATATAACAGGCTACTGTCTGGGGCAGCAAGGCAGGATAGTGGGTACACACATGTTGACTTGCTGGCCACTGAGCCATTGGGGAAAGTCAGTCCACGAGTCAGAAAGAGATACCAGGAGACTCAGCTATGAAACCCACCGCTCCAGGAGATCTTTCCACGGCTCTTCTGGTTCTGTGCCCGGATCACATGGCTAGTTGGCACAGACCCATATCCTCACCCCTCTCCCGACACCTCATTGCGTTTACCCAGAGCCCCTGGTCACTGGGCCAGGTGAGGGATTTGCAGAGGAAGTGGGAGGGACCCTCACACCCCAGGACTCTGAATGCAAGCCGGGCCACAGTCCCCAGGGCCCCAACTCTGCGGTACCATGATCCGTGCCTTGCCCAAAGTGGGCATTTGCACTGAAAGTGCAGCCTGGTTCTCTGTCCACTGGGCTGGGGAGGAGGCTCTAATAGGGGACATTTTGAAATAGTTCAGTCCAAGAAACTAAATTCTCCAAAAGCTCCCTTAAAGAAAACTGTGTAAAACGAAATCCGTTGAAATGTACCACCACCAAGGTCCTCTTTGGAATTGTTGCCAAACCTCCCTGCCTCTAGTCTTGCCCTGAGGTTGAGGGATTCATTCTCCACTGTGTAGCCGGATGACGTTTCTAAAACACCTATCTGATCATCTCCCTCTCCCCTGCCTCCCCTGCCATGAGGCTCCGCATGGCATTGGGGCAAAGCCCACCACCCTTAGCCTGGATCACATGTGGCTGCAGGATACGGCCTCTGCTGCCACTCCCCTCTCCTCTGCGGTCCAGCCATGCTCAGTGCTCTCTCGCAGCACTGGATCTTAGCACAGGCTGAGCCCTCACCCTGGAACGCACTTCCTGTCCCCACCCCTAACAAAGCCCTGCCAACTACCTAGTGAGCCCTTAGTAGACGACTAGACACCAAGCCCTCTACTAAGCACTTCAATGACATTACCTACTTTTGTTCTCCACGGCCCCAGGTAGATGTTTTAAAGGTAGAAAAACTGAGGCTCAGAGATAGTAGGTGATTTATCCATTGTACCACAGTCAAGGCCAGGCTGGGATGCTGAGATACTGCAGGGCCTTCCTTATCCTCCTTCCACCCCAGGAGATAGATGGAGATTGGGGTGCTCCTCTGTACCCCCATAGCCTTCTGTGCTGTGTTGTACTCTCCTATTGACCCCCAGAAAGCAGTCCCCCTGAAAGCATTTGTCTTTGTGTCCCCAGCTCCTGACCAACGCCTAGCACACCGACGGTGCTCAGTTAACATGTACCAAAAAAAAAAAAAAATGGATGAACCATTGGGAGAGATACTTATTGGTAAATGGATTTGTTATATAACAGCCACAGACGAATACTACGGAGCTGTGTGCTGTGTAGTTATTCTGGAGAATGCCGTGGGGACATAGCCACTCAGTACCCCAGTGATGGCTTGAGAATTGGAGGGTTGTCCTTGGCAAGTTTTGGTCCCCAGCCCCTCCTCTCGTGCCACCCAGCATGCTTCTTGGTTAGCTCTCAGTGCCATTAGCTGTATAATCAGGGCCCAAGTTTGAGTATTCTCTATTAAACATATTATTAGAAAGATAAATCGGTTGCCTGATCCAATGTTTCTTGAGGCACATGCAGGTAAATTACATTTATCCAGATGTTTAGCAGATCCGTGCCAAACCATTTAAAATGTAAAACAGATAATTTCCTTAAGCCTTATTTTCAGCTTCCCAAGGATCACTCCTTGGCAGCTGGCTGGGCAGATGAATGCTGGAGAAAAATTAAGGGCTGTCTGTATCTTTCAAATTGACATGAAGAGCAGTTGGGTTCTGCTAGAAACTAAGAATGACCACAAAATGTAATTATGATTGTAATGAGAATGGGTTAAGCTTAAACTATTTCTCATTTTCATTGCAGTCACTGCTACAAGATGGAGTGGAGATTAATGCCAGGCCATTTCCTGTGCTTGTTACACTCTTTGTCATTAGAATAAAACATCACCATTTGAGCATCTCATGGATACTGAGAAGGATGGGCAGGGAGGGGTGGCCACACAGAGCACCGGCCAACTCTCTGTGCTCTGGCGGGCTCCTCTGCAGTTGGCACAGGGAACAGGGTAGATTCGCTGTAGCCCAGAGCACCCATCCCATCTCACCATTCTGCAGCCCAGACCAAGACTTACAGCCTCATTCTCTTCAACTGCAGAATGGGGACAATAGCACAGTTCTCCTTCCCAGGGCTGCTACAGCTCTCCACAAAGAAATGGCTTATGAAGGGCTTTGCAAACTGTAAAGTACTGTTCGCCTGCAAGGGAGGAAGATAACGCGGGTGCCGGCTTCTGAACTAACAAGATCTGAGTTCATTTTCCAGATCAACAGACCTGATTGTGTGAACTTGATCAAGACACTTGACACTGAGAGCCTCAGTCTCCTCATCTGTAAAATGAGGATAGACCATTCACCGCATTAGGGTCTTGTGAAAAGTAAAAGAGGTGACGAATATCATGTGCCTGAAATGGGGTCTGACGTATATATAGTGTCCCGTGAGTGGCGGCTTAATTGTGGGGGATGGTCATTGCCAATGTCATCATCTTCATTATTAGATGCGGACTCACTAATATTCTAAAACGGTACAATTAACAATGCTGAGGATTGTTCACTCAAGTCAGGAGTTTTGCATCACAGAATTCTTTGTTTGACCAAAGTCTTACCTACAAGTCTCACCTGTGAAACAGGAGGGAGCAGAGCTGTTTTGGTTCAAGAGGAAGTGGGGGGCCCAGGGCCCATCATCCAACTGCTGTCCCCAGCAGCTCCTAAGGGTGCAGCTCTGGAGAGCCCAAGTACTAAGCGAATACATTTTTTCGTCTGGATCTTGCAGCCCGTTACCTGCTGCCTGGCTCCCTGGAACTCCTCCTCATCCATTATGGGGCTCCTCCAGGGTCACCTCTATTTGACATCCCCAAGCAGAGTTAGTCCCTGTCCCTTGTGGGTTGAATTGGTATTTAGCAGCTGGGAAGGACCTTGGCAGCCACCTATTTTTGAAAAGTTGTATAGCAACCATTACCAACTCCAAAAGATTTTCATCACCCTGAAAAAAAAACCTGTGCCCATTAGCTGTTACTCCCCATTCCCCTCCCCGCACCAGCACCTCTCAAGCATTAATCTACTTTCTACCTCTATGGATTTGCCTATTCTGGGCAGTTCATACAAATGGCACAGGACCTGATCAGTAACACATGTCTAATAAATGGATGTAAGAACATAAGAGTAAGAATTTCAATTAAAAAAATATAAAGTTTTTAAAAAGATTTCCTCACCAAACATCAAGTGCTTTTTGATGTGATAAATTACGAAGTACCAAGCACTCCCTATGAAGTATTCTTGCCCCCAAAATGTTCATTAAACCTAACTTCTAGCTCACAGAAAATATAGGACATAAAGGTACAAGTGAAATGACACCACAAGGAAGCAAACAGACAAACTCAGAATGTAGAACATTCTAGAGGACAACTGATTGTTTTCTCCAATGGGTCACTAACTTGTGGAAAAAAGGTGTGTGAGTGAGACTATTCTAGAATAAAAGATACTTAAGAGGGACTTCCCTGGTGGCGCAGTGGCTAAGAATCTGCCTGCCAGTGCAGGGGACACGGGTTCAAACCCTGGTCCAGGAAGATCCCACATGCCACAGAGCAACTAAGCCCATGCGCCGCAACTACTGAGCCTGCGCTCTAGAGCCTGCACGCCACAACTACTGAAGCCCACGTGCCCTAGGGCCCGCATGCCACAACTACTGAGCCCGTGTGCTGCAACTACTGAAGCCCGTGCACCTAGAGCCTGTGCTCTGTAATAAGAGAAGCCACCGCAGTAAGAAGCTCGCACGCTGCAACCAAGAGTAGCCCCTGCTCACTGCAACTAGAGAAAGCCCACGCACAGCAAGGAAGACCCAACGCAGCCAAAGAAATAAATAAATAATAAATAAATAAATAAAAGCTACTTAAGAGATAACTGGGAGATTCTATTGTTTGCTTTAAAATATACCCCCAGTCAACCCTTTCCTAAAGGCCCCTCTCTGTAGAAGGATTGCACTCCCAGCCCCTGGAGAGCAGGACGAGCAAAAGAGAGATGAGAATATGGGACATGAACACTTCCCAGATGCAGCTTGACAAGCCTTTGCATGTCACTCTCTTTTCCCAGAAATGGGCTACTCCTTCAAGCTGGGCCTGAGGATAAAGCACTGAAGCCAATCTGTGACAGATGTGGAACGTGAGCCAAGAAAGAAACCTTTGTGGTTAGAAGTCACTGAGATTTGGGGGTCACTTGTTATGACAGCATAACATGTCCTAAGCTGACTAACATAACAACCCCTATCAGATATTAACATGAAATTGTAGTTATAAAAAAATGCCCATAGTTTGTAGAAATGCATATTTAAGATGGTAGGGATGAAATGTCCACACGGTAGGCAAAATTCTAAGCTAGCCGCCAAGATTCACACCCCCCTGCTGTACCCACTCTGAATACTGCCTTCCCCCTGAGTAGAGGCAAAACCTGTGAATATGATGGTATATCACTCCCGTGATGTGTTGCTAATTAGTTGACTTTGAGTTAATCAAAAGGAAAATTACCCTGGGTGGGCCTGACCTAATCAGGTGAGCCCTTAGCCGAGGGTAAAGTGTCAAAGAGATTCTCCTGCTGGCCTCAAAGGAGAAGCAAACAGCGATGTTGTGAGCTGCCTATGGAGAGGACTGCCTCTAGCAGCTGGGGACTTCAGTCCTACAACAAGGAGCTGAATTCTGCCAACAGCTACATGGGGCTGAGGCCCCTGAGCCTCAGGTGAGACCCCAGCCCTAGCTGACATCGGGATTGCAGCTTTTGGAGGCTGAGCAGAAGATCCAGCTAAGTTGTGCCCAGGTTCTCAAACCACGGAAACTGTGAGATAACAAATGTGTGTTGTTTAAGCAGCTAAATCTGTGGCAGTTTGTTGCACAGCAATGGAAAAGGAACACAGTGTCTGTGATTAGCTTCAAAATAATTCAGCAAAAAACATGGGAGATAGGCAAAGCAAACATGGCAAAATCTTGTTAATGCTTGAATCTGAGTGATGGGTAGATGATGTTCATTATACTATTCTGCCCAGTCTCATGAAGGTTTGAAATTTTTCATAATAAAAAATAGTAAAGGATGCCAGAATGTCATCTCCCTTAGGTCAAGGGCCCTGACAGTTCTGTTCATCACTGTAACTCCAGCAACTAGCACCGTGCCTGGCACATAGTAGGTGCTCCGTAAATAGCTGTTAGATCAATCAATTGACGTATGGGTATGTTACAGTTTATGAACTCACAACATCTTTTTGCATTAACTCCCTTTTACAGATGCAAGAACTGAAGCTCGGGGAGTTTGTGACTCAAAGTTGTGTAATGAGTAATTGATGAGACTAGGATTCAGGTCTTCCAGTTCCTGACCAAAAACCCACTGGTCTCTCTTTGGAGTATAATATCTGCCATCCAGGTTTTCTTTGGGATTTAAATAGTTGCTGTTTCATTCTGGTTTATCAGGAGAATTTACGCACACCACCCCAGTCGTATTGAGACATCCGTTGGAAAACCCAGCCAGGCAGGTTAAATGTTAATTTCCTTTCTACTGTACCATTGTCTCACTTCCTTCCATGAATCAAAGTGAGTAAAAGGTTCTTCACTTACTGACATAAAACAAATTGAACAAATTATGTTACTTAACTGAGGAAGAACTAGTCGCCAGTGATTCTAGCCCAGCCTGAGCTGAGCTTTCTCTCCTTATTAACATTCACTTGCAAATGAGGTTTGGATTTTTTAATGGAATGTTGCGTTGACCTCATTAGCATATCTGACTGCATCACATCGGTGGTCCTATTCCCAGGCACTGCTTCTAGGTAACCCAGCCGCCTCTGCCCGCTTCTTAGCAGCCTATGAATCACAATCATCACCAGGCCATGAATCAGAGCCGTAGGTGGAAGCCATTTCTAACGATGATATCAGTAACTTCAGAGTGCACAGAGGGCTCGGAGTGAGTAAGAGCCTTCCCAGATGTTAAATAACTAGCACAGACTGCTGCACATTTCTTTTTCTTGAAAAATGCTGATCACAGAGAGCGGGAATTTTAAGGTCTCATCCAGGGCCATTTTGGCTTCCACTGGCCGGACCTCTGGGGGATCCTGGGGGAGCCGTGTCTCTGAACACAAGTCGTGCACAGACACACATTGGTTGGTTATTGTTGGAAGGACTGCTATCTGCATGGAGCGTATGTGAAAAGCCCGATGCCCTCCTGGTGAGGCTGGAAGATGGGACAAGATCTTGCTGGGGACTCAATGGCCCCAGAGAGGGTTGCGCTCTGCCCTTCACCACTCTGTATCTGGGCCCCTTAATTCACCTCTCTAGATCTTATATTCTTATTTCTGCAAAGTGAGGATGACAATAATCATTCTTGTCAACCCTATTTCACAAATGGGGAAATTGAGGCTCACAGGGGAAGCCGTGATAAGGCCAAGCCTGGAGCCCAGACCTGCCCATCTCCAAAGCCCAGGATGTTTCTCTATGGAACACGAGGTCTCAGGAACATCCTGTCACTGGAGGAATGGATTTCTGCAGAGGAGTCAGGGAGCTAACAAATGACATTTGCAGTTCCCATCACTAACTTGCTCCCTCGGCCTCTCACAATGCTGCGTGACCTGAGGAACAATCAAAGGAGAAGAACTTAAAAGCCACTTTAAATTTCAGACCAATTCAATTTTGGGATATCACTCGTGAGGTGTAGCTTCTAGACGAAATTTCTAAATGACTAATACTCTTCTTTGTCCATTTCAGGGGAAAATGAATGTTGCTGCTCACATTTGACATCAATCGCCCAATCACATGTTGTCACATCCTTACTCAGCTCTGTGACAAAGGCAGAGGAAAGAGTCCACGGCTGAAATTGTGCTGTTGGGCGAGGAATCAATTCAGGGACTCTGGCGATGATGGAATAGGGAACAAAATGAAATTTGGCTAAAGAAGCTCCATGTAATGGGTCATGTTGAAGAGGAAATGGAAATAAGAGGTTCATGCTTTATAAGGATGGCTATTCATTTCACGTCTAGTTTTTAAAATTCTATCTGTGTATTAACTTGGTTCCAGGATGCCATTGGTGAGTCTGTCAGGGAAAGTGACTGGCCACGGGACAGAAATGGTGAGGTGCCCATGACTGAAGTCCTAGGGCAGGCCAGGTCCACCACCTGCAACTTCAAAATCAGGCCTCCGCTCTTCTGGTTCACATACCCACAAGGAATTATTTTTCTACTGCCAACAAAAAAGAAAGGAATCCTCTGAATCTAAACCAAGGCCAGTGTGTGGAAGTTGGTAACCAGAGCTAAACTGGAACTGCCAAGGCTCAGAGATACTTTTGAAATCTTCTCGTGACAGGAGAACAGGTAAGAGATTCCAAAGATCACTGTGAGGGGTGTGGGGTCAGTGGTTTCTGTTGGCTTCTGTGTACACCATTTTGCTGTAAGCGGCTTATTTATATAGGCCCCATTTCTCCATCATGACCCAATTTTGCAATGATATGATTGGTGGGGCATGGGCAGCTTCGGCCAGGAGAGAGCAGGTGTATCACAGATATTAATATTCAGAGAAGAAAACAGTCAGGACTTCGTTCCTTCTTCACTGTCTGAGGAAGAACACGGAGAACCCAGGGCTTTGGGGCCCACGACAAGCTCTTCATTCCTGTCCTCCGCCTGGAGCTGGTCTTCCAGAGGCAAGTGTGAAGGTGACAAAGGTGAATGATGGGGCTAATCCCACCCTCCCACCATAGGGATATGCTTTTATGGCCATGTCTTTGATGAAACAGCTTGGCTTGTCCCCATGGTCCTTCTTGCATTATCTATGAAAGGCATGTTCTATGTTATTGACTGTCGGGGGTTAGTATCAATAGGGAGCAGGGACCTAGTCATGGATTAAGGTTTTTTACAGTAATTCTCATAGACATACTTTCTCTTTAGAAGTTCTTTCTCCACAGGTTGTGCTTTCCTGGGATGCAATCTTGACAGATACCATGGAGCCCCTTGAATGAGCAGCAGTGGTAAGAGCGGGGGGGCTGCAAAGGCAGCAGAGACCATGAAGGTAGAAGTGACAGGATCTGATGACGGATGAGGTAGGTTTGGGACAAAGTGGTGAGAAGACCAGAAAAATAACTGAAGTCTCAAGTCTGGGGAAATGATGGTCCCATTCACAGAATAGGCACCTAAGGAGGAGATGAAGACTGCAGAGATGGACGTGATGCTGATGAACATCCCAGGGGACACCTGGCCTAGAGAGAAAGGTCTAGGCGGGAGGCGCCGTTGTGCCGATGACGCAGTAGATGAGCCCTACAATCAGTGGGCTCACCAAGGGAGACACGCACATGTAAATATTTATTTGGAACCATTTCTAAATCTGCATAAAGGATGAGAATTTTAATTACCCACAGAAATGAATGGAAATGTGATCAAGACTCTTAGGAAAAAGGGACCTCTTTCCTGATGGGTTCTTGTCAAAATATACATGGCCGCTTCCTCATCGTTTAATTGGGTGGGCTAATCTCCTCCCAGATATAAAATATTGACGTGAGTTGCTTATTTTCCTAAAAGCTCTAAGTTCAAATATGTAGGTTTGTGTTTTCCTGTAATTAGCATGCTGTATCTATTCAGAATAACTGCAACATCCCTTCCTGGTAATGAAAAGTGATTAATTACCAATTATAGCAAGTATCCAATTTCATGCAGTTTACCACTGGTCTGTACCACTGAATTGCTAGCGTTCTAATTGCAGACATTAAAAGTTCTAGGTAATTATTGCTGAAAGATCAGTAATATTAAAAATATTGGTTGCAGCTATTACTACATTTGCTCTAAACCCAACCAAGACTTAAATTTATGTCTGAGCTGCCAGCTGTTTCATCAGTCTATTTCTGTTACTAGTTTGGAACAACTGGTTTTTTTTTTTTCCCCCTTTTCTCAGAGCCTATTACAACAAGTCCATTAACAGCTCTGGGCTCCCCATTCTGTAAAGCTTTCATTAAGTGAAACAAGCTAAAAAATCACTAGTAGGTGCCTTTAGCAAAGTAGGGAGGTAATTATCTCATTTACAGATAACTATGTGCATTTCATTTTTCAAAGCACAAAGAGAAAACCAGCTCTAAATGACACTTTTTCGTATTCATTACATTCACTAGAGAAATGTCAGATTAGGAGTTTTCAGTGCAAATGCCGGCATGAACTCTGACAGCAGGTATCAACAACAGGGACATTTGGAGGAAATGTCTTTGTGCCCAAAGTGGAAATCAAGGAAGAGTCCTGGGAGCTTGAAAAGGTGTTTGTCCTCCAAACACCTGAGCTGTACCTCTACATGACTGGTTTATCTGTGAGCATGCCAGGCACAGCTCAGGAAACTAGAGGATCCATGCAAGCCAGATGGTCCTGGCCAGCCGAGGGTGGCCAGAATTACCAAGGCAGATGACTTAGCTTGCACTGTGCATCTACAGGCCAACAGAGGGAGACCAGAGAGATGGCTGAATACCATTCAGTGAGCCCCCTGATGAGCTAACATGGAGGCCAACACAAAGAAGCGTGTGGCCGACTCCATGGAGAGGGAGAATCAGGAATTTACAGAGGAGGGGCTGCTTCAGCCAGGTCTTGAAGGGTGAATAGGAGTTCATCAGCTCCATAGAGAAGGCTAGGAAAGGGCCCCCTAGTGAGAGTTCATATCCAGAGGGCACTGGGACTTCATACTGTCCTTGGAATGAGAGAAGATATTTGGAGACCAGGAACTGTCCAGTTCAGTAGGTCGTTAAACGTGGAATTGTTTCAGAAAGCCTCTCAACCTGGCCCCTTTTGTTGATAACAACAAAATATGATAAACTATTAAAACACTCAACACAAAAGAATTGACTAAATAAACTACAGTACCTACCAACAATGAGATCAAACATAAAACATTAAAATGCTTAGAGAATTGTTTTAAAAGCAAGAGACAAAACTGTATTAGGCAGATTATCTCAAATATGTAAAATCACATGCACAGAAGGCAGAAAATACAATACACGCTAACAGAGGTGGGCCCCGGATTGAAGGGAAGGGTTTTCTCTTTTCCATACTTCTCCGTATTTTTCAAGTTTTTCAATAATTAACTTGTATTTGTGATTTTTTTAAAAGTGAAAAAGATCTGCATAATAACTAACCCCTAGCCAGGGCATAGAAGGAACACGGAAAATTTATATAAAGGAGGTCCCACATTATCAAGGGGCCCACCCCTGACAAACTTAGGTAAGTAGGCCGGGATCTGAAGGCACTTCAAATCTGCAAATAGGTCATAAGAATTACTGAGTAGATATGTAGATTCTATAGTCACAAAGATTTTTTAAAACTTCCATCTCATTAGAGCTGAATTTTGCCCCTGTCTGCCAGACCTCATCACCACACGCTGGCCTTCAGAGGCGCCCTTTTGAGATGACCTCATTATAAGAATAATGGGAGGTGGTAATCTTGAAATAACAGGGTACTTCAGGATGAGGACATCCCTCCCAAGGGATCCAAACACTTCCGGCTGTCATCACGAGGACCACGGGGGTGGAGCATTAAGCATCCTAGAGCCCTCCAGGAAGGGCTACATTCTGGGAGTGTTATGTATTCGTTTAGGGCACATCTACCGTGTATGTGGCTTTCCTCTTCACAGGCTGTATACAGCAGGCAGGCCTGCTGCAAGGGAAACCAGGGCTATAAAACCCGATTGATTGATATTATCCATCACCATTTTTAGGGTCCATTGCACAAACTATTTTGACAGTTGAAGCTCATAAATTAACGAGCAAGCCCAATGTGACACAATGAAGAAGATGTCGTGGCCGCTTCAATTTAACCACTGGGTGATTACTCAGAAATTCGGGGTGCAGAAGGCTGCCTCCTGCTTTTGTTCCTGCTTAGCTAGAAGATAAATGTCTGAAACTAAGGACCCCGGGCACTCAATAATAAAAACCTTTTAGAGAGGAGAGCCTTGCACTAGTTAAAAGAAACCTGTTCCATTTTTCTGGGGGAAAAAATGGAAGTAAGATTTCCCGAAGGCAGACATCAGCCCTTTTATTGAGACTAAAAAGTTCGAATCCACAAAGGAAGAAAAGGAGGGAGGGAGGAGAGAGAGATAAGAAAGAGAGAAAAGGGGGGGAAACAAAGCTGACAGAACCACAACTTAAGGCAGCAGGAGGAATTGCTGAGAAATTAAAGCGAATGAAATGTATGCATTTGGGAGGCATGACGAAACTTCTAAGGTGTTCGCGAGATTAATAAGAAAATCTGTGGCTCCAAATCCCCCAGTGAGCTATTACAGGACTTCATAGCACTCCGTTTGCTCAAAACAAATAGTGGCTGCAGTGTTTTAATCTCTAAAGAGAAGGAAACTCAGATGTGAGTGGGAGGCTTAGATCTTAAAAGGATTACGTATATTCACAGACTGCACAGAACAGAACCCCCAAATGGACTTTCTGTCCACGTCCAAAAGTAATTATTGCCAAAGACAAGCGATGGTTTAAGAGATCGCCCTTCCCAGAGGTATGGTGAAAGGTAGAACCGATTGGAAATAGAGTCACAAGTTAGATCCGAACATTCATTTCATAACTGAGTAAAATGTACTCCTCCTCCTTCTCCTTATGAAAGTAATTCCCTGAAGAAAAAAAAAAATCAAGTGAACAGAATTACCTAGGTACAAGTGGCACCCTTTCAGCTGAGTGGATATCACCCCGTATTTCAGTTGGAGCAACTTTTAAATTACTTGGAGAATTCATGGAATGTTTTTCAGTTTGACAGCTGTCGAGCCAAAAAGCATGCTGCTATGTAGGAAGCAAACCCTCCAAAGATTTATTTTTTTAATGGATTGGAAATTAAAAGGGCTTCAAAATGCCCTTTAGAGACCCAGCCTGGGGATTGGACTATGTTACAAGGAGACTTTTTCTTACAAGTGCTGAGAATTGGGACTGAAAGGGCAGGTCAGAGGCACTTGGATTGCGTTTACATGAAGCAGAACAAGTGTTTGAGAAGTGAAAGATGCAATCAAGCTAGTGGGTTATTGTGTCTACACAGTACCAAAACACCAGGTTGGCCGGATGTCTTCTACCAACTCTGAAGTCTAGGAACGGGAACCAGAAAGGACCACGGACAGATAATCCAATGCAGAGGAGGAAACCAAGGCACAGAACGGGGGAGAGGAGGACTTGCCCAGGGTCCCACGACCAAGGAAGGGACAGAGCACAGTCAGACCCTGGGCACCAACAATCTCAGAGGGATTCCCCAGACCAATGGGCATGACCCCAATTTGGCATTTTCATTGAGCAGGATGAGCCATTGAGTTGCCAGAGTTAGCAAATAAAAATTCAGGACGACTGGTTACATTTTAATTCGGATAAACAGTGAATACTTTCTTAGTATAAGGATGTCCCATATGGTGTTTGGGGCATAGTTAAACTTAAAAAATGTGTGTGTTGAGTATCTGAAATTCAAATTTAACTGGGCATCCTGTGCTTTATCTGGTAACCCTTTGAGGGGCCATTTCTTGGGACAGGGACAGAGTCTGACGCCCCTCCCCCAACCCCATCTTACAGCCCTGGACCATGGTAGGCACAGAGCAGGCCCCGAGTGGATGAACGACTGTCAGCTAACCTGGTAGATGGAGTCAACGGGCTTCAATGGCTGCCTAAAAATTCAAGATTGGAGACAAGGAAGGACCTGCCAAAAGAGTAAATTTCCTTATGCTGTAGAAGGCATGCAGAGACGGAAGGAGCAACTGTATGTTAGGGAGTTACATGAGCCAGATGCTTTCGACAAAGGTTCCCATTTAATCTTCCTAATCGTCCCTCAAGATACTCCTCGTTACCCGCCACGGCTTACGGATGAGGAGACCAAGGCGCAGAGAGGGCCTTGCTGAGTGGCGGGAACGGGGCTCGTCCCAGGTCTGCCAACTCAGAGAGCACTGCTCTTTCCAGAGTTAATAAAGGCATCAAAGCCGGCTGGAGCATTACCACCCAGGCCGGACACTACTCCAGGCACCGTATGGGTTTTATCGTAGTTCAGTTTCTCAACAACGCTATAAGATTTTTCTCCTCATTTTCCAGTAGAGAAACTGCAGCACAGAGCAGTTAAGACACTTGCCGTGGGTCACACAGCTGGGACTCACCCCGCTGCCTGAACCGGGCTCTCCCTGCTCTGCAGCCTCCGCTACACGGCCTTGTGCCCGCACTACTGACCTCACCATCCAGACGCCGGCTTAGTATCTGCAGCTCATACAAACACAAGCCCCAGCCAGTGCTCTGAGCAGAATGCAAAACCAAAATGGGCTCTCACGGCAGACGGCTCTGGCCTCTCCTCTGGCCCGGTCCTCTTGCCTGAACTTGCAGGACGGCAGGAATTCTCTTCACTTAGGAGCCAGCTGTGGAGCAAAGGCACTGAGGGAGGGCCCAGGGCGTGGTGGGTTACAGCCCACAGGCTCCCTCCCAGCAGCAGAAATTCTCTCTCGCCCATCCTCCACTCTGAACACCAATATTCAGATTTGCTAGGGATTTGGTCAGAACTGCAATAAACCATAATGTCCGTTTGGTGAACATTGCCCTTTAATTATTTTGCTTCTAGAACAAATTGACAATCCTCCTTACTGGAGCTAAAAGAATATGCTTTGTTCCTCTAAGTTCTGCCAAACTTGACTTCGGCTTGTATTTAGAAGTGCCTTTCTAAGGATCACATTTAGGAGGAAGGCCTCTGCGGCCTTTCTAATTCCCGGTGATAATTCAGCACAAAATAGCAAACACTCCTTGGGGCCCCATGTGCCACGTACTCTGCCCAGACCTGGCAAGGAAGACGTAGCTGGGCCCAGGACAGGCTCTGGAGGGGTGCCGTCTGCAGAAGCACTTCTAGGTCTTCCAACGAAACATCACAATCCCAGATGCGATTCGCGCCCTTGGCTTCCGAAAGCAGGGGAGCTAAGAGTTAAACTCTGCAGTCGGATGGCTACGTGTGTGCATAGCCTGGTGACACCACCACGAGGTGTCTTGGGCAAGTTTCTTGCCTCCCCTAAGCCACAGTCTCTCGTTTCATCCTCATAACATGGATCGAGTGCCCAATAAATATTAACAAAAAGTCAATCAAGAAGTAAATCCTATCTGAACTGCAAACTCCGTTGTGCTATGAATTAGACTCGCTATCCAAATATGAAAAAGTAGAGTTTACCACTGACACAGGGGAAACAATCTAACCCGTAACCAAAAAATGTATTCCGCAGTATTAAGGCTATTGTGTAAAGGAATGACATCTATGAGCACAGTGCTGAACAGACTGATGACAACATTTCTTTATATGACATGAGAAAGCATACTCATTTCTGCATAAGAAATTGCCCACAAAGAGGTTGGTGTATATTTTTCTTTTGTTTTTCCACATGTTCTTTTCATTAAATGGAGTGAGGCATCCCAGGTCTGTCCTTAGACCTGCAGCCCCGAGCCTTGGCCCTACCCTGTGGCTGAGCCAGTGAGAACCAGGCCTGGCAGAGCCCTGCTCCGGAAACCTCAGCCCCTTCCCCAGGGTCACCCATGCCTGCCCGACACCCCTTTCCCTGAGGCTGGAGTGCAGTGCACCCCACAGTCAATGCCCCTGAGTGATACCACCACACAATCCAACAGGTATCAGAAATCCTGGCCACGATGCCCAGGGCACAGAACATTTTCTCCTTCTCTTCAAGTGTTCACTTGACTCATTTATGGAAAAGGAACTTCCACCAGGCATCGGTGTTAGTTTTCCGTAGCTGCTATATTGATTACCATACAGTGGGTGGCTTCAAGCAAGAGAAATCTATCCTCTCATAGTTCTAGAGGCCAGAAGCCAAAATCAAGGTGTCGGCAGGGCTGCGCTCCCTCTGCAGGCTCTAGGGAGTCCATTCTTCACTTTTTCCAGCTTCTGGTGGCCGCTGGCGTTCCTTGACTTATGGCAGCATCTCCCCAATCTTGCCTCCGTCTCCACACTGCCTTCGGCTCACCTGTCTGTGTTGAATCTTCCTCTGCCCCTCTTATCAAGACATGTGTGGTTGTATTTAGGGTCCACCCAGATAATCCAGAATAATCTCCCCATCTAGAGGTCCTTAACTTAATTGCATCTGAAAAGACTTTTTCACCTCACACCTGTCAGAAGGGCCATCATCAAAAAGCAAAGAGATGACAAATGCTGGAGAGCGTGTGGAGAAACGGAACCCTTGTGCCCTGTTGGTGGGAATGTAAATTGGTGCAGCCACTATGAAGAACAGTATGGACCATCCTCAAAAAATTAAAATGAGAACTACCATAGGCCCTAGCAATCCCACTTCAAAGAAAACAAAGTCACTATCCCAAAGAGACATCTGCACTCCCGTGTCCATTGCAGCATTATTTACAACAGCCAAGACATGGAAACAGCCTAAGTGTCCATTGACAGATGAATGGATAAAGAAAATGTGGTGCATATATACAATGGAATACTATTCGGCCATGAAAAAAGAAGAAAATCCTGCTATTTGTGACAATATGAATGGACCTTGAGGGCATTATGCTAAGTAAAATAAGTCAGACAGAGTAAGACAAATACTGTACGATCTCATAAGTAAAATCTTTTTTTTTAACATTTTTATTGGCGTATAATTGCTTTACAGTATACGTAAAATCTTAAAACACCAAACTCAGAAATAGAGAACAGATTAGTATTTGCCAGAGGTAAGGGATGGGGAAAATGGGTAAAGGTGGTCAAAATGTGCAAACTTCCAGTTATAAAATGAGTAAATTCTGAGGATATAATGTGTAACATGGTGACTATAGCTAACAATACTGTATTGTATATTTGAAAAGTGCTAAGAGAATAGATATTGAAAGTTCTTTTCACAAGGGAAAAAAATTTCTTATAACTATGTGAGGTGATGTTTGTTAACTAAACTTATGGTAATCATTTCATAATATATACATATATCAAAGCATTATGTTGTACACCTTAAACTTATACAAATTTTATATGTCAATTATATCTCAATAAAACTGGGGGGAGGGCTTCCCTGGTGGCGCAGTGGTTGAGAATCTGCCTGCCAATGCAGGGGACACGGGTTCGAGCCCTGGTCTGGGAAGATCCCACATGCCGCGGAGCAACTGGGCCCGTGAGCCACAACTACTGAGCCTGCGCGTCTGGAGCCTGTGCTCCGCAACGAGGCCGCGATAGTGAGAGGCCCGCGCATCGCGATGAAGAGTGGCCCCCGCTTGCCGCAACTAGAGAAAGCCCTTGCACAGAAACGAAGACCCAACACAGCCAAAAATAAATAATAAATAAATAATGAATTAATTAAAAAAAAAAAAAAAACTGGGGGAAAGACCCTTTTTTGTAAGGTAACATCCACAGATGACCGGGGATTGGTTCCAGGACCCTCCGTGGATACCAAAATCCAAGGATGTTCAACCCCTTTATATAAAATGGCCTAGTATTTGCTTATAACTTATGCACATCCTCCATTATACTTAAAATCATCTCTAGATTACTTACAACACCTAATACAATGTAAATACTATGTAAATAGTTATAAATACAATATAAATACTGTGTAAATAGTTGTAAACATAAGGTGAATGCTATGTAAATAGTTGACAGAGCATGGAAAATTCAAAGTTTGCTTTTGGAACTGTGGATTTTTTTTTTCAAATATTTTGGATCCACCATTGGTTGAATCCGTGGATGCAGAACCCCAGGGACATGGCGGGTCGACTGTATCTTTAGGGGGCATCATTCAGCCTGCGACAGCATCCCTCCTCTCACGGCCCTGAGGAGGGCAGACCTGGGAAAGATGTCTCCTCTTTCTTTGGCCGGCCACCTCTGCACTCACTTCTCCCCTGTGATTTTGTGCAAAGCACAACTTTCCTAAGTGATCCCTAACCCCGCGGTTGCCTGGGGGTATAAGTATGTTGGCACAGTTACAACGCAACAGCTGTTGGAAACCCACAACATGCTCTGCTGCCCTGAGCCCCAGAATCAGGCAGCAAGCCCACCCCCATCCTCCAGATAATTAAGAAAAATCCAATGAACCCTTAGAGGAAAAACAACGTCCAATATGCACAGGATGCCTCCCTCTGCCTCAGGCAGTGAGTTTGAGTGTCTTACCAGCATCACCTTGTGGACCTTCACAAACCCCTCTGAGACGGTAGAAGCAATTATCGCCTGCATTTTACAGATAAGAAAACTGGCTTAACAAGCTGATCTATACTGCTCCAGAGTCGGGACTTGAACCCTCAAGCGTGGACAGAAGGGGACCAAAGGGATGCTTTCCAGGGTGACATCTTTGGAGAAGGGATGCTTAGAAGCTCTAAAGAAGCCCCGTCTCCTCCAGTCCCCCAGAGACTCTCTCTGGGAAGGTTTTCACCTCTAAAACATCTGCTGAACTTTGGTTTGACAAATCGTTCCAGAAGGAGAAGCCCATGTTCAGAAGCCGAAAATGGAATGGATGAGGAAACAGGGACTACCACGTCTCTCCCTGCCCCCGTCCTGCCCCTGCCTTCCCAGAGGCCCTACAGCTCCTGGCCTCACCCCTGCCACACTTTTGAGGGACCCAAAAGCTGTGTGTGTGCGCATGTGCTGCTCCTCAGGAGGACGGATGGACCCCTCATTCTCCATTTGTATTTATGAGGCTGCACTTGGAACCAGCCCATCCTGAATCCCTCATCAGTCCAGAGGTGCATGTGAAACCCTTTAAGCTCATCTCACAGAAAGACCTCACTCATCAGCCCGGTTTGGGATTGGCTCCTAAATGGAAAAGAAGCAAACTGTGCGTGTTGGATTGGGGGTGGGGAAGGGGAGGTGTCCTGGAATAGCCACAAAACTAATCTCAATCTTTTTTAATTAACCAAATCCAAGTGGATTGTTAACAGTGGTCAAATGGATTTTTGTCTTCCACCTTGCAGATCTGAGCATTTAAAATTGACCCCCGGCCCTCCCCTAACAAGAAGCCCCTTGGATGTCCCCAAGCTCTGGACCTGGCATCAGATCCCCACAATCCACACCCTCGCAGCCCCCCTGCTCCCTCGGCCGGCCACCCACTCCCTTCCCAGCCAGCAGCGACCACCCAGCCGAAATTGCTAAAGGAGAGGGGCCGCTTGTTTGCCACCTCATCGGGGAATGATTAAAGGTAGAAGTTTTTCAGACATTAGCGACAGAAAGAGTATAGTTAAAGCTGCTTTAAAAAGGGAGAGGCGTATAAAGAGATGGTACTCAAAGCACTATTAAAAGCATCATGCTTGTTAAAACCAGTAAAAAGGCAGGGAATCGGCGAGGGAAAGGCAGCTTCCTCTCCAATTACTATGAGGGGCACACACCTTGAAGGTCTCTTTGAATTGTGGCCGCCAGCCCCTGCCCCCTCCCCTCCCCTGCCACCCCCTCCGCCGGGCCATTCAGCGGTACATTAGGGACGAGGCGAGGGTGACAATGCTCCCCCAAGTTCACTTCGCGCTTGTTACAGGCGACCCATTTAGAGCTGAATGAGTATGTTCGGAGACAGCTCTAAATGACACCCTCTACCTCTTCACGAAGCCACTTGGTTTTGTCTTTTTTTTTTTTTTCCTGTATCCCAGAGAAATAATTGATAAACCGAATGGCTATCCACCTTAAAGCGGGGCGCCTCCCTGCCACCTGGTTAAAATTCCTCCTCCTCTCCCCACCTCCCTACATCCATTTTGCTCTGTGCTGTTTAAACAATACTTCATCAGATGCAGCCTGGAGCAAATAAGAAAGCTCAGTAGAGTAAATAAAAAGTCAAAAAAAAAATCACCGGCTGGAGGGTAAGTACTTTTATTCCTGTACTTTCATTGCCTGGGGAATTATTATTCCACTGCCCGACCTGGGAGGGAGGGAGGCCGGGGAGGATTGTGTTATTCACAAAATGGATTGCTTCTCTCCCTTTTCACTCCTCTGGCTCTCGAGAGCCCACTGATTACAACCAAGTGTGGCCATCTATTCCGTCTTATTGACAAAGGTCCTTAATTACCGCGGCAGCAGTAATACCTGCTATTAAATTCTGCTAAACAGAGGCCGCAAATTAGCTGTGGATCTCAGGCACCTTTTGTGTGTGACTACGGGGAGGGAGGCCGGATAACTGACCCCAGCCAGAGCAGCGGGGAAACCTTTGTTTATCACCTGCGGTGGGGGCCAAAATGTGAAATTAAAAGCTCTCCATCAGCTGAAGGCCTTTGGAAGGCCCAAGGGAAGAAGAAAGAAAAAAAAAAACACACACACAAAAAATGCAACAGGCCGAGCGAACTGTGCTTACCGGTATTTACAAGCATTTTGCTCAGCCACAATTTACGCTGACAGTTGATTAACCGAAAGCCCTGCTAATTCTGTAGGTAAGTAATGCAAAGTCCAAAATGCCAAAAATTTAGGCCACATTTTAAGGTATATTCTATATTTCATGGAGGCCTTTAACCTGCGTTTAAGAGCCTGTTTAATGCAATTGCGAACCATAAACACCTGTCACTTATATTCTGAACTTTTCACATTGCTCCTTCTGGAGACCCTGGATTAATGAAAACCATTCCAAACATAGTAGCGCTCATCTGCGGCCGCCCGATTTATAAATTCAATCCTGATGCCTGCTTGGTGTTTCATTGAAGGCAATTATTTTGGGGGAAATTTCATTTAAATATATTCAACTTTCCTTTCCATTAAGGCAGAGGTAGGTATGCTGCCCTGAGCTTGCAGCGAACAATGAGTGGTCAGAATGCAATAACTTAACACAAAATGCTTAACATCAAGATAATTAAATTTCATTAAGGTTTTAATCACTCTGAATGGAGGCTATTAAAATTCATGGGGTTCCTGTCACACTACAATGGGCCCAGGGCCCCGAACAAGTCTGGAAAGCCCACTGCTAGCCTTGTCCCAGGAAACAAGTAACTGGGGACAGCGAGCTTTTCCTCCAGCTACCCATGGGCAATAAGCAGTTCTTGGACAAAGTCTGGGGGCCCCTCAAAGATGGGATGCCCCAATCCCAGCCAAGTCTTGAACTGGCTCTGCTTCCCCACTAGCCCTCCATGCCTCTTGTTGGTGCCCAATACAAAATCTGCACCTGCCACACATGAAAGCAGAGATCTTTAGATGGACGTCATTTGGCCCCATGCCACCCTTGCACAGGTGAGGTGGCACTTGAGGCCAAAGGTAATGGGCAACTTCCTGCTCAGGTCTGAATTCAAACCTGAGTTTGAACCTGACTCAAAGGCTTCGTCCGGGAAGACTTTCCCGACTCTAGACAAACTAAAGTGCTCTCACTCTCAGCACAGAGGCGACAGGGCTCCTCTGAAGTCATTATCTCATTACACAGTAATTATTTGTATGACATTCTACCCCTAACACACCGAGTCCCATGGAGGGAGAGACAGTGTCTTTCTCATATTTGGGTTCTAGTCCCCAGTAACTGTGGGTGTTTGGTAATGATGGATATACGGACGGATGGATGAACAGGTGAACAGCAGATGGATGGATGGATGGACAGATGAATTGATGGAAGGATAGATTGGTATTTGAATGGATAGATAAATAGCTGAATAGATGGATGGGTAGACAAATGAATGGGCAGCTAGACGGTTGGGTACAAATGACCTAAGTTCACAATGAAGCAAAGCCCAGGCCTCTTGACTCCATTCCTGATGCCTACAATTGTCTCTTTTACACACATAGCTCAGCTCAATCTCTTTCCTTAGACTGAAATAATCTTGTATTGCCGTTCTTGTTCATACCAGGTCCTTGGCTCCCAGAGGCCTATCTGGTATAGTATGTTTTGTGGTGTGTTTGGAGTTTGAACTTCGGAATGAGGCCAAAAAGATAATTTAGTGATTTTTTTTTTTCTCTCTGATCAGGCCTACACTGCAAAAATGTGTAGCCCATGGCCCAGTGTCCTCACAGCTGGGAGAGAGACAGCATCTTTGCATAACAGGTATACCCCATTTTAGATAATATTTACAAACTCAGTTTGGTTACAGAAAAAATTTTAGTTTCAACACACTAGGAGAAGTCCACTCTTAAAGGATAATTCTGCATAGCAAATAATCCCTTCACTCCTAATTTCCATTTTACTTCCCTGCTTTGGCATAACTTTTATAAAAATCTGCATTGAGTTTCCTCCAGCAACATGGAGACCTGAGATTCTGAAGAACCCCCTCCCACCCATTAGACATAGAAATGTGTACATAAAATGTAAGCAGAAAATACCATATACAGATAGGCTGTAAAGAAAGGAAGAGAAATCTCCAGGTACCAGATTTAAAGAGGGCCTTCAAAACCACAGTGATAAACACAGAAGATGAAAACTTGGTGCCCAAGTAAGTAATAGATCCAGATACAGGCTCCACAGCTCAGGGCTGAGGGCAGAACACCCAGATGAGGACAGGGGTCTGGGCCTTGTCTGTGTCCCAAACTGAGACACAGCATAGCATAATAGAGGAGCCTCCAAAGGTTGCCCCTCCATCAAAATGTGACTAGAATATTCCCACCCTAGGAAGTATCAGAAAAATACTGCAATCTGATGAGGCTCTAGGTGGGGGGAAAGTCTCCCCCATCCTCCAAGAAATAAAAACCCCAACATACAGAGGTGAGGAGTCCAAATTTGTACTTTCCATGTGGTACAGGAATCTCAAGATAAAAATTAATGTTGTAACCGTTCCTAGTAGCTAAGGCAGTGTTATAATGTACTCTCTTGATAATGCTGATGCTGTGGAGAAACAGGCGGGCTCATACGTTGCAGGATTACAGGGGTGCACAATGATAAAGCTCTACAGAGGGGAATTTGGCACTGCCTAACAAATTTACTCTGGATTTGCCCTTTAACCCAGCAATCCATTTCTAACAACCTATCCCAAAGATACACTGGCAAAAATGCAACGCAATGTAATCACAAGGCTATTGATTTCAGCATTGATCATAATAGCTAAATGATGCAAATAACCCAAATGCCCAACACTTATGGTAGCAGCACAACGCAGTACCCAGCACACCAAAAGGTATGCATCTTTTGTCTAAGACAAGAGAAAGTGTGTGTGTGTGGTGGGTGTGGCGGTGGCATAATTTCAAAAGGAAACAGTTGAAGCACAAGCCAAAAACTAATGAAAACAGTTACATTTCATTAGGAAGGAAGAAACAGAATAGGAAAGGATGGAAGCAATACTTCTGTGGATATATCTATTATATGTAATTAAAATATAATATATATTATGTAACATATATTACATACAGTTTTTTTTTTTTTTTTACTTTGGAACCTTTTAATTTTTTCTTTGTTCAAAAAAGAAGAAACAAGGGGCTTCCCTGGTGGCGCAGTGGTTAAGAATCTGCCTGCCAATGCAGGGGTTCGAGCCCTGGTCTGGGAGGATCCCACATGCCGCGGAGCAACTAGGCCCGTGAGCCACAATTTACTGAGCCTGCGCGTCTGGAGCCTGTGCTCCGCAACAAGAGAGACCACGACAGTGAGAGGCCTGCGCACCGCGATGAAGAGTGGCCCCCACTTGCCGCAACTAGAGAAAGCCCTCGCACAGAAACGAAGACCCAACACAGCCATAAATAAATAAATAAATAAATAAATAAATAAATAAATAAACAAACAAACCCCAAAAAAAGTTTAAAAAAAGAAGAAACAAATCCTAAAAACTGAAAGCACACTGAAACAAATGAGCCTAAGTGCATATCATGGTGGTGGTACACACATTAGAGGGACAAAATTTACTTTGATTGATATTAAAGCACAATGTTTGATTGTACATCCCTAATGGGATATAATCTAAGAACAAAAACAGTAAAAAAAAAAAAAAAGAAAGAAAGAAAGAAAGAAAAAAGAAATCTGAAACTATGTCCAATATCTTATCATATAAATGTTGATATTATTTTGAAACCACTATAGATATATTCTAGAATAAAATAATTATGTTAATTTAACAGAACCAAGATTTTCATTATAAAAGATATACAAGTATAAAATCAAAGGAGTAAGAAGACTGTGATCCTAATTTTGAATTTAAAATATCAGTATGAATTTATAATTTTTCTCTTTAAAAAAACATACATTTTAGCTCTCTTTACCAAAAAGCCTGAAACAATGACAATCCACTAGCAGTGAGCACACCAAGTACCCAGATTGTGGTGTCTAAGTACCATACCCCAAAAGAACCAAGTCTCATTGGAAAAATGGTTGATTTCAGAAATGAGTAGCATGATATTGTGATTTATAGTAAGAAATATATATTGTCTCATCCCCATTCCTGGCACAGAGCTCCTAAAATCCTTAGAATTTCCTAAGTGATAAGAATTACTAAGGTGGAAGGAGTATCGTTTGTTATTCTTAACAAACCCCTTTCAAACCCACCTGAGCTTATGTTAATGAGGTGATTTTTTGAAAGCCCCTAGATAACCACCAGATAGTGGCTTGTCGCCAGAGGAACTATCCATGTGACTAGATAGAGCACTGGAACTTTCAGCTTCACCCCAACCTCTGGACATTGAATTGGACCCAATGGCCAATCATGCCTACAAAATGAAGCCTCCATTAAAAATCTCTAAAAGTACAGGGTTTGGTGAGTTTCTTGGTTGGTGAACACATGGAGGTGCTAGGGGTGGGGGGGGGGGCCGGTGGCATGCCTGTGTAAAGAGGACATGGAGGACTTCCCTGGTGGTCCACTGGGTAAGACTCTGCGCTCCCAATACAGGGGGCCCAGGTTCAATCCCTGGTCAGGGAACTAGATCCCGCATGCATGCTGCAACTAAGAGTTCGCATGCCGCAACGAAGATCCCGTGTGCCGCTACTAAGAGCCAGTGCAGCCTAAATAAATAATTAAATAAATAAATAATTTTAAAAAGAGGACATGGAATCTCCACACCCCTTCCCCCATATCTTGCCCTATGCATCTCATTCATCTGGCTATGCCTGAATTGCATCCTTTACAATAAACAGATAAAAATAAATGTTTCCCTGAGTTCTATGAACCATTCTAGTAAATACTAAACATGAGGAGGGGTGACAGGAACCTCCAACTTATAGTCAATCAGAAGCACAGGTGACAACCTGGACTTGCAATTGCTGTCTGAAGTGGGAGAAGAGAGGGTCTTGTGGGATTGAGCTCCTGGGAGATCTGATGCTATCTCCGGGTAGATAGTGTCAGAATTGAATTAAATTGTAGGACACTCCAATGGTGTCCACAGAGAATTGGAGAATTGCTTGATGTGGGAAAAACTCACACATTTGCTGTCCAGAAGTGAAGTATTGAGAGCAGAGTGGTGAGCACAACAGAGAAAAGGAGATTTTTCCCTTCAGGTAGGAAATATACAAGATGAGTCTGGGACACTTTGTTGTGCCAGAAATAAAAGAAGTGACAAAAGACTACTGAAGCTGTGTCAAAGAACATAAGAACTAACTCCAGGAGCTATAAAAAAAAAAAAAAGACTGGCTAAAAAAACCCAAAAACCTCATTGGTCACCTTTGTGGGATACTGGTACATCAAACCATTATTCTGAAAATTGGTATATAAAAAGAAAATATTAGAAAATCACCATTGTGTGACCTAAAATGAAATACAGGCACACCTCAGAGATATTTCAAGTTTAGTTCCAGACTACCACAATAAAGCAAATATTCCAATAAAGTGAGTCACATGAATTTTTTGGTTTCCCAGTACATGTAAAAGTTATGTTTACTGTTGTCTATTAAGTGTGCAACAGTATTATATCTAAAAAACAATGTACATACTTTAATTAAATTACAAAACAACAAAAAATTACAATAGTAACATCAAAGATCACTGATCACAGACCACCATAACAAATATGATAATAATGAAAAAGTTGCAAATATCGTGAAAATTACCAAAATGTGACACAGAGACTCAAAGTGAGCAAATGCTGTTTGAAAAATGGCGCCAGTAGACTTGTTCAATGCAGGGTTGCCAAAAACTTCAATTTGTAAATATGCGATATCTGCAAAGCGTAATAAAGCCAAGCACAAGAAAACGAGGTATGCCTGTGACGGATCTAGACAAATATCATCAGTGAATAATAAAAGCATTAAGTGAGTGCACCCATGTTCATAGCAGCAGTATTCACAATAGCCAAAATCAACCCAAGTGTCCATAAACAGGTGAACGGATAGACAAAACGTGGCCATCTATACAATGGAATAGTATTCAGCCATATAAAGGAATGAAATTCTGACACATGCTACAACACAGATGAACCTTGGGGACATTATGGTAAGGGAAATAAGCCAGCCACAAAAGGACAAATACTGTATGATTCCACTTATATGAGGTACCTAGAAGAGGCAAATTCATAGAGACAGAAAGGAGAATGGTAGTTGCCAGGAGCCGGAGGGGAGGAGAAATGGGGAGTTATTGTTTAATGAGTAAAGACTTTCAGTTTCAGATGATGAAAATGTTCTGGAAATGGATAGTGGCAATCGTTATATAACATTGTGGATCTGCTTAATGCCACAGAACGATGCACTTTAAAATAGTTAAAATGACAGGTTCTATGTTATATATATTTTACAGTTTTTTAAAAAAGCATTACGGGGACTTCCCTGGTAGCACAGTGGTTAAGAATCCGCCTGCCAATGCAGGGGACAGTGGTTCAAACCCTGGTCCAGGAAGATCCCACATGCCGCGGAGCAACTAAGCCCATGCACCACAACTACTGATCCCATGTGCTGCAACTACTGAAGCCCGCTCACCTAGAGCCCGTGCTCTGCAACAAGAGAAGCCACCACAATGAGAAGAACACGCACCGCAATGAAGAGCAGCCTTCACTTGCCGCCACTAGAGAAAGCCCGTGCACAGCAATGAAGACCCAATGCAGCCAAAAGTTAAAATTAAAATTAAAAAATTAAAAATAAAAAAAAACTTTAAAAAGTTAAAAAAAAATAAAAAGCATTATGTGCGAAGTTTTATGGAGAACTTCATAATGAGAGACTTAGCTGCTACCATCTGAACCCTGATCAATCTCAGTATCAATAAAACCATGGGACACCAGATATTTCTGTGCCTCTTGATGTGACGCAATCAGTACACAGAAACATCTCTGAAGTGTTACTACACAAAAAGTCCTGAATTTCAAATAGTCACTGAATTTAAACACAAGTTTATAATACCTCAGGGAATAAAAGAACAAATTATAGGACACCAAGTGAAAGCAACAAACAAAATCCAGGCCATAGGGCATTTTATGTTTTCTTCAAAATATAACTGTGATATGCAAACCACATTTGGCCACTTATTCAAACAAACCATCTGTAAAAAGATTTTGGGGACAACTGGGGAAATTTAAGTATGGAAGGGATGTGTGATCATATTAAGAAATTATTGCTAATTTTGTTTGCTGATAATGGCATAGTGGTTATATTAAGAGGAAAAATTTCTTGTCAGCTAAAGTACTTCTAAGTGGTGAGACATGACATCCGGGATTTTCTATAAAATATTCCATAATAATAACAACAATAGTAATAATAGTAATAATGAGAGGGTTCGATGAAATAACATTGCCAAAATGTTATTGTTACTGCTGGCTATGTGTAATGTTTTAATGACCTCATAGTTTAAAAGAAGGATAAAATACTGAGAAACTTTGTTATTTGTTAATAGAAGTATGCATGTTAAAATGTTAAGGGTAGCCACTAAACAAACAGAAATAACCCATATCACTTCCAAATCTTGATTAATCCAATGAGGGGTAGCTAGGGAAAGTATTCAGAAGTAAACCCAGGTAAACCAAAATCTCAAGGAACTGGGAAGGGATTGTTCTATATACAAACTGCGATAAAATAATCATTCCACAAGTCAAGAAATAATTCACAAAGAACTGAGCAGGCCCTTTCTCTGATGGTGCCTCTCTAACCGTGGGTCATGAGGGGCCCCTGAAATCATGGATTAGAATTTTGTGCTTACACTAAAATCAGCATGTCCCAATCGGTCACTAATGGACCCCTGCCTGCCAGAACCGCCCAGAACTCCCAGCTGGACTTGGCCAAATCATGGTCAGGCATGTTCTGGCACACCAAAGTACTTTTCCCTTATGGGTTGTACATATGGTGACCCATATGGCAACTCTACAGCTTCAGTCTTACTATCTTCACTTCACAGAGGAGAAAACTGAGGCATAATGTGGGACAGCATTTGTCCACGGTGACACAGCTAGGAAGTGGTGAAGTTAGAATTCATCTGATTGAACAGTCAAAAGAGTACGAATGGATGTTGAGAAGCCCAGGTCTGTCCAACAAACCCAACCCTGAAGGTGAAAGCTTAATAGTGAGAAAGAAAACGGAGTGACGAGACTGTAAGAGCTTCTATATTTGGGCCGCACGAGCCTGTGTGGAATAGGAATGGTGCTTTGCTGGTGCAAATTACAAAATAAGGACTGGGCCATAGGAACTGGCCCTGCCGCGGTTTTTCAGCACATCTGGGTCTGGCCCAGAGGCGCTAAGATATACAGAAAAACGGAGTATATGACAGAACCCGTGAAGCACACACCTGGACACATCTTGTGCTGCGACTGTGGTGCCCCAATTAGTCCAAATCCTGCCAGTATTTGTGTGGCTTGTCTGCGAAGTAAAGTAGATATCAGCCAAGGCATTCCGAAACAAGTCTCTCTATCTTTCTGCAAACAATGCCAAAGATATTTCCAGCCACCAGGAACTTGGGTACAATGTGCCTTAGAATCCAGGGAACTTCTTGCTTTGTGTTTGAAAAAAATCAAAGCCCCTCTGAGTAAGGTACGTCCTGTAGATGCAAGCTTTGTTTGGACTGAGCCCCATTCTAAGAGACTTAAAGTGAAACTAACTATTCAGAAAGAGGTGATGAATGGTGCTATCCTTCAGCAAGTGTTTGTGGTGGATTATGTTGTTCAGCCCCAGATGTGTGGAGATTGCCATAGAGTGGAAGCTAAGGATTTCTGGAAGGCTGTGGTTCAAGTCAGGCAAAAGAGTTTGCACAAAAAAACTTTCTACTATCTGGAACAGCTGATTTTGAAATATGGCATGCACCAGAATACACTTCGTATCAAAGAGATTCATGATGGTCTGGATTTCTATTATTCCTGAAAACAACATGCTCAGAAGATGGTAGAATTTCTTCAGTGTACTGTTCCCACTAGATACAAAGCCTCACAGAGACTGCTCTCTCAGGATATCCATAGTAACACATACAATTACAAAGGCACTTTTTCTGTGGAAATTGTTCCAATATGCAAGGATAATGTTGTTTGTCTGTCTCCAAAATTGGCACAAAGCCTGGGAAACATGAACCAGATTTGTGTGTGTATTCGAGTAACCAGCGTCATCCATCTCATAGATACCCTACCCAAATACCCTACAAGTTGCAGATATTGATGGGAACACTTTCTGGAGTCACCCTTTCAATAGTTTATGCCATCCCAAACAGCTAGAGGAGTTTATTGTTATGGAATGCAGCATAGTCCGAGATCTAAAACACAGTGCAGGTGCTGGAATGGTATCCAAAAAGCATACCCTCGGGGAAGTCTGGGTACAGAAAACATCTGAAATGAATACGGATAAACAGTATTTTTGTCGCACTCATTTGGGACATCTTCTAAATCCTGGAGACCTGGTGTTGGGGTTTGATCTGGCCAACTGTAACTTAAATGATGAACATGTCAACAAAATGAAATCAGATAGAGTCCTCGATGTGGTGTTAATCAAGAGGAGCTACGACCATACCAAACGTCAGTGTCTTAGAAACTGGAAATGGAAAGAGCTTGCAAGAGATAGAGAAAATATGGATACAGATGATGAAAGGCAATACCAAGATTTCCTTGAAGATCTTGAAGAAGATGAGGCAATTAGAAAAAATGTGAATATTTATAGAGATTCAACCATTCCTGTGGAAAGTGACACAGGTAGTGAAGGAGCACCTCAAATTAGTCTGGCTGAGATGCTTGAAGACCTTCACATTTCCCAAGATGCTACTGGTGAAGAAGGTGAATCGATGATGACCTAATGAGATCATGTTGTAGATGGTTTCCACATCCATAGGTTCAGAATGTTGGACAAAATAATTTTTACTGTCTATTCTGTCTATGCCTTCATATTGAGAGCAGAGAAATTTAGTTTTAAACCTGAATAAATATGACTATTTTGATTGCTCACTCGAAGCACTGAAAAAGGTTGATGGTTTGGAAGTTTTAGATTAAAAAAATTATGCAGAATGTAATTATTACTGATATTTAGGCCATTTTACGTACGGAATTTTATCGGCTTGTTTTTTTATGAGGCACTAGTATTTTCACATACTATAGCTCTGGGTTTAAAAGCTCACAAGTTGTGATTCCTTGGAGGTTACCTAAATCTTCAAGCAGAAAACAAGCTTTTAGATTCTTTTTATATTGATTGCTTTAGTAGAAGAGCATATGAAGAATCATTTTTAATATGAACTTGCCATGCACTTAGTCCAATTTAGATCATTTTTATGTCCTTGGGATAGAAAACTTGGGGTTCAGTTTATCATTGGACATTCACTAGGAAAGTTATCTTTTTTATTCGTAATATTTACATCTTCAAAAGCTGTTAAGCTGGGGATTATCTTAATTTTCATTGCAGGAGAAAGTATATTTAAAATATTTGTAGATTTGTAGCAAACAGTATTTAAAGGTTAAATAACAATTTGTACCTTTGTCGTTTTGGCTTGTGCCAGCAGCTGAGTGAAGTAGCTGTTTATGTCATAAAAATGTCTTCCTATCACTTCAGGGATTTTGCTTTTAAATTTTTGGTTTACAAATTTAGAAGGAATTCTCTCTTTATAAGTTTCTATCACTGAACACATCACCATCAAAAAGAATATTAGAATCCAGCATACAGATGATGAAGTAATAAAAGTGATCTTCATGCTTTATAAAACCATGAATCAGATTTGAATGAGGAATGCCTTCCACATCCTTGAAGGAAAAGCATTGGCTTGGGTTTTAAAGTGTTCTGAAAATGAAGTATTAAGAACCTATTTCTGTAAGCAAGATCAGACTTACTAAGCATGCCAGAACTAAGAGCTAATTCATAAACTCTATATATACCACTAAATAAGGAAATTGAGTAAGTACTGAATGGAACATTTTCCTTTTTTTAAGATCAGACTCCCTAATTCTGAAGTTTCGAATAAAGGCCTGTGCTTTCTAAAGTGAAAAAAAATTAACAAAGAGGCATGGTGTAGGTGGTGCAATTTGAGTTTATAATATCAAAACTGTAGAGTATTTTGTTGTTTCACAAATTCTCACTGACCACGTAGAGATGGGGAAACTTCAGTACCCAGACATGTGCTGGATACCTACATAGATGCTTCAATTCATTCTCAGAAGAAGATGGGATAAAAGTTATGAACAATATATATATATATACTTTATATATATATAAGACACTATTCTGGATAATCATCTGATTAAGAAGTTGTAGGCAAAATTCTTACATTGGAAGGGAGAGTAATTTTTAGGCACTGATGCCAGGAAATATCTGGGAGTTGGGACTTTTTAATGGGACCAACCATCCCAATTTGCCTGAGAGTCAGTGGGTTCCAGGCAATTGAGGACGAGTTGGTTGCTCTACTGGTGGCCTTGACTTCAAATGCATAATACAACTGACTCTGTCAGACAATATTTGACATGGATACAACCCAAACTTAGGAATGAAACTAAAACCCATTTCCACCAAACACACTTGCCCACCTCTGCAGAGAGAATTCTGGGATGAATGACATTTTAAAAGTATAATGAATAAGTCACTCTTGAAACTGAGGTCTTCCCCAAAAACTGTGGGTTGGAGCCTCCCAGCGTCCCCAAGGACTATTTTTAATGGAAGAAAACTTCTGGAATTTAAAGTCAGGCTTAACGTACCACTTTCACTTTGCTTCCCTGATCATGCTTATAATTAAGAGAAAAAATTTACAGAAGGACTGGCAACTTACATCCCTATACTCACCGGTCCATCCCATGAATTAAGACCAAGGCTTAGCAAATGTGCTGAGTGAGGAAGAACAATTACCAAGTTCATGGCTCCAGGTTCTGTTTACTCTGATATTGTCCAGGATAATCATTTATTTCCTGCTGCCTTCTAAGTTTTATGAAGCTGTTCAGAAAAGTTTCAGCCATGCTTTATGGCTGTGTGAACTGCCCGTGTCTCCATTTCACAACTTGATTCATTCTGATTAAATTGTTCGACTGTTAATGAGTTTTAGATTGCAGGATGGAGAGGCAAACAATTCAGAACATTAAGGCAGTAAAATATCTTAATATTTCACAAGTTCTCTCTGAAAACATAAAACAAAAGGCTCATTTCTGGAAGGAGAGACTGTAATAATTACTCTCTGTAAAAATAAATGTGCTTGGCTCCCTATACATTATCCAGGCAGCTGTGTAGGCACACTCACAGGTAGGGAGCCAGATGGTACATGGAAATCTCATAAATATCCATAGAAATTCTGATATTTTCAAGCCAATTGCAACAGACGAGATAACCATTTTGACATATTATTCCAAAGAATTTCTGGGGCTAGACAAAAAATTGATTCCTACTCAGCTTACTTCACAGTCTGATGAGTTTTGCGATCTGGAGGCAATGGTGCAGGGTGAGGTGCTGAAGGGTCTCAGGTACCGAGGGCTTTGGAGACGGATGGGAATTATGAATCTGGTGACCAAATACTGCTCTTCAAGCAGTTCAATACCCCTCCCTCTCCCTCCTCGCACCTCCTGTGGGTTCCTGGACCACCATCTGCTTCTCCTGTGATGCAGTATTGGTTTTGACAGTAACTGAGTAAAGATGCATGCACTGGCCTCCCCCTTTGAACATTTTTCCTTGGACCTGCCCCCTTCTGGTGACTGCCCCCCATACCCCACCGGGAGAAGAAACGTATAGCAGGTAGAGGCTATCAAAATGCTGAGGGTAGTGAGGCCTTGCCTTGGTCGCTTAAGCTCCGGAAAATTCAATTGTTTCATTTGTGAAATGGAAATTAAAACACATTATCAGCCTAAAGGCAAAAGCTCACATGGATTTCTTCATTCCTTCCAGCCTGGAAGCCACACCTGTAATATACACAAGACCTCATTTCAAACCAACTTTTGAGTGGAGAAGCTCTTCAAACTCAGGAAGAGAAGAGGAATTTGCATTTGGCCATGAAGACTCAAAAGGTCTTTGCACACATTTCTTAAGGGAAGGACATTTAGGAACCTGGAAAAGCTTATGCCATATAATCGCAGAATGTGAGGAGGAAGGCATCTCTGAGGCTGGCAAGGTTAAGGATACCATTTTGCAAATGAGAAAACTGAGGCCGGAGAAATCAAATGAGTCACCTGAATCTGGGACTAGCCAAGACAGATGCACCATTAAGGAACAGCTGTTGAGAGATGGAGCTCATAGCCAGATGCTCAGCCAGAGTGCTCTAGCTTCATCCAGTCCCCGCTGATCAGGTGGGCATTACTAACAGCATTTGACAAGTGAGAAATATTAATGGATTACTTCCCTTAGGCCGCAATCCTAGGAAATGGCAGAACTGAGACTAGAACTCAGGTTTTCTGGCTTCAGAGACAATGCTTACTCTACTCTGCGTCATCTTATGGAGAGAAAATTGTGAATGAATTTGTGCAAAGGAGGGTGTGAAGTGAAGAATATGCAGATGAAGACACCTCGGTGCATTCAGGTTTTGTTTCCATCACCACAGTCATTTGGGGCTGGTGGGACTCTACCTCTGTATTTCCCTTTCTTAAGACTCCCCTATTCCATCCCCAAAGAAAAAAACCCTAACTGACATGAGTTTTTAAGTTAAATTAATATAAATCAGTGTTGTGTTAAGAATTTGAAAGGTCTGTAAACTTAAAGTTAAATAAATTATAGTTAAAGCAAAGCTTTAAAAAAAAGAATTTGAAAGGTCTGGAAGCACCCTGAGTTTGCCCAAACCAGCTTTGGAAGTGGTGATATACAGCAGTGAAAGGCAGAGCAACTATTGGGTGAATTGCCATGGAGTCAGCAGCCAGGCCCCCAAATCCGAATTGGGACCCGAGTTATTGGGGTCTGCCTGCCAGCCTCCTGCATGCAGCAAAATGGCAACTGTCTGCTTTGCTATGTTCTCTACTGCCTCCCCATCAGCTGCAGCCTTCGATGGGCGCCAACTGCATTTCATCCATCACAAGTCCTCTTTGAGATATTTTCATTGTCTCTAGAAAGGACCTCAAATGCTTTTTAAAATCATGCTAACTGCCCAACACTCCGTAATGCATAATATTGCATTACCTTGCATTACATCAAATGTATAACATCACAACCTCTGACAGCATCTGTCCTGCCCTGAATTCTCAAGCATTCTTGGCCTTTGGGTTCAAAGTCATCTGACCCATGGTAGCCTACGGCTCACGGCATGCCATGCCCAACCACAGAATTCTCCCCCTGGTGGCATCCAAGATGGCAGACAGGGCAGCTTCAGAGATGTCTCAGGGACTGGGCTTTCAAAGGGACATCTCAGTTAAGAAAATACGAATAACAACAAACCCAAGGGCTGTATATAATTGTAGATACCCATTTCACCATAAATAAACAGTAAAATGGAAGAACTAAAATGGTTATGAGATATGTTCCCTTCATGCAGTGTCTGTGTGCTCCTGGAAATCTTTTTTTTTTTTTTCTTATTCCGGTAAAGTACAAGATATCTCAATAGCAACATAAACACTATATTATCTACTAGTTACTATAGCAACTGCTATTCATGTAATTTGCTCGTGCCTAAATTAAAGCTGCCTAGGGTAGCTTTAACTTGCATCTCTCACATATGACTTTTTTGTCGGTGTTTAATAAGAATTGTGTCTCTCAAATTGTAGGCAGCATGCTGTACCACTCTACCTTACTTGGAGCTGACTTTTGCCATTACCTGACTTTGTTTCCACTATTACTTTTAGGTATTCATCAAAGAGAGAACATGCTCTCTTAATGCTATATATATTCCGTGAGAGTGCAGGATGGGGTATGAAGGAGCAACAAGTTTTCCATCCGAAAAGAACATAAGCATCTGCCCCGCAATGAACTTCACTGCTCTGGAACTCGTCAATTCTTTTCTACCTCTTCATTCAACACAATGCGAAAGGCATAACCTGAAAAAGGGCGTGATGAAAAGAGGTACTGAGATCCACTAAAGGAAAAGGCACAATAGTTAATCATCTCTTCTCTGGAATCCTTCCTACAAAATAAACAAGTTGAGAAGTTCTTCAATTTTTGTGACTGTAAGCAATGTGGTGGATTAATGTTCCTAAATGCTAACACTGAATAAATGAATTCATTGTTAAGAAAGTTCTGGATGAGCCAGTAGCCAAGTACCATTAATTCCATTATTTACCCTTGTTTGTGTCTGCTCTGGGATACAGTTGGGAGAGGAACATTGCCATGAAGAAACCCATTAAGTACACGTACCTTTGTAAAATAATGCATTTCAAACTAAAGATTGACTATGCTTTTCTTAAAGGACCCAAAATTCTCAGTGGCCCTACCGAGATATGCAATAAGTTTCTCAGAAATCACGTTGGCACATAGCTGCTAAAAACTCTTCAGTGAATGTTTAAAGAAGATACATCCACCTGGAATTAAACCAGGATGGATTCCTTAGAAGAGCCATCAGGATCACTGTCTACCATGGTCACCCTCAGGACAGACAGTGAAAGTCTCTAAATGTCCCTTTGCAGGGCTTCAAAGAGCTCTGGATTCAGGTGGGGGAAACCTGTCTTTAATATTTTCGTTACTGCTCCCGATGCATTTCCAGTGTGGTTAATTCACATGCAGCATTTCACTAAATGGTATCCTCTTTGCAAATACTGTTTCATATTCTTTCTTTCTTTTTTCCTGTCAATCTTTATCTAAATCTGAGCGCATTTTGTGCTGGTTGTTCGCAGCAGTGTGGAAGCTTGGAAACATGGTCACAAAAGTACCACGTGCCTCTGGTCTGCAGCAAGCCTTTCTATTTGCTGGTTTAATCCTCCAGACTTCAGCCATTTCGCATTTGGTCTTTCACATCATCTCAGGCTAATCCGTCAAGCATTTTAGACAGCCAAGCCAATCTCCAATTGCTGAGGACTTTCCCACAAGCACCATGTCTGTTAATAAGATTTTCATTTGGAAAGATGCCAGGGCGTCCATGTTTTCTATCGTAAATAAATACTATGATTTAATAGCTTCAGGTTTTGTTTAATGTTAACGTCAACTATTTAAGAAAAAAAAAAAAAAAGGTCCTCAAATGCCTGGCCCGACAGTGAAATGCCCCACTGACAGCTATTTGCAAGGGTAATGTTGTGGAAAACAACATCCATCTTGGAAACAGTTTCATTAGCCCCATCTAGCTGACCTCTCCACATAATGTTGTCAAATGTGACGGGCATCAGATTATTGGGAATATGGAGATCAATAAATATGCAACACCGGCGCTTAGAATGCTTCTGGCATCGGAGCCACACAAATGCCATCTAACATGGCTCAGAGTCGCTGTCATCTGTCACACCAGCTAGCAAATAGACAAGCTTAAGGGGAAGGCTGTCCGTAATGGTAAAATATATGGGTGAAGATGAATTAGACAGGCACTGTGTAGTCAGAGTTCTGATGCATGAAGGTTCCAAATGAAAAACACTAGGCAAACACGCCGGAGCAGCAGCCTGCCTTCTTAGGGGAATCGATGCAAATTCTTGCCGCACGGTCAAAAGCTGCTCCATGGTCCTGCTTCTGTGTTTTTGATGTCAGCTGCCAAGGGAGTTTTGTCTGCATCTGGGATGCTTGCTAGAAACTTGGAGTCTCCTGAGTGCATTTCTGTACACCACGAGGGAGCCAGATCACCCATTCCCCCCAAATTCCTGTGCGTGTGAACCGCACGATGTCGTTCTGTGCGATAGCAGCCCAAGGCCAAAGAAAGTGCCTGCATTGTCCAATTACTTTAGCCTCAAATGCCTACAACTTTGGGTCCACAAAAGAACAACCTGGTTGAACTGCTAAAGGAAACTTCCACCCCAGCTGGTGGTCATCAAATTGCCCAGATAATCAGACCTTTGGGAACCACTTCTGTTGACAACGTCTGCATCAAGCCACCCCCTTCTAAGATCCCTACCTGCCGCCTGCCCAGTCGGCCGCAAGCCGACTGCCACTGCCCAACATTTGTACCTATCACTACCTGAAGATCCCTTGCTCTGTCCTCAGTAGTGTTTTCCAGATTCCCCAGAACAGGCATCCCTGTTC
Source organism: Eubalaena glacialis (assembly GCF_028564815.1). Lineage (NCBI taxonomy): Eukaryota > Metazoa > Chordata > Mammalia > Artiodactyla > Balaenidae > Eubalaena > Eubalaena glacialis. The sequence goes on from NC_083716.1 coordinate 8,833,137, forward strand.
ATAAACCCTCTTCCCCCTCCAAAAAGTGCTTGAGTCCAGCCACATCCATCATTAAATTAAAGCAACTTAAAGAAAAGCAAATTCTTGAAACAGCAAGCACAGAGGATGTAAGCCACACGTATGCATATATCCAGACACCCAGTGCCGGAACAAACACGTTCCTCAAACCCGAGTAATGTCGATGACCAATGATGACCAGCATGCTTCCACCCCTCTATGTTTTAAGAAATGTCACTCTTCTCTGTGGAAAAGAGAACAAACAAGAAGCATAAAGGTATTTTTGAAGTACACTGTTATGAGGTACTTGGCTAGTAATTTGCAGCCTAGGTACACACCATACCTTTTAGCACGGCTATTTATCTCTCAGGGAGAATGCTGCCATACTTACGATAAAGGCTCTGTTGGACCTCTTCATCAATAGCAAACCTTTAAGCACAGCACATCTCATAAATAGGAGTTCCACTAACACAGACTTCAAAAGGATAGAACTTGATAATTCAAAAAGAGCTATATTAAGTGTTCCAGCAGTCCATCCATAAAAGCCGTCGTATATTCCAAACGCCAGAGTCCTTCAAGCAACATGACAGGTCTATTAGAATAATAGCAGGGGAAAGCATAATTAGAAGTAATCATTGGCTGGAAAGGAGCTAGTTGTTTTTGTAGAGCAAAATGCTGCTCTGAGCCCCGTGGAAAATGCAGCCAGAGCAGCGGCAGCAAGAACAGATAACCATCGAAAATAACCATGGCGCAAACCCTGCACTATTTATTTCTATTTATTAAGAACTCTTCGTATACCTTAATGTTTTCCTGGTGAAATCATCTTAATTTGAGCCCACATTTTCTTTGGATAAGATTATTATGTAATTGCTACTTACTGGCCACTATTTTCTATACATTTGTTGGTCAAACAGTTAGGGTGTCTGTCTTTTCCAGCCTGACAGAGATCATTCCGTCAAGCAGGGGCTCCTGGTTGGCTCCATGGAGCCATATTGAATATACACCATATCCCAAAAGATGAAGAACGTTTGGCTAAGCATTAACTTTTTAATCCATAGATTAATGACTCCAGCTATCAAAGGACTGGGCCATTTCCCCCTTAGGGGTGGCAAAGGAGGAGGCATCTGGGGGCTATTTCCCTTCGGAAGGGACTGCATCCCACACCAGGAACCCCATTCACCTGGTGCCTTTTTTTTATCCTCCTCCTTAACTTTAAAATTTAGAATTTCCAAAATGCAGGGAGAATAACACACCCCAGCTGAGCCTTGTCAACAAGCCCAGGAGGGAGTCAGGGCAGGAGTCGTTAGCTCTACTTTGCAGACATGCAAATTGGGGCTCAGGAAGGGAAGGGGCTCCCCGGAGGTCCCACAGTTGACTTTCTCCGCATGCCGTCGTCCTGCCCCGACAGAATGCTTGCTTTGCCCCTGGTTCTCCATCTCACTTACCCTGTGGGACGCGCCCATGAAGATAAAAGCCACACACCTGGTGCCGTTGTGCAGGCGCCAACCGGGTCTCAGAACGGAAACAGGCCACCCGCTCAGCCTTCAGACGGCAGGGAGACGGGGCAGAGGTTCACTCCCAACGTGGAAGGCAGCCGTGCTCTCTGCATAAAGAGAGATACAATCAAGTCAGATTCACCCGGGTCTTGGCATCATTCACTTACCTAACATTTATTGATCTATAGGCAGGGTACCAGGAGTGGAGGGAGGTGGCAGAGAAAGGGAGTAGGGAATGGGAGAAATAGAATGAAATCTAATATTTAGCCCAGATATGAGAAAAATGCACCTCTGACGACTCAACCTCAAAATAGTAGGTAGAGGGCTTCCCTGGTGGCGCAGTGGTTGGGAATCTGCCTGCCAATGCAGGGGACACGGGTTCGAGCCCTGGTCTGGGAAGATCCCACATGCCACGGAGCAACTGGGCCCGTGAGCCACAACTACTGAGCCTGTGCGTCTGGAGCCTGTGCTCCGCAACAAGAGAGGCCGCGATAGTGAGAGGCCTGCGCACCGCGATGAAGAGTGGTCCCCGCTTGCCACAACTAGGGAGGGCCCTTGCACAGAAACGAAGACCCAACACAGCCAAAAATAAATAAATAAATAAACTCAAAAAAAAAAAAAAATAGTAGGTAGAGTCGACTTGGAGCACCCAGGACAGACAGTGGGCAGCCAGTGAACCAGTGTTTCCAGGAAACACGTGGAACTCCAGCACCTGCACCGACTTTCTAGCCTCCTGAATCTGAGCCACTGACTTAACCTCACTGAGCCTCAGTGTCCTCATCTGGAAAATGGGAGTAACAATACTGCCTGCCTCCAAGCATTGTTGCAAAAGTAGGAGATGATCCGTGTGACGCCCCCAGCACAGTGCATGGCACACAGGAAGTGCTGATTAGGCGGCCCCCCTTCTGATACTCCATAGGAAGCCAGAGGAGGGAGTGACCCACGGACTCTGACTCTTAGGAAAGACCTCCCGGAGGTGGCAGGCGGCCAGCTGGCCCTCAAAGGGGAGAGGGCAGTTCTCCACAAAGCAGCACCCCAGGCCTTGTCCTGGTGGTCCAGAAACTCAACTGGCCTCCTGCCAGGGCCTCATTTCTAATAAAAGCCTGATAGAGACCCTCAGGTTTGTTGATATGTTTGCTTCTCAGTTAGACTCCTAGCAACACTGTGGGAGTCGGGACTTTAAAATTGTTTGGATTTCAACAGCATATCCCTGTCGGTTACAAAGTTGTAATTCACAACCCGGCTCCTCGCCCACACTCAAAATATTCAAGCTTCAAATTAATTTGGTTTTGAGATACGACACCAGGATATCATCAAAACAAAACAAACTAACAAAAATCCCAGTCCAGTGAATATATTTAGAATTTAGGCTATAAAGGGATTTCAGCTTGACAAGAGCTGGATCCTCCCATCTTGTGCAATAAAGTTCCAAAAATGCTTAGCAAGACCGTATCATACATCCAACGTACATGCCGCAGAGATAAGGCACCAAGAAAGAGGATGGTGATGATGGTGGTGGTGGTGGTGATGTGATGGTGACCATGATGACCACGCAAGAGGAGGAAAGGGCAGGCTCAGGGTTGGTTTTGAGAAAGGGATCCGGGTAGGCAAAGAACGCTGATCCATCAGTTCACATCAGGGTGAGTCATGAACGTGGGCCTGAGACCTGAGACAATGCACTTTCCCCACTTCTTCAGATTGAGGGGTTCAGGCTAGGCAAGCTGTGGATCTCCAAACCCAGAGATCTGTCAAAAGGATTTACTCTGGAGAAGATCATCGACCCCAACATAACAATTTTAGGCATATCTTGAGCTTGGAAAAGGTTCAAACAGTAGTTAATCCAAATAAGCAAGAATCTGTAACAACATTATAAATCCACACACCTCCTGTTTTACCGAACGCCACACGTGTCCCTGCCACTCGCTCCCTGGAAACTGGCACGGCACGTGTCCTGGCCCTCCCTTCCTTGGCCTCACAGTCAGGTTTGCAGGATGATTTCCGAAATCACCTCTTGAAGAAAAGCCTCATTACCCAGTGACATGTTGTAATCCCAACCAATGCTTCCAGAAAAGTTTCAATGTCCATTACATTAGCTAACCTTAAAATTGAATACAAATCCATTTTAATCAATATGTTGTAATAAATAGATATTAAGGCACATGGCACTAATGTACAGGTAGACTAATTAAAGCGCCAGCATTTGCAGCACTCACATACCTCAATTTTCTCTACAAAATCCTTATTGAACCACTACCTAAAAAAAAAATAATTGCATTTGCAATTAGAAACACTGAAGTTACATTATCGATTTTCTGCTAAAAACCTTTTTAGTAAACAAGCACAAACTACATTCATTAAATGTAAGTGCTTGGAGCTATGGTGTGAAATTCAATTCAGCCATTATCATGAATTACACTGATTATTGCTGTAATTATTTTCTCTTGGATACAACCGCATTTCTGTCCCTTGCTAGTTCTGTTGGACATATAACCATGTTCATTTTATAGCTAATAATACTCATCTGTAGTCCCAGCAATTACTATCACTTATACAAATCATCAAGTTAAGCTCCGGGTACCTAGTAAGATTCAAAAAAATTAAGTAAAACATCCTTTTTTTACCCTTTAAATAACTAATAGCATTAGAGAACAAGAAAAATTACAGATGTTAACTGATTTACATTGCAAGCTTTAATCTCCTGTACTTGACTCGTCAGAAATTTCTGCTGTCCTAAGCACACATTTTGAGAAGAAATCCACCAACAGACTTTTTTTTTTTTTTAGAAATGAACAGTCGATGGATTGGATTACGGGTCTGAAGCATTCTCAGGAAGGAAAAAAGCCATGATCATTTGGTGTGTTCAAGAAAATAGATTCTGTATTTTAATCAGAGCAAAAAAAATGGCCTTGCATTGTATGTGTGTGTTTGTTTAGGTGTCTTATTAACTAATCGGATTTTTAAGAGAGAACACTCCACTTTAATTTTTCCTCCAGAGGCAGCTGTAGCTTTCCACAGTTTTTAAAGTGAATCCTCTAGGCAAAATAGATGTTTTCAGAGGAGACCTCCTTTTCTCCCCTGGGGTGAAGGCACTGCACAGACAGGGCCAGGGTAAATGCATCTGGGCATATTCCCTCAAAGTGAATATGATCTCTGGGGCTTCTGGTGGGGAACCACCTGCATGGGAAAACTGGTGGGGAAGAAAGAGGGAAGTCAGAGAGTGTGATCTTTTAAAATGTGTACGTGCATATGTATATAGTGATGGAAACGGCATATTTCATCGCAAGAGGATTTGCAGGCTATGATCTCCGGGCTGGGGACAGAACCCTCACCCACCAACCCAAAAGGCCCCTGTCCCACGTGCCAAGACCATGCTCCAGGGCCCTGACTTGAAGACCTCGTTCACAGACAGCAGAATCGCTTCCTCCCGTTAAGTTTAAGAGCGCTTTGGGAAGTGGGCTTCCTGTGCCTCCTTGCTAAGCACTCCTTAGCCACCGTATCATCCTGGATTTATCTTTGTACTGCCCTCCCACCTGGGCACTGGAGGGCCCAGCTCTGGGTGAGACCCTGGGGTGAGATGTAAATGAAGCAGAGACACCCAGGTGGGAGACCTCAACCCCAGCAGAAAAATGGGAGACGCTTTCATTAGGGGCCTCACCATTTTCTCAATAAGCAATGTTTTTGATTCATATTTTATATACCTCGTTTTATTTTTTTAGGGGTGGAGGAGGGAGGTACATAGCTTATAGAAATTCACAAACAAAATTTTATCAATTAAGAGAGAAAAGGTTAAGTGGGGTGTGGTGTGGAGTGGAACTAGGTTCCTACACCCCTCCAAATTGCTAAAAGCTGGCTGCAATTTTGGCTCAGAGCTTCCTGGTGGCCAAAGCAAGATGGAAAACACAATCTTATGGATATAGGATTCACTGTTAGCAAAAGAAGAAATGTAAATTTAAAAATAAGTAAAAATCTTTTAGTTTGAAAAGAAAAATATAAGCAAAATCGATGTTAAGATTCAGAAACCAAGAATTAAAGGCACCTTTTTTAAAAAATCAGTTATTACTTCTTTCCTAGATTTTTTTGGTTTTTTATGTAATATAAAACTCTGAAGAGCATCCGTTGAAATTCTGATGCTAATCTTAACTATATGGAGAATAAAAAAGCAAGAAAACAGGACAAAATCATATTGTCAACACATCTTAAAAGCTGAACAGCTGGAAGACAGTATGTTTAACCACATTTTAAAACTCTAAATTAGCTGATTTACGCCATCATTTTGAGATCATCAGAATTTTCCCAAAGGTGCTAAATGAATTTTCTGACCATCGTTGGCCATTTAAAGTATTAATTGATATCATGCATTCAGTGTAAAGAAGTCACTTTGCTATTCTAAAAGAAGTATTTAAGGATCTTTTTTTAAGGAATAACTTTTGCTTCTTCTACTATCTGGGAAATTACCAGCAATAATTGAATATAGTTTCGAAATGTTCAGAACTTAGAATTCTCAGCACCCTCCTTGTATCTATTTTAAATAAATAGGCTTTTCTTTTTTTTTTTAACCAATGTGATTGGGAGTAATGATATACAAATATCAAAGGAACCAGTAAAAGGAAGAGACAAGTGCCACTCTAAAAACAAGCAGAAGCGTGTACTCTTGACTTGCACCCCCAGGGAAGAAAAGATTTTTAAAATGTTAACAATTTGGCTATATCCGGTTGTCTGTCTGGCTTGGGTGCTTCCTGGGGAATCACATTAAAGAATTCAATAGGCAGGCTTGAAAATTCAGAAAAGGGAAAATTAAATTCCTAGAGATAGTCAAGAATATCGTATTCATAAAGAGCCTTTTCCGCAGGAGCTTGGAAACATGTAATATAACCTTCAAAGTAAAAACGGTTTGTTGCATTAGTTCTGCTTAGCTGACCATGAATACTAATTGCAGGAAGAATTAACTGTGCCCAGTACCTGGGGGCAGGAACACACAAAAGTGACCGGGGAAGGCAAACAATGGAAAAGGTAAAAATGAACATCCACACCCCCATTCAACTCAACATGATCTGCAGCAAAACCCTAAATTACAATGAAGCCAGTATCTGCCTCTTGCCCCTCAGAGATTAGAAGAAAAAAGAGAGGCGGCTGCAGAGAGATTGGGTTTTGGGGGTAAAAATAATCCATGCTTTTGCTCTCATTTCTCTTATTCAACCTTTCTTCTTTGCCCAGTTGTGGCAATTCCTCCACAGGGTCAGGAACTTTATTCTCTGGGTCAAGTGTCCCATTTTGCAGGATATCACCACGTGAGAAACAACTGGTTGGTGGAAAGAAGGCTTTGGGGTAAGGATGGGCTTGAATATGAATTTCAGCTCTGTAATTTACTAGCTGTGTGAACTTAAGCAAGTCACTAAACCTCTCTGGGCCTCAGTTTCCTCATGTGTAAAATAGGAACAATAGTGCCCAGATCACAGAATTCTGAAGATAAAATGAGAAAATATTTGTCAAGTGTCTGGTACATGAGAAATCCTGAATGCTACCCTCTGAATATTTCCCACAGACACAGAAGCTGCTAGAAATTCTTGCAACACACTCAGTATCCCTGCCCCTTCCTGGAAAGAAGAGCCTCTACCCCACCCCCAACCAGAGCTGATTGGCCAAATAAGAGCACCTGACATAGGCTCAACCAACCAGATCCTCTCTCCCTGGAATGTGAAATTGGGCCTGAGGTTGTTAGGGACGGGAGCTGTGTGGTGGTCACTGGTGTTTTATGTCATGCACTAAAGTGAGAAAAAGTCAGTGTGTCCTCATATATATCAGATCCCAAGAGCTGATTATTAAATCATAGGGAATTTTTTGAGCCAAAATTGTTAATACAACCATTATTAAAAATTAAATTATATAAACTTACATGTAAATAAATTATGTTAATAACAAAGGTAATGAATACTCAACACTCATACTTCCTAATTATTTCCTATTATTTTATATTATTATGATGAATTTACATTTTATTTTATCTATGCTCTTGAGATTACTTACATCCACGTATCTTTAAGGTGGAAACACTATACAATGGTGTGCTCCTGGGCATCTCTGCCCAGCTCCACCTTCGTGTCGGCAGGTTTGAATCAGCCACAGTGGGAGTATTTACACCATGGAGATTGGAAAACACTCCAAATCAAGGCTTTTTTCCCCTCCAGAAAGCTGGTTGTTAGACATTTACCAGAACAGCAATGGAGAAAACTAAGTAGATGGGGAAAAAGTGAGGCAGTGGCTACAGGGAGCAGAGACAGAAGATGTGGAGAGAGTACAGCAAGCTTTCCGATTCCCAAGGCCACTCCTTTCCAGAGGTCGAGCTGCACTGATCTCAGGTTCCAACAAAACACCCCCCCCCACACACACACACACACACCCGTAGCCTTACGGTAAATTCCTTTGTTAGGCTGAAACTAGCCCATGTTGGTTTCTGCATTCCAGTCTTAACCAATGAACGGGACATAAAATCAATGAGAACATTGCACTGTCTCTTTTGGGGTCATTTTAATCTATTCTTAGCTAAGCATGATAATGAAGCCCTAATCACTGGTCAGCCATTGCTGAGATTTTTTTTCAAATCTCTGTATCACATGCCATGTATCCTGGAGATATTCCTGCTATTTCTTGCTCATCACCAAGAGCAATGGTGCATGAGTCTCGACTGGATCCCACAGGCCCTTTCTGACTCCCCAGCAGTGCTTGGTGCTGCTCAGACTGACTTTTATGTAACTACCCCAAGCTGTGCGTTAACTACTGTGACACCGCACCAATGACCCAATTAGGCCTTAAATGTTTACTTAAGAAAAGGCTCTGTTCATCAAAAAGATTGGGTGGCTGGTGGGAAACTAGAACATTTGGTGTACTAAGTGATCCGCGAGCTGGCTTTTCACATAGCAGGCAGGCCAATTAGATTTTCCAGGAAGATAAAAATGCTTTTAATCTTGACATTTCCTTCAAAGAAGCAGAAACTCCAACTGCTTGCTTGTTTTCCCCTTTTCTGCCTCCCTCCCACTTCCTCCACACCTCTCTTTGATAAATTTTCTTTCTTTTTAATAATGGTTTCCTGTCCAGTGAAGTCTGCATCCTCTTCAAATCTGTTGGTGTTCAAGGTATTGAAATGGCAGATGCTCCCTAAATGGAAAAGAAACGGTACTGACAGAAACGCATTCAGAGTGGTTCTCCCCAGTGCGTTTGGCAGGTGAGATATCCTGGCGTCTGCACAGAAAAGTAAACTTGAACACAGACAGCCCATGAAGTACACGTGGTGATTTAAAAATGTATTGCCAGCTCTCACACATCTCCCGCCATTAACTAACGCCTTCTGAGAATCAAGGTGATGGCTAAAATGTTCATCTCAACAGCTGTCTAACAGATTCAAGTTCAGCTTCCTATCTCATCAAAATCCTAAACATGGACTTTCCTGGTGGCGCAATGGTTGAGAATCTGCCTGCCAATGCAGGGGACACGGGTTTGAGCCCTGGTCTGGGAGGATCTCACATGCCGCGGAGCAACTAGGCCCGTGAGCCACAACTACTGAGCCTGCGCGTCTGGAGCCTGCGCTCTGCAACAAGAGAGGCCGCGATAGTGAGAGGACCGCGCACCGCGATGGAGAGTGGCCCCCACTCGCCGCAACTAGAGAAAGCCCACGCACAGAAACGAAGACCCAACACAGCCAAAAATAAATAAATAAATTAAATAAAGTGTAAAAATTAAAAAAAAAAAAATCCTAAACATATTCAAATTGCTATTTGCACATATGCCTGAATCAGGGCTTGGAAAACAAGTTATTTAACCTGCCATCTAATCTATCCAATAATCTGAAAACAGGTCGGTCCACATGGAAATTGTACATAAATACTTGAATTCATAGATGACAGTCCATTTCTCAAGAGTCATGAGGAGGACCACAGTTAAAAACATCTATTCAAAAGCTCACTTCTTCCCTTCAAGGCTTACCATTACTCACATATGTTTTCTACCCCGCTGTAATTTAGGTTTTTCTTTATGACAAGGGTCAGCAAACCAGCCATAGCGTGAATCTGGCCTGTCACCTATTTTTGTCTGTCCTGAGAGCGCAGAATGGTTTTCAGTTTTACATTTTTAAAAGTTTTTTAAAAATCAAAAGAGAGTTTTTCACATATGAAAATTTTATGAAATTCGAACGGGACGCCAGGGGACCCATTAACCTTTGGTGAACAAACGCATGGATTGCCAGGAAATGTGTGTTGATGGCAACTGAACTGGAATAGATTTGTCTCCACCAGTAAGCCACCAGGTAATACATATGACCTTCCTGTGCCCAAGCAGAAAAGCAAGAGAGCACGGCCCCACCCTCAAGGTGCAGAGATCAACACACCCGAAAAAAATTAGTGAAGAGTAAAAGTAAATGACGTAAAGAATTCCTTACCTCTCCCTACGCATGACCCCTCTGTTCCTTGTATGTTCCCCCATCACAACTCCTCTTGCTGTGGGGAGGCATTTATCTGTCTCCTGGGCTGGAAATAGTCATTCCTTTAGAGACCACTAGCTAGGAAACCGTGCCAAGCACTTCAAACACAACACTTCTTTTAATCCTCACAGAGACCCTGTGAGGTAAGAGCTTTCATTATCCCTGTTTTGAGGATAAGGAAACTGAAGCACAGAGAGGTTCAGTAACTTGCCTAAGGTCACAAAGTAAGTAGCAGAGGCAGGATTCAGACTTTCTGAAAGAGTCTGGCTTCAGAGCCTGAGACCTGGAATGTTACATTATAATGTAGCCATTTATATGGCGAGTGCTTTTGAAGCTGGTTCATGTCTTGGTCATCTTTGTATCATCAGAGCCTGGAACATACCAGCATTCCTCATAGACATTGCATGTTCGGTTCCCAACCACCGCAATAAAGCAAATATCACAATAAAGTGAGTCACACAACTTCTTTGGTTTCCCAGTGCATAAAAGTTATGTTTACACTATTAAGTGTGCAACAGCATTATGTCTAAAAAAGCAATGTACATATCTTCATTAAAAAAATACTTTATTGCTAAATAAAGCTAACCATCATCTGAGCCTTCAGCGAGTCGTAATCTTTTTGCTGGTGGAGGGTCTTGCCTCGATGCTGACGGCTGCTGACTGACCAGCGTGATGGCCACTGAAGGCTGGGGGGGCTGTGACAGTTTCTTAAACTAAGACAACAGTGAGGTTTGCTGCATCTCTTGACGCGTCCTTTCACGAACGATTCCTCCGTAGCCTGAAAAGCCGTTTGATAGCATTTTACCCATGGTAGAATTTCTTTCAAAATTGGAGTCAGTCCTCTCAAAACTTTCCACAGCTTTATCATCTAAATTTACGTAATATTCTAAATCCTTTGTTGTCGTGTCAACAATCTTCACAGCATCTTCACCAGGAGTAGATTTCACCTCAAGAAACCACTTCCTTTGCTCACCCATAAGAAGCAACTCCTCATCCATTCAAGTTTAATCATGAGGTTGCAACAATTCACTCACATCTTCAGGCTCCACTTCTAATTCTGGTTCTCTTGCCGTTTCCACCACATCTGCAGTTACTTCCTCCACTGAAGTCCTGAACCCCTCAGAGTCATCCATGAGGGTTGGAATTAACTTCTTCCAAACTCTTGTTAATGTTGATATTTTGACCTCTTCCCATGAATCATGAGTGTTCTTAATGGCATCTAGAATGGTGAATCCTTTCCAGAAGGCTTTCAATTTACTTTACCCAGGTCCATCAGAAGAATCACTATCTATGGCAGCTATAGCCTTATGAAATGTATTTCTTAAATAATAAGCCTTGAAAGTCAAAATTACTCCTTGATCCATGGGCTGCAGAATGGATATTGTGTTAGCAGGCACGAAAACACCATGAATCTCTTTGTACATCTCCATCAGAGCTCTTGAGTGACCAGGTGCATTGTCAATGAGCAGTAACATTTTGAAAGGAATCTTTTTTTCTGAGCAGTAGGTCTCAACAGTGGACTTAGACTATTCCGTTGTAAACGGATGTGCAATCATCCAGGCTTTGTTGTTCCATTTGTGAGCACAGGCAGAGTAGATTTAGCATAATTCTGAAGGGCCCTAGGATTTTCAGAATGGTAAATGAGCATTGGCTTCAACTTCAAGTCACCAGCTGCATTAGCCCCTAACAAGAGAGTCAGCCTGTCCTTTGAAGCTTTGAAGCCAGACATTGACTTCTCCTCACCAGCTATGAAAGTCCTAGATGGCATCCTCTTCCAATAGAAGGTTATTTCTTCTACATTGAAAATATGCTGTTTGGTGCAGCCACCTTCATTAATTATCTCAGCTGGATCTTCTGGATAACTTGCTGCAGCTTCTACATCAGCACTTGCTGCTTCACCTTGCACTTTGATGTTATAGAGACCATTTCTTTCCTTAAACCTCATGAATCAACCTCTGCTAGCTTCAAATTTTTCCTCTGCAGCTTCCTCACCTCTCTCAGCCTTCACAGAATTGAAGTATATACACTATTATGTATAAAATAGATAACTAATGAGAACCTACTATATAGCACAGGGAACTCTACTCAATACTCTGTGGTGACCTAAATGGGAAAGAAATCCAAAAACTAGGGGATATACGTACATGTATAGCTGATTCACTTTGCTGTACAGCAGAAACTAACACAACAGAGAAAAGCAACTATACACCAATTTAAAAAAAAGAAAGAAAGAAATGGAGGAAGAAAGAAAGAAAGAAGAGCGTTAGGGCCTTGCTCTGGATTAGGCTTTGACTTAAGGGAATGATTGTGGCTGGTTTAATCTCCTATCCAGACCACTAAAGCTTTCTCCATATCAGCAATAAGGCTGTCTTGCTTTCCTCTCATTCGTGTGTTCACTGGAGTTGCACTTTTAATTTCCTTCAAGAACTTTTCCTTTGCATCCACAACTTGGCTAACTGTTTGGCACAAGAAGCCTCACTTTGGGCTTATCTTGGCCTTTGATTTGCTTCCTCACCAAGCTTAGTCATTTGTAGCTTTTGATTTAAAGTGAGAGAAGTGCTTCCTTTCACTTGAACACTTAGGGGCCACTGTAGGGTATTAATGGGCCTACTTTCAATATTGTTGTGTCTCAGGGAACAGGGAGGCCTGAGGAGAGGGAGAGATGGGGGAACGGCAGGTCAGTGGAGCAGTCAGAAAACACACATCTATTGATTAAGTCTTATGGGCAAAGTTGGTGGTATCCCAAAACAACTACAATAGTAGCATCAAAGATCACTGCTCGCGATTTCCCTCGTGGTGCAATGGTTAAGAATCCACCTGCCAATGCAGGGGACACGGGTTCGAGCCCTGGTCCGGGAAGATCCCACATGCCATGGAGCAACTAAGCCCGTGCGCCACAACTACTGAGCCTGTGCTCTAGAAATGAGAAGCCCGCGCACCACAACGAAGAGTAGCCCCCGCTCGCCGCAACTAGAGAAAGCCTGCGCGCAGCAATGAAGACCCAACACAGCCACAAAAAATAATTAATTTTTTTTTTTTTAAAAGATCACAGATCACCATAGCAAATACAATAATAATGAAAAAGTTTGGAATATTGAGAGAATTACCAAAATGTGACACAGAGACACGAAGGGAGCAAATGCTGTTAGAAGAATGGCGCCGATAGACTTGCCTCACAAAGGGTTAACACAAACCTTCAATTTGTAAAAAACACAATTATCTTCGAAGCACAGTAAAACGAGGTTTGCCTGTAGTAGGTTCTCAACAAATATTGGTTGAGGAAGCAGGATCAGACTACACTCACCTTCAGCTTAAAACGGTGCCCATGTTCCACCTCCGTGCCCAGCTGCTGCCCACCACACCAGCCCCAGGTTCATATGAGCAAGTCATCCCCCGCTCCCCTCTGGTTCCAACACTGCCCATGTGTTTTCTGACACCTCAGCGAGTTTCTCTGTAAACAATTCGCCACAATAACGTGGCCATCCTGCACTGATGGGAGGTTGCAGGCATACCTGTCACCAATGAAAAGGCTGTATTTATATCTTGGCAAAATCCATTCATCCGTTTAAGTGCCCAGAATCCTCCACAGAACATCACAAATCCACCTAATGTGCCTGGTTCTCAGCTTTGTATCTGAGTCTCTGCTTTAGCTGACAGATGTTTAAACTCCCAGGAGGTCCACACAGCCAGACAAATCCCAAGTGGCCCGTCCAGAGGCCCAAGGGTGTAAGTTCCATCAGCCGAGGGCAATGGAACTCAGACTCACAAGTTGCCTCTGGAGATCTTCTCTCTGGCCTTGGAAGGTAATCATGGAGACAAGGGTGCAGAAATGTGAGGGTTCACAGCTTCACCTCCCGGGCATCTCGCGGAAGAGAGCACCTTTCTTAGACATCTGTTCATATCGTAGATTGATAGTCACCTCCTATGAGAAGTCCTCCTTGATTCCCAGAAACCTCGGTGGAATTACTTCCTCAGAGCATTGAGTGTAAACCTCTATTACAGCAAATATCAGTTCACTTTGTAATTACTTATTTACCTGCCCCTTCTCTCGGTACCTAACCCCTGGAGCCCACTCTGAGCCTGGCACATGGGAGACATTCAACAAATACGTGCTGAGTGAGTTAAAATCCACAGCCTCCCTGAACTTCAGTTACGTGTGGCTCCTTTATAAGCACTGCTACCCTCTTAAATAGCAGATGCTCACGTGTGCTGCCCATTGGGCTGGACCACGTGTTCCTCCGAGAAAGGATTATGTCTCATTCAATTGTATCCACTGCCCCTATGACAATGTCTGGCACAGAGTATATGCCCAATAAATATGCAGCTCTATGCCAATTCTAGAGTCTTTAAACCAAGATTTTAAGTTGTTGAAGCAAATAAACTGAATTTATTTTTTTATTTTTACCAAGCTGGTAAGTTTGCCCCTTAAATTGTGCTTAGATTTGCCGAGGATGGAAGCTGTTCCCAGGAAGCAAGAATGCACAAAGCACTCACCCTGGTCACTCAACAAGTCAAGGATGAAGCATAACCAAAACGTAGAAACAGAACAATTTTCCAAGTTTATTTTTTACCCACTCAATTAACGCTGCCTTTTGAGAAAGCATTGGTCCTGGATTGTCTGTTTAATTAATACCCTTTGTGTTAATTCCCTTTGTTTCTACTCAAACTGCTGACCCCTGAGGGATGGAAAAATGTTCACTCTAAATTGTCTCCCTTGGAAAAAAGAAGGATGCATTTCTTTGGAAATGTGTCTCCTTTGGAACACTGGACCATGCTAATGGCAACTGGGATGCAACGCTCTAACAGATAAAGTCAGGAAGGACGCCAGGATATGATACTTTGTCAGAAATCCCTTCCAGGTCTTTAGAAACGGGAGGAGGAAAAGTGTCGACTTTCAACTTCGGTCAAGTAGCAAGGCGAGAGCACCCTAAGCACCGCGTCGTGCTGTGTGTGAGCCCTGGGTGGAGCCGGGGTTGAGGGCAGGTGGGCGGCAGGGGCTGCCCCAAGGCTTTGCCAAGTTAGAGAGGGAAGGGGGAGAGTCAGCAGGCAGCTGTGCCCAGTGATGTGCTGGGAAACTGGCTCTCTGGGAACAAACAAACAAACAAAAATGCCGAGATCGGTAGCATTTCCAGTAAATATTTCCCCTGTGCCGACTTCAAGCTGTCCGTGTGACAGCACTGGACTTGGAGCTGGCGAGAGATGCCTGGTGTTGGTTCTCAGAAGCCAGCATGAGGCAGGACGAGCTGGTACCAGCCGGGGCGAGCTGACGTGATTCGCACCAGCACACACTGAGCGTACGCTGCGGCCTGCGGGGGGCTTTGAGCACGACAGAGGGCCCTTGGGGAAAGCACCAAAGCCAGACCTGGAGCAGGGACCTGCAAGAGGCCTCTCAGAGGAAACTGAGACTTGAAGGTCAAACGAGAGGTAACCAAGGAAGGAAAAGGAAAGGAGGTGAGGACGGGCATTCCAGGCAAAGGGAAGAGCCTAGGCAAAGGCCAGTGTCCTGAGGCCACGGAGAGCAGGGCTTGCTTACGGCACATGTCCGGTGGCTCCAGCAGGGTGGGAGGAAGACGCGGGAAGGGACCCCAGAGCTGGGTCTCCGTCATTCATGAGGGGCCCTGTGGATTCTCTGGGCGGTAAGGATTTTAAGCAGTGGAGGGACGTCGTGCCTTACTTTGGAAGAGCCCCTCTGGCTCGTGGATGGATGGGGTGAGAATAACCTGGAAAGCCCAGGGCTACTGAGAAGGTCCAGTGGTGGTGGCACTCTGACCAGAGTCAGCAGTGAAGCTCAGTGACGTCAGAGGTGGACGCTCTTGAGAGATAATGGGGGGTGGGGAGGAGATCGGCCAAACTTGGTGAATGATGTCATGGGCAAGGTGAAGAGTGAGGGAGAGGTGGGGGCAAGGACTCGCCAGGTTCCACCTAGAGCAACCAGGTGGATGGCAATGCCAATCAGCGTGTGCACAGGAAGATGAGAGGAGAAGGAGCTGCCGGTGAAGATGAGGCCCCTTCACCTGGGGACATGTTGGGGTAGTGGTGCTACCCAGACAGCCAAGTGGACACGTGCAGAAGGCATCTGGGTCTACAGGTGGTGAACTCAGGAGGCAGAGGCGGACTTCCCTGGTGGTGCAGTGGTTAAGAATCTGCCTGCCAAGGCAGGGGACACGGGTTCGAGCCCTGGGCCGGGAAGATCCCACATGCCGCGGAGCAGCTAAGCCCATGCGCCACAACTACTGAGCCTGCGCTCTAGAGCCCGCGAGCCACAACTACTGAGCCCACGTGCCACAACTACTGAAGCCTCCGCGCCTAGAGCCCGTGCTCCGCAACAAGAGAAGCCACCGCAGTGAGAAGCCCACGCACCGCAACGAAGAGTAGCCGCTGCTCGCCGCAACTAGAGAAAGCCCGCGCGCAGCAACGAAGACCAAAACACAGCCAAAAATAAAGAAATAAAATGAAAATAAATACATTTTTTAAAAAATAGATGGGTGCGAGTTTAACTTAAGTCGTAGTATAATTTAAGTGAAATCTTAGTATAATTTAAGTCATGGAGGAGAACCAAGGTGCCCAGGGCAGGTGTGGAAGTGAGAAGCAAAGAACCGAAGACAACACCCTGCAGACCACCAGCCTCCAAGGGATGGAAGAGGAACACGCTTTTGGTTACAAGTGACGGAATGGTCAACTCAAACAATAAAATAAATTCATGAAATTGGAAAGTCCGGAGGGAATCTCAGGCCTGGGCCAACGCCTGATCCAAGGACACAGCCAGGTCTGCAGGGACCCATTTTCTTTCCATCTCTCTGCTCAGCTTCTGCCAGTGTTGTCTTCATCCTAAGGCTGGTTCCCGGAGCTATACCTTTCCTCAAAAAAGAGAGAGCGTCTCTGCCCCAGCACAAGTCCTGAGCTTCCTTCCACGTGGACTGGCTCAGATGGATGCCTGCTTATGAATCAGTCTCCCTGGTCAGAGGCATGGAATGTGCCGATGGCCTTAACCCAGGTCATGGGCTCTACCCTTAGAACCTGGGCTGGCATCAGCTTTCCCAAACCTCAAGAATCAATGAAGTTAGAACTGGGAGAGAGAGAAAGGGGCCACCAACAAATGTCCATTGTCAGTGAACTCTCAGGAAGGAAGCTGAGGTGGACCACCCTAGGGCTAGGAAGAAAACCAGCAGACAATGATGGTTCAGAAACCAGGGAGGAATGAGTTTCATAAAAGAAGTTGTTACAAGTGCTAAGTGCCACGGAGTGGTCAAATAAAAATGGGGATTAGAAAGTACCCTGGGTCTTATGACGAGGAAGGTAAGAACATGCTTATCAATCAGTAAATACTTATCAAGACCCCAAGCCATGTCAGGCCAGGTATTGGATCCTGGGATAGGGTGGCAACCAGGCTGGGCTAGAGGCTCGAGTCTAGTGGGACAGGCGACAGCTAAGTAGGCACGTATGCAAGTACGATAATAAAGGAGACGTGGGAACGAGCAGCAGGGACACCAACACAGACTTGAGGACTCAGGGGAAGTTCCCCAGAGAAAGCAGCAGGTAACCTGACGTTGGAAGGAGGAGCAGGAGTTGGGCAGGCGGCTAGAGGGGTGGAAGGGGAGTCGCGTTCCAGGCAGAGGAAGAGCATGTGCAAAGCTCAGAGATACACGGAGCTGCATGAAGCTAGGTGTGGCTGGAGCACAGAGGCCGGCTCCACCGTGCCCTCATCCAGTGCCCTGTATAAAACAGGTCAGAGCCCTTGGCACACCTCCAGAGGCCTTGCCCCGCCCCCCAGGCCATGAATCGCTGCTCTTCAAGCAGGGTTATAAATCAACCCGTGGTGTCTCCATCTTGTCTTAAGGATCCCAAGGGAGGCCTGATCTAACATCTTCCTGAAGGAAGGATATGAAACACATTTGACTGGAAGCTCTGGGAGGACAGCGGTTGTCATCTGTTTCATTCACTGCCATTTCCCAGGTCTGAGACACGGTAGGCTCTCAATGAATAACTGTGGAATGAATAAAGGAAGCAAGCAAGGAGGAAGGATACCACTGACCTCCCTGCCTGAGTCACCTTTCTGGTCACCCCATCAAAAACAACAACAAATAACACAGGTTAGTAAACACACCTGGTACTTACATTATTCCTAAAAGGTCACAAGGTACCCTTAAAACCACCTGCCTGAGAATCAATGTCAAAGCTTTGGGGAGTCCTTCCCTTTGTTGTAAGTGTGCCTCCATTCATAATTCAGCCTCAGAGGAGGCAGGTGATGGGGATGGGAGAGGACAAAGATCTCATCTCTAAGTGCCATCTGATGCCTACTATTGCCACGTGCTTTTTTCTACCTAATAGGTATATTGTATCTTGAAATGGAGCTGGTCAGGATCTCTCCACCTTCCATTTCGATGAGGCTGTAGTTTAATTGGAAGTAGAATAACATTTACATATATAATCATCACACCTCAACAAGAGGTAACTAAAAGCTTCTTATGAATGCATATCCTGCCACCTTGGTGTGGGTTTCATGAAACATCCTTAACGCTGGCTAATTTTCTGTATGGGTGACATCGATAGGCTATATCAATGAAAAACTTTGTTAAATTAGAGTATGTGTCTGGGGCTTAAAAGAGATCCTGCTATAAAGTGTCAGTTTCTCATATTTAGAATGAAGCTGCTCATGATCCTATGCATAATAATAATTTGTGTACAAATATTTAGTGCTTTTCAGGCTCCTTCAAACAGTACTCTCTTGTTTGAACCCTGGAACACTCTGCCAGGTACATAGGGGGAGACATCACCCCTCATTTATCAGAGAGGAAAACAGAGACCCTGTGAGGTGAGGCGACCTATCCAAGGTTAATGGAGTGACCAATGCCAGTTCTTAATCCCATACTCTTTCTACCATTTCATGTGATAAGGCAATACATCCTATGGTTTTCTAGAATTATTGTTTGCCAAAAGTTTGTATCACTTAGATGCAGAGTGACATTCTTGGCAAAGAAACCATAAGAGATGTGTATAAGATATTCGCTGCAAGACTTCATGAGAGAGAGAATGCTAGAAGGACCATGGCTCAGAGAAGGGCCTCTTAAGATTGGCTGCCTGGGTTCAGATTCAGGATCTGTCACTAACACCTGAATGAACCATGGACCAGTTCCTTCATGTCCCCGTCCCTGATGGACATGTGGGGTCATCTCCATTCTCCCAGGCATACATTTAGGGGTCCTCATGGATACAAGAACCCCGACTCTAATGCCAGCTCCCAGGGGAGCAAAAGTGATCGAAGCTAAGCCAATCAATTCATTCCATCCTTCAGGCCATGTCACTGATTCAGCCATGCCCATGTCACCCCAGCTAGTCCAATCAGAGGAAACCCCAGGACTCCTGCAGGGAATGCTGGGACAAAAACCTCCCACTGGTAGTGAACCAGGAAGCACAGAGTCCTGGGAGCTGCAGCAGCCACCTTGGATCCACAAAGGGGATCAGCCTTAGGAAGAAGGTGACAATCCGGAAGGCAGAGCAGACACGTGGAAAGAAACTGGGTCCCCGATAACGCTGTTGAAACTCTGACTCAAACCTGCCCTGAACTCCGGATCTTTCAGTTTCTTGAAATAATATATTTTAAGCCAATTTGATTGGGTTTCCCAGTGCAACCAAAACCATCCTAACCGATTCGCCCAGTCTCTGCAACTGCAGAAGAGCAATAAGTAATAACAGTCACCTTCCTAAGTCTGCTGTGAGGCTCAGAGGAGGTACCACACAGGAACTCTTGGCACCGTCCTGCTCCTGACAAGCCCGTTACCCCACCTGCGGACAGGTAGGAACATCTCACTTTTTCTCACTGTGACGTCACTGTGACGTCTGGGTCTTTGTGCCAAAAAAGCCAAGTCTTTCAAAGATAAATATCACATTTAGCCTGAGGGCCCCAGACAAACCACACTTACCCACCGTTTTATGCACGGGCTGAGTTAGGATGTGCTACTTTGAAACTGTGCTATGTTAGAAACTGCTGTAGCGGGAGGGCAGAGCTATTTTGTCATCATCATATTGCTCGTCACTTCCAGGCGTTTGGTGATTTTACTACCTTTTTCCCAGTATCCCCTGGGTGGGTGTCCTTAACCTATTATGTAATGATATTTCAGGGTCTGGGAGATAAATTGCTCTCTGTGTAAAATATGGCAGTGGATCTATACCCCTAAGCTCCGATAATTAGTTTTTAATGTAACTACAATTCTTTCGAGGAGATGTTTCTGCGCTCTAAAATCTTCTTAAAAGCATCCCTTAGGCTGAAATTAAGTTGGAAGGAGTGTCATGGAGACCTGTGGCAAGGGGCGAGTTGGGCTCAGGTTACCAGGCAGCCCTCCGTGATTCATGGGCCTCGGGCAGGGGGAGGCAGGCCCTCCTCTCACCTCCGCGGCCAGGACCGCTCCGGCTCGCAGCTGCCAAAACATCACCCAGCATGACGCCCAAGTACTGGTTACAAATGAGGAGGGTGGGGACTCAGAGAGGGGGAAGAGAATGGGGGGCGGAGCACCTCCCAGGGCCTCCCTTTTCACCATATCAAGGAGTTTTCTCTATCCCAACAATTGTGGATTTCTCTTCTGTTAGGTCAAAAGTACCTATTTCGGTTAAGGCATTTAAGATTCATAAGGGACCACAGCCAACCTGTTCCATCAGATTCCTTCTGCAAATGCTTCCCAGCTGTGGATTCCCAGCATCCTCCACGTCCTTCCCCACCCTGCACGTATGAGCGCCCTCCCCCTTCGTTCTGGTATTCTCAGAATTAGGGCTGTGTGTGCTCTGCAAAGACGCACTAGCTACCCTGTCCCGAGGTAGCGCCACGGCAGACGGAGGGGTCCCCTAGCTGGACCATCTGGAGTGATAGTGCTACCAGCCTCTAGGCATTTAACCCTTCGTATGCTTAACTGGTTACATAAAGAACAGCAAATGGGAACCAGCATAAACATGAAGACCCAGAGAGCACAGGATACCATAAAATGCGAAAGTCTCTGCAAATTCCAAAGAAATTCCAAGTCCCCAGATGTCCAGCAGATCTATAAAAACATTTCCTTTCCCTTGGCCCGGAGGTAACCTTAGAAAACATTTTAAGTGGTTTAAAAATAATACAAGTGGGTGATTTACTTTGATCACTGGATACACACGGAGGCCCTTTCCCTCCATGTATCAGGGGATGGGCAGTCCTGGCAGCTCCCATCAAAGTGTGCTCTGGCTGTCAGGTCAGGGAGCCTACCTGGCGGGTGAGCCAAGGCTCAAGCGCTGAAGGCTTGGTCCCTCCTCGTGGTGGGAGGTCTCGTGGTCTTCGACAGATTCCTGGAGGAACTGGAATTCCTTGTCTCCCCATTTCCTTCTCATTTTCTTCAGTGCCTTGGGCTGAAGGCCATCGCTGGGGGTGAGCGCTGAGGCTCAGGAGGCGCTCCTGGGCTTCCCCTCCACCTCAGCTGGGCCGGGCTTGCAGCTCTCCCCCTTCTCCCTGGGCTGCTCAGCGCAGCCCGGCTCCCCTCCCCCAGGAGAAGCCACACAGAAGCTCCATCTCTGGTCCACAGTCAAGTCCCTCTCACCTACCCCAAAGGAAGTAAAGCAGCCGCGAAGACCACTGGAGGAAAACATTTCAAAAATGGTAACATCCAGTGTCATCAAAGAAGGAAGGTGGGGATGAGCCCTCTCACGTGCACGGATGGGGGGGTGGCAGGCGGAATGTTTTGGAACTGGAGGCTGACAGAACGGGTGCAGACCCTGGCTCCACCACTGACTAGCTGTGTGACCTCATGCGAATGACTTGACCCTCCCAACCTCAGTTTTCTTATCAATGGAATGGGAAGTGGTGACAGAGTCACTCCGTCTTACTGTTGGGAGACTCGGAAGAGGGCCTGACAGAGTAGCTGAATCTCTTCTTACTTCTGGAGAGCAGTTAGTGATGTCCATCCCTCTGACCCAGTTATTCCACTTCTAGGACTGTTTCCCAAGGAAATGACCAGAAATGTCACATAAAGACTCATGCACAAGTATACTCGCCTAAGCATTATTTAAAGCAGGAATAACTGGAAATGAACTGAACAGCCAGGAATCACGACTGGCTAAATAATTATGGCACATCCATGTGTCAGGACACTGTGCAGCATGGTGTCCCCAGAACAGCACCAAGTGTAACCAACAAAGGAAAGAGTCAACTTGCACTCAAAGTATTATGGGATATCTCTGCACATACAACTGAGGCAATATTTCAAAAAGTAAAACGTCCGTTCATCGTAATTATTAATAATAAAAGTCAGTATTAATAACAATAAAACTTATTAGTAACAATAAACTTGGATAAAAAACAAATTTATTTTCTCACAGTTCAGGAGGCTAGAAGTCCAAGACCAAGGTGTCGGTGGGTTTTGCTTCTTCTAATGCCTCCTTGGCTTGCTGGTGGCACCTTCTCACTGTGTCCTCACATGGCCGTCCCTCTATACACGTGTGCCCCTGTGCGCCTTGATTTGCTGACTACTTACTCTGTGTTTGAGATAAGGAAACTCTACACTCTACCTCATTTTACCCTCACAAGAGGTGGGCACCATTATTCCTTCTCACATTTTCCACAAGGAAACTTAGACTCAGTGAAACTGAGCAACTTGCCCAGCATTGTTCAGCCAGCCAGCGGCAGAGCCAGGATTCGAGCCCAGGTCTGAATGATTCCCAGGTCACTCTGCAATTCAGTTCCCTAATTGGATTGCTTGGCCAGCTCACCAGCTGAGACGCTTCCCAAATCAGAACTTCAGAGAAGAATAGGGCCTCCAGGCGACAGGATCCTATCGTCTCCAGGGAAAGGAGAGTCTAGAAGAGCTAGTTTCTCACCTAATTCCACCCAGTAGCCCTTACGTAGTTTTGCCAATGTGATGATGGAATTGCTTTAGTCAATTCTGAAAGTAAAGTAGAAAATCTCTTACTGTGAATTATGCCACCGATGACGTCGACACGTGAGAAGGCCAGTATAGATTCTGTACAGAGAAGACAGGAGTGCTAGACAGCATCAGAAACGTCCTGAAGACCAGTGTCCCCATCTGTCTCGCAGCACCCACACTGACACGCACAACGTTCCCATGGGCGTTCTACATTTGCAACAAGGGAGAAGACAGAGTCCAGAGTGTAGCCAAATCCCAGAGGATCAGCCGTCCCACCTCCTTTTCTCAGAGCTGATGGCTATCCACCAGCCACATGACACTCAGCTCAGAATCATGACCCTGGAGTCCTAGGCCAGTGGTTCAGAAGCCTGGGTACACCTTAGAATCACCTGAGGAAACTTTAAAAATATAAACACCAGGCCACACTCCAAACCAATTAATTCAAAACCTCTGCGGATGGAGCCAAGGCACTGAGAATTACTTCATTATGATTCCAACTGATAGACCAAATTGAGAACCACTAAAACTTATTAAAGTAGAATTCAAAAAGTTCTCAGAAAAGATGAGTTTGACAATCAGTTCAGGAAATATGAGAGGCCCGGAAGAAGTCAGTCCTATTTATACAATCAAATTGTTCCCAAAGGGGAATTCCCTGGCGGGCCAGTGGTTAGGACTCCGCACTTTCACTGCCGAGGACCCAGCGTCAATCCCTGGTTGGGGAACAAAGATCAGGCAAGCTGTGCGACGTAATAAAAAAAAAAAAAAAATTGTTCCCAAAGAGAAAGGGAGAAAAAATGTAACCAAAACTAAAACAAAACAATGTACTGTAGTCCCACAGGAGGCTGTGAAACTAAAACTTAGAAAAAACCCTGCAACAAAAAGAGGTACAGAGCAAAGGAGAAAAACATGCACATAAAGTATGTCCTAAACTTATAAGAAAGACTCACTGTTGGTCACTAAACATAAAATGGGTGATGCTTATAAAGCTGTGAGGACAGAGGCTTGGACCTTTTGTTGACTCCTAGAGTTGGACAGCAACATGGAATTCATCCAGTCTCTCTGTCAATGAGGCCCATTCTCATATTCCCCCATCCGTGGAAAGAATTCCCCTCAAAATAAAAGATACCTTGTGTGTTTTTAGCTCTATTTGGAACCTAAGGGAGGAAATGAACATAGTCACATCACTTGGGTAAGATGGATAATAGGACTCTTCTCCATCTTAAAAGAAAAAAGTGACCTTCAAAAAAGAAACAGTAAATTATTCATGGTTAACAAGTAACTGAGGCCCAACATAGGTGAGAAGATTGTATGAAAGCTCA
This sequence comes from Eubalaena glacialis, assembly GCF_028564815.1. Taxonomy (NCBI): domain Eukaryota; kingdom Metazoa; phylum Chordata; class Mammalia; order Artiodactyla; family Balaenidae; genus Eubalaena; species Eubalaena glacialis. The sequence goes on from NC_083716.1 coordinate 8,857,297, forward strand.
GGATCAATCAAATTGGCTCAAGCCTCTAAGCCCAAATAAATACATCCAGAGATAAAAGAAGAATCTGTGGATTTAATCTAAGGACAACTGTCAGCATTCACTGGAAAACAGGTTAAAACTGGAAACCTAGAGAGGGACAAATACCACTGCCATTTTCAAATAAAGTTGTATCCTAGAAACTCGGGGTTGATGAACTTTAATTTACACCTTCACAAAATTCTTACATGAATTAATAAACAGATGGCTGGTCTGAATTGAGGAAAGGAAGGAAGGAAGGAAGGAAGGAAGGAAGGAAGGAAGGAAGGAAGGAAAGAAGGAAGGAAGGAAGGGAGGGAGGGAGGGAGGAAGGGAGGGAGGAAGGGAGGAAGGAAGGAAGCATTCATTACCAGCAATCAACATGAACTTACTCAAGAATTCACTCCAAACAAACACAGGGTAGCTAGACAGGTAGATCAGGAAGAAACACAGAAATGGTACTATGATATCACTAATCTTCCTTGGTAGCCTTATGATGAGGACACACATCTTGTGCCTTGATGATAGTAGATGGTGAGGTGAACACCCAAAGCCAGAATCCTGGTCTCTCTATCATTCCCAGCCTTGGAAGTTCCTGGTGGTGAATGTGGGAAGGTTCAACCACCTGGGCCCACCCTCGTCACAATGACATCATCTTTTTTTTTTTTTTGCCATGCTTTGTGGCTTGCAGGATCTTAGCTCCCCGACCAGGGATCGAACCCATGCCCACTGCAGTGGAAGCACTGAGTCCTAACCACTGGACTGCCAGAGAACTCCCACAATGGCATCATCTTTTTTAAATTTGACCTGTCTGTCTGTCTGTCTACCTATCTATCTGAGGCAACTCTAGAAGGTATGCAGAATAGATTATTAAAAATAGAATCAGGGATTTCCCTGGAGGTCCCGTGGTTAAGAGTTCGAGCTTCCACTGCAAGGGGCTCGGGTTCGATCCCTGGTTGGGGAAACAAGATCCTGCATACCGGGCGGCACGGCCAAATAAAAAAAAAAATAGAATCAGAAAATCAAAACCATGAAAAGGAAGAAGAGCTGTACATTCTAACCAGAAATGTTTCCAAGAGTGAGCATTACATTTGACTCTGAGCTTCTCAGCAGCCGAAGCAAGAAGGGAAGCATGACTGGTTTCATTTCTGCTCATAGAAAGACAATGCAGTTTTATCTTGGTACCAGATTAAGAGAGGAATCTATCAGCTGGGACCTCACACAGGATACGTACAGCAAGCATATCACAGCAACGTCTTCAGTGAGGGTACCAGCAGGAAACATTCGGCACACTCAGTTTGGGATAATCTGCAGAGAGTTTAATAAAGGGACTCCTTCCAAAGGTATGAGCAGGGTGCAGGAAGCCACAGGAGCAGTGCAATACCCTGGGGGGCGGCTGCTAGCGTTGGGGCTATTACATACACCCCAGGCTGGCAGAGACTACAGAGGGATGCAGTCAACTCAAGGCAACCTTGCAAAAATGGAGCTCTCCTCCCACCCTCCAATCTCCTGCCAAGGCTCCCCACTGAGCTCAACGAGAAGTCAGAAAGAGCCCCTTGGATGCAGTCCACACAGGGCGGCCTCCTGGGGCACAAGGCAGCGGGGAGAAAGTCAAGGAGTGGATCTGGAGGGGTAAAGAGCAGAGAACTGGCACAAGTGGTTTTACAGAAAGTATAAACAATATTTGATAATATTGCTTTTCATATACAAAAAGAGAGAGAAATGAATATTCAACATAATTCAGAAAGGACATTCTACAAAGCATATGCTAATATGATTTGGCATGTCACTTTATGATGATGTGACACAATACAAAAAGTAGAATTTAGAACTCCCAGATTAGATGGACTGTGTGTCCTTTATGTTTTATTCTAAAATTGATACTCCCCTTTTTGTGGGGGGCGTCATTAAAGAGGACCTAGTACGCTGATGTGTTCTTTTGGTGGCTGCAGAAAGATCTGTAAGCTTTAAATCCCAAAGGGACAAGTGGCAGGGTGGGGAGAACAGTCTGTCCTGACCAGTGTTTTGCTCAGATCAAAGACCAAGGATCTCAGAACCATTCATCTGAGGAGTCGTGAAGGGAAACAGGAGTTGTATCTAGAGAAGACAATTCACGGGAACATAATAACTGCCTTCAATATATGAAAGACTGTCTTTCAGAAAAGAGAATGTCCAGATCTCTGTGTCATTCCAGAGGACAGAGCCAGGACCAATGGTAGAAAGAGATCAATTGCAGCTCCATAAAGGAAGAACTTTCAAAGACTTCAGGCTACCAAACTAAGGAATGAGCTTCTGCAAAATAGGTGATGGCCTCATATTCCTGCAGCAGAGGCTGCAGGTAGATGACAAAGGGATGAAGACAGAGGCCTGTGCTTGTGCTTTATTTTCTTCCAAGCTCTTTGCTGTGTGCTTGACAAGCATAGATGCATTCACTCTACTAAGGATGTACTGGTATCATCTCCAATTTCAAAAGAGAAGACCAGGGGCTTCCCTGGTGGCTCATGGTTAAGAATCCGCCTGCCAATGCAGGGGACACAGGTTCGAGCCCTGGTCCAGGAAGATCCAACATGCCGCGGAGCAACTAAGCCCGTGTGCCACAACTGCTAAGCCTGCGCTCTAGAGCCCGTGAGCCACAACTACTGCGCCCACATGCCACAACTACTGAAGCCTGCACGCCTAGAGCCCATGCTCCGCAACAAAGAGAAGCCACAGCAATGAGAAGCCCGCGCACCACAACGAAGAGTAGCCCCCACTCACCGCAACTAGAGAATGCCCGCACGCAGCAATGAAGACCCAACGCAGCCAAAAATAAATAATAATTAATTAATTAATTTTAAAAAAGAGAGAGAAACAAGGATATGCTTGGTAACTAACAAAGCCCAGATTCAGCACTGCCCATCCAACTCCAGAGCACATGTGTTTAAGTAGGCTGCGCATCCCCTTCTGCCCTAGAAGGGATTCCTACTTTCAGTGGAGGGTTAAACTCAGTATGCAGCCTCTAAATTTCTCCTTACTCCCCAACTGAATATAATTATGCTAAAATCCAGGGATCCTCTTGAAGGAATTATAAAAGGTGAGATCCTTGTAGCCTGGGGTGACAGGAAAGACCTTCAGTCTTGTGGGAGGGGCTGATGTGAATGCAGGTAAGAGGGGGAGGACATTCCAGGTGAGGGCACTGGGGAGAGGAAAGAGGCAGAACCAGAACAAGAACTGGAGAGGAATCTGCAGTGGCTAGAAGACCAATCTTGAGTTGGAGCCATACACTTAGAGCAGTTGGCTGGGCCAGACTATAGGAAGCATTGAATGCCAGGTCAGGATTTTAGATCTTATTGGTAGATAAACGGAAATCATTGAAAGTGTTAGGGCAGGAGAGTGACACAATAAAATCACCACGTTAGAAAGATTAGCCTGGCAGTGAGGTAGAGGATAGATTATAACAAAGACACACTGGAAGTGGGAGGCCATTTAGGAAGTAATGGAACAGTCTACCAACAAAGTGGAAAGGCCTAGGCAAGACAAGGGAGGAGTCAACCTAAGTAACTCAGTGTCATTTCAAGGGTGCGTTTCAAGGTGGGGATTTGCCTTCTGGGCTAAGAACGAGACTGCAGATTAGTGCTGGTCTCCACGGTCAACGAAGTTAGCTAAATGTGATGTGTTTAGTACGTGTACACCTTCTTGCAACAGCTAGTTAATTAAATATGTAAAGTTGATCTGATTGTTTTCTGTGATAGAACTCTTGGGTCTTCCTGGAAATCTCCCGTGAACCACACCTCCGGGAGCCATGCCTTTGTGGACTCGCCTCCCCTCGTATCTGGGCTGAGCTTGCCACTGCCCTAACCTGTAGAATGCAGCGGAAGTGACATCGTGCCAGTTCTGAGCCTAAGCCTGAAAGTTTGGACGCTTCTGCTTTTAATCTCTTAGGAGTCATGTAAGAAGTCCAGCTACCCTGCTGGAGACACCACATGGCGAGACCACACGGAGGGCATTACAGGGAGAGAAAGGCCCTGAGACCCCCTGGGGGAGGAATGAACCCAGCCGCCGGTGAGCCCCAGACACGTGGCCCCAGTGGAGCTGCTGCAGGTCCAAGCCCCAGAGCCTTTCTAGCTGAGCCACCAGACACAGGAGGAGAGAAGCCACATGGCTGTTCCAGTCCCAGCAGACATCAAGCGGAAGAGAGGCAGACTGATCCCACGGCGCCCCGTCCAAATTCTCAACCCACAGAATCATGAGAAATAATTAAGTGGCTGTAGTTTTAAGCTACTAAATTTGGGGGTAGTTTCCTATACAGCAATAGATACCTGAAAGAGAGATCTCCCAGATGCACTAAAAACCCCTTTCTGTGAAAGCTACTTCTCCCAACCCAAGGAAGGGGCCCCAGCAGCCTTGCTGGGAATACTTAACTCCATCCCAACCACGCACGACTGGCCTCGGGATAGAGTCTAGAATCAAAGCTGGGATGTGTTAGCCTTGGTCCCCGAGACTGGCAACAGTGGCGACCTGGCAACTCTCAGGGTTACAGGAGGGCTATCCCCAGCCACAAGGTGAGAGGGGAGGAAAAGAGAACGAGATGGCGGCCTCGGGACACGACACTGTCCAGTTCCTGCTTCTCCTTCCCCGGGAGGTCCCACAGTAATTTGTGTGACTGTGAATTACTTACACTTCCCTTGTGCGCTTGGTAGCAAGGCAGATGGTATCAACATACATTTCTCCCTGCCTGTCCTATGCGCTGGTCGTCCTGGAAGAGGGAGCTGTTGTGTCGCTGTTTCTAAGGCTGGAAACGCGCATTTGACTGGCTATTAAAAGACCTGCACAGGGCTTCCTTGGTGGCACGGTGGTTAAAAATCCGCCTGCCAAGGCAGGGGACACAGGTTCAAGCCCTGGTCTGGGAAGATCCCACATGCCGCAGGGCAACTAAACCCGTGCGTCACAACTACTGAGCCTGTGCTCTAAATCCCGCGAGCCACAACTACAAAGCCCACGTGCCACAACTACTGAAGCCCACATGCCTAGAGCCCGTTTCCCGCGACAAGAGAAGCCACCACAATGAGAAGCCCGTGCACCACAACAAAGAGTAGCCCCCGCTCGCCGCGACTAGAGAAAGCCTGCACGCAGCAACGAAGACCCAATGCAGCCAAAAATAAATAAAAATTTTTTTTTAATTTTTAAAAAAAGACCTGCACAATGTTAAGGCAGCCCTGAGTCTCTCAACAGAACACCTCCCCCTACAGCTACTGTGTGTATAGAGCCCCACAAGCACCAAAGCACTTTCACTTATAATTGATTTTGATAATATGATGATGAGAGCTAATATTTATACAGCAGACACTCTAACAAATGCTTTATATCCCTTGGGGCATTTCAGCCTTCCTGCAGCTCTATTAGGTAGGGATGTGATTCTCCCAGTTTACAGATGAGGAAACTAAGGCTCAGAGGGGAAGTCGCTTGCCTCAAGTCACTTTCCGTACACCTAGGAAACGGCAGAGGCAGCATTCGCCCACAGGTTGCCCACCGTCAAGGCCTCTTCTGGAGCTATTCTCTCTTGACAGATGGACGCTCCAGCTGAAGGACCACAGGGAGGCTTCTGTCCTCTCTGACGGTGACCCGGGCACTTCTCTGAGCTTTTCTGCAGCTTCACTCCACAGCACTTGCCCCATCACTGGCCTATGTTGGCGGACTGGCAGGAAGAGGAGAATGGGGTGCAGGGCGGCAGTGGATGGTCAGGAAGAAGGGAGGAGAAGGGGGACGCAAGCCACATCCCCAGCCTGCTCCTCACCCCAGGGCACACCCCCAACACAGAACAGCTTGGGCCCAATGGGAGAAGAACGTCCAGCCTAAGGTAAGGAAAAGCAGGGTGAGTTCCAAGTCACCCAGATTACCACTAGTCTGGCTGGATCCACTCCAGCTACTCAGAAACACACTCTTTCACCCAGTGCCTGCATCTCTAAAAATCCAGCTTATGTGTCCCACTCATTATTTAAAAAATATGTGAGAATCACCAACAGATGCTAAAACTATTGGGTGAAAGTTTGGTGGGGAACAGGATAGTTATAAGACTCAGATTATTTTTTAATTACAAAGGAAAAAACAGTAACTTAACTGTGGCAGACACCCTCTTACTAAGTAATCCAAGTCAACATCACTGTATGGTACCAACAGGTGAATCTAGGTGACTCACACTTACGAGTTCTTTCTATAAGTTTGCAATTATTTCAAAAAAAAAGTTTTCAAAAATTACGCACAGGGCTTCGCTGGTGGTACAGTGGTTAAGAATCCGCCTGCCAATGCAGGGGACACGGGTTCGAGCCCTGGGCCGGGAAGATCCCACATGCCACAGAGCAACAAAGCCCATGTGCCACAACTACTAAGCCTGCGCTCTAGAGGCCGCGAGCCACAACTACTGAAGCCCGCGTGCCACAATTACTGAAGCCTGCGTGCCTAGAGCCCGTGCTCCACAACAAGAGAAGCCACCACAATGAGAAGCTCGTGCACCGCAACGAAGAGTAGTCCCCGCTCGCCACAACTAGAGAAAGCCTGGGCGCAGCAACGAAGACCCAAGGCAGCCAAAAATAAATTAATTAATTAAAAATATATCTATTAAAAAAATTTTTTTTTAATTATGCACAAGTACACTTGTAAGCTGGGAGGAAAGATAATTTAAGGACAGGCTTTGAGCTGTGGTGTCTTGCAGCCAGTACCCAAAAAAATCCGTCTTTGGATTTCCTCAAGGTCTCTAAATGCATGGTCCCACTCTTTGCACTCCCCCCATTGGGAAGAAGCCCCCCATCCTCAGAACTGCAGCTCACTGGCCCGAAGCTACAATGGCTGAAGGAGGAGCAGAGAAGTGCAGGGAGAGCCTGTGAAGCCCCTGAGACAGCGAGAAGCAGCCCTCCTCCTCCACGGCAATTTGATCAAAATGGTCCCAGGGACGCTCTAGCCCACCTCTTCTCACTGAGGCTCGATGACCCTGTTTGGTTCAAGCCAGCTCATTGATTTTGCTCATTACTTTTCCTGTTGAACTCTTTGGTCCAGAGTGGAGATCATCTGCAAATAAAGCCCAGGGTTTCAAGGGGTTTCTGAGGCAATCAACCAGGCAGGAATATAGTCTCCCATGTCGAATCCGCCTCTGGCCATCCTTTATTATCATTTTTTTTTAATATCACTCATTTTTTTCTCTGTTAAAGTTGTTCCTATTCATCTCACTTTGGCATTGCCCAGACAAATCTTCCTAAATTAACGGAGTCCTACAGCACCCTGCCTGGTGAAGGAAAGGGAAAAAAAAAAAAAAAAGACAGACAGACTGTCTGCGGGAAAACTATTTAATTTGAGCTGGTTGCCCCTCTGAAAAATGATGTCCACATCAGATAAGGAGATGGACGGTTTAAATTGTTCTATCAGAACCGAGTTGCCTGTTTTTGAAGCTTCATTCCACACAATTGGAAACTGTTCTCTTCTCCTTTTTTTATAAGGCAATTGCCCAACTTGAAGGCTGTTTGTGATTGAAGTAGAGGCCACAATAATTTATACAGGAAAAGCCTCTAGATCAAATTGTATATTTTCTAGGTAACCATGCTGGGTAAATATTCCCTCAGTTTTATCTTTAATGCAATATCTGTATTTTATGCATTCTGTCACGCTAACACTCCCTGGGGAATATTTTACACACTGATATACAGGCAACTTGCTACTCATTACATTTAACGTGGTTTGTCTTTTCAAAGATGAGAATATTAAGTGTTATATCCTCCTTCTATAGAACCAGTTTGCCCTATGAATGTGCATTTGTTGCCCTAATGGGTCTCTTCCTGTTCTAATTAATATGACAACATAGCATTGTCATCAACCAATATTTATGGAGCAGCCCTCTGAGGCTTGTGTCTGTGCTGGGGGCTTTAATTGAAAGTCCTATCTTATTCTAGGGATCTATGCAACAGAGATACTCACACAGCTGTGCAAGGGCAGCTGTCCAAGGAGCTGGCGGCAGCATCGTTTGCTAGGGCAAAACAATGCCATTAGCTAAATAGATTATTATACTGCCATTAATGAACTAGATCAATGTATAGTAACTGACATGTTATCATACCATGATATATTGGGGGAAATCGAAAAAAATGAACTGTAAAACATTACTGATGGAATGATTCCATTTTCAGGGGGAAAAAAATCTCAGCATATGCAGTGTGTGTGTGTGTGTGTACATGTAGACATGCATGAAGCTTATATTAACAACAGTAACCCTTGAGGAGTGGGACTAGAGCAGAAGGCAAGAAGACACTCATACTTTATTTCAGATGCTTATATATTATTTGAATTTTCTACAAATAATATGCTACTTTTGTAAAAAAAAAAAAAGAAGAAGAAGAAGAAAAATTAAAGAATTTTAAAAGACAATGTTCATTCAGTAATCATGTACTGCTAGGCACTGTGCTCTCTTTATAACCATGTGAACAAGCAGCAGAGAGCAAAAGAATCAAATAAATACGCAGAAAACTTAATCTTCACAAACAAAAACTCTTTAAGCTAGGCTTTTTGCTTTAGGATAACTTCTATCAACATTAGCTAACAAAAATCTAAGAACTGAGATACACTGGCATTTCTCTAAAACAGGACACACTGTAGGGCCCCTGAACATTCAGGATGAGGCGACTGCCATCACCTGCTGATTGACTAAAACAGTGAAGCAGGGCTTCCCTGGTGGCGCAGTGGTTAAGAATCCGCCTGCCAATGCAGGGGACACGGGTTCGAGCCTTGGTCCGGGAAGATCCCACATGCCGCGGAGCAACTAAGCCCGTGCACCACAACTACTGAGCCTGCGCTCTAGAGCCCGCGAGCCACAACTACTGAGCCCACGTGCCACAACTACTGAAGCCCGCGTACCTAGAGCCCGTGCTCTGCAACAAGAGAAGCCACTGCAATGAGAAGCCCGCGCCCCGCAACGAAGAGTAGCCCCCGCTTGCTGCAACTAGAGAAAGCCCGCGCGCAGCAATGAAGACCCAATGCAGCCAAAAATAAATAAATAATTAATTAATTTAAAAAAAAAAAAAAAACAGTGAAGCAATGACACCTCCATGTGCCTAGGGGGCACTGATATTGCCAATTCTTCAATGGAGACACACAGCAAAGATACCTCCAGGGCTTCATGAGAGGCTCAGAGAAGCAGAGGGTCCTAACAATGGGCAAGTGCAAGAGAAATCTGGAGAAACAATAATAATAATGCAATTCTCTTAAAGGATTTAGGACTTGAAGCTCTCAGTTACATGCCAGATATAGAATTCAGGACCCACTATATTCTGAAAATACTGTCCTATTGAGACCATAAAAGTCACCAAATTTCTGGGAATTGACAGCAACTGTGTGGAGTGGAGGAGAAAAAAGGCAAAAAGCTCAATCCCAACCTTGAGCCGTGAACAGGTGTCTAACTGGATGTATGCCAGAGAGCCCCAAAATCATGTGAAATCACCAAGCCCTCCACCTGGAAATAACAGTGGAAACACAAGACCCTCTCGGGGTTTTATATTTGGGTTTTTTTTTTTTTTTTTTGAAAGGGTAAATTAAAGACACACGTGCCTGATGTCCATAAAATAATGAGTAGTAAAAAGTGAATACGGGGCTTCCCTGGTGGCGCAGTGGTTGAGAATCTGCCTGCCAACGCAGGGGACACGGGTTCGAGCCCTGGTCTGGGAAGATCCCACATGCCGCAGAGCAACTAGGCCCGTGAGCCACAACTACTGAGCCTGCACGTCTGGAGCCTGTGCTCCTCAACAAGAGAGGCCGCGATAGTGAGAGGCCCGCGCACCGCGATGAAGAGTGGCCCCCGCTTGCCGCAACTGGAGAAAGCCCTCGCACAGAAACGAAGACCCAACACAGCCAGAAATTAATTAATTAATTAATTAATTTTTTTTAAAAAAGGCTTTCTTTGCTTTAAAAAAAAAAAAAAGGGCTTCCCTGGTGGCGCAGTGGTTGAGAATCTGCCTGCCAATGCAAGGGACACGGGTTCGAGCCCTGGTCCAGGAAGATCCCATATGCCGCGGAGCAACTAAGCCCGTGGGCCACAACTACTGAGCCTGCACTCTAGAGCCCGCGAGCCACAACTACTGAGCCCGCGTGCCACAACTACTGAAGCCCGCACGCCTAGAGCCCGTGCTCCACAACAAGAGAAGCCACCGCAATGAGAAGCCTGCGCACTGCAACGAAGAGTAGCCCCCGCTCGCCGCAACTAGAGAAAGCCCGTGCGCAGCAACGAAGACTCAACTCAGCCAAAGATAAATAAATAAATAAAATAAATTTATTTAAAAAAAAAAAAGAAAAGTGAATACAGTGGAATCTAACTATACGCAAATTTAACTTGGGAGCCTACTTTAGACCCTACCCCTCAGGGAAGATTTAATTCTCCAAGGCATCCTGAGACCAGTGACAAAGGTCACGAGAGGGATGGCAGTTTCTGTTCTGGTTCCGCTGATCAGCCAACTTGGAAAGGCAAGAAGCAAGCAGCCATGATCTTCTCTATGACATTTTAAAGAATGACTGTAGACGGAATTGATCAAGCAAGTTTTAGATTCAAAACAAGCAATTTTTGAGCACGTGCTATGTGCTGGATACTATGCATGGTGTTTTCACATTTACCACCTCCTGAGTCCTCAGAACTCACTGATGCTTTAAAGTGTATGGAGGTGATGACTAGACGGCGATGTTGAGTTAAAATTAGGTTAAATCCTGCAGATTATCAAGAGCCCTTAAATACCCAGCTCCCATTCACCACCAGGAATTTCAGGTTATCTGAAATGCAGAACATTGTGACAACCCAAACAACTATATATACATTTCCTTTTCATTCTTTCCTTTGGTCCACTCAGAGTTCTCAGTCTTTAATGAGTATAAGTACAGGGTTATTCTCAAGGACACTCGTCTTTTTTCGTGGAGGAGGAGGGAGGAGAAGTGAACTGTCTAGCATACAGCCTCCTCCCAGTCTTGGAAAGCAGTATAACCCCTCCTACCACAAAAGGTAAGGGAATCAGAGCCTCCCTCTCCCCACTCCCAGGCAGCCTGCTCAGCCAATCAGACACCTTCACCGGGGACTTTGAACATAGAGCAGATGAGGAAATACAAGAGAAAGTTAGAATTCAAATGCAGTGGTAGCACTGGTGGTATCTAGCAGAAGCAGTAGTGTCCTGGACAGACTATTATACTTAAAACATAGTTATCTATACCCCAACTCATTAGGCTAGCATAAGATTGACATGAAAACCTGATAGAGACAGTGCAATGAAGGAAAAATACATCTTAATCTCTCTCAAGAGTTCATATAGATGTAAAAATCCTAAGCAATATTAACATGCTAAATCCAGCAATATAGGAAAAGAATATTATATTATAGCCAAGTTGAGTTTATACCAGGAATTCAAGGTTGGTTTAACATTAGAAAATCAGTGAATGTACTTTACCACCTTCACAGATTAAAAGAGAAAAATTAAGTGATTTTTTTCATAGATACGTAAGAAGCATTTGATAAAATTCATTGTCCCTACATGATGGGAAAATAGAGTTGTAGTAAGCCAGAAATACCAGAAATAGAGGGACGCTTCCTTAAACTGATAAAGGATATACACTCTCACCAAACATTATACTAATTGGGGAAATGATGAGAATTTTAAGATCACAAATAAGACAATAATGTCTACTATCACCATTTCTATTCAACATTTTAATAGAGGTCCTAGGCAGAGCAATAAAGCCAAAAAACAAATAAATAGTGTAAGGATCAGAAAGGAAAACACCGAACTGTCATTATTTGTGGAAGCTATTATTGTTTACATTTTAAAAATCTAAAAGAATTCTTAGATAAATTATTTTAATTAATAAGGGAAATTGGCAGGGTTACACAATTTTTAAAAATCAGTACAAAAAGTAATTGTATTTCTATATACAACACAGATAAATTTTTTAATGATACAGTTTTCAATAGCATCAAAAATGGCAAGTACTGGGACTTCCCTGGCGATCCAGCAGTTAAGACTCCGCGCTTCCACTGCAGGCGGTGCAGGTTCCATCCCCGGTCGGGAACTAAGACCCCGCATGCCACGCGGTGCAGCCAAAAAAAAAGAAAAAATAGCAAGTACTTATAAATATAGCTAGCAAAAGATACTGAAGTCATAGAGAAAACCACATACCTATGAAAAAAGTAAAGAAACCTAAGTAAACAGAGAGATATATCGTGCTAATGGATTGGAAGACTCAATATGGCAAAAATACCAATTCTTCTCTAAAATTACCTGTAGATTCAAGGCAACCCCAAAGCAAACTCTCAACAGATATTTTGTGTAAATTGAAAGATGATTCTAAAATGTATGTAGAAAAGCAAAGAGCCAAGATTAGCCACGAAACTCCTGAGAAGAACAAGAGGGAGAGCTTGTCCTGCCAGATATTAAGAGCAGAAAATAAAACTTATGATGAAACTGGTACTGCAGTATGGCGCTGGCTTTAGGAGACACAAATAGACCAGTGGAACAGAATATAAAACCAAGATACAAATTCATGCATATATGGACATGAGGTTTATTGTAAAGGTAGCGCTGTAAAGCAATGAAAAAGGATAATAAATAGAGCTGGGACAACTTGGTATCCACATGGAAAAAATTTAATTGGACCTTTACCTCATACTACACTCAAAAATCAACTCTAGGCAGATTATGGACCTAAATGTAAAAGGCAAAATTACATAGAAGACTATCTTTGTGGGAAAAATTATAAAACAAGACAGAAAATATTAACCATAAGGGAAAATCCTGATATAATTGACTACACTAAAATTTTAAGATTTCTGTTTATCAAAATATACCATTAAGAGAGGAAAAAAAGGAAGCCACAGAGCAGAGCAGAAAAAAATGTGCAATCCTTAAAACCAACAAAGCCTCGGATACAGGACATATAGAGAAGTCTCAGAAATCAGTTTGATAAACTCGAACAATCCAATATTTTTTAAAGGGCAAAGGACTTAAAGAGACATTTCACATAGAGGAAATCCAAATGCCAATAAACATATAAGACGGTAATCAACCTCTCTTGTAATCAAGAAATTCAAATTAAAGCCACAGTGAGCTATCCCTACACACCTACTACACAGGCCCAGGCTGCTAAAAGTGTCCTTCTGATTTATCATAGGGGAGGGGGCTTGGGGTTCCAGGCAAGGGGGCCCCCTCACCCCTCACTGCCAGTTCTGGTAGTGATTGTCTCCCCATGACTTAGAAGAGTATCATTTTAGAAATGAGAAATTCGCTCTTACTATAAACAATCCTCCAAGCCATTTTTGGTAGGCACTCTATTAAAGCTGATGTCCTACTCTATGTCACAAAGTCTCAGGATGGGAAATGCCATTCATAAAAGTCTCTCTTTGTTTTTTCCTAATTCTTCTTTGAAGCAACCCACCCCACCACTCTGGCCCCCTCAAACCTCTCTTTCCCTCCTATTCTTGGGCTTTGTTCAGGCTACTGCAAAACTGCATCTTTCAAACTTTGATTGTAAATGTCATTTGCTACAAGTACTAAGTCACTTTGTGGTTTGGTCCAATGTACACAGCATCTGTTTTGTTTTGTTTTTTTAAGGTTTTAAAAAAATTTTTATGTTGATTTACAATGTCGTGTTGCTTTCAGGTGTACAGCAAAGTGATTCAGTTACATATATATGTTCTTTTTTAGATTCTTTTCCATTATTGGTTATTACAAGATATTGAGTGTAGTTTCCTGTGCTATACAGTAAGTAGTCCTTGTTGGTTATCTATTTTATATGTAGTAGTGTTTATATTTTAACCCCAAACTCCTAGTTTATCCCTCCCCCCCCGCCGTTCTCCTTTGGTAACCATGTTTGTTTTCTATGTCTGTGAGTCTATTTCTCCTTTATAAATAAGTTCATTTGTATCATTTTTTTAGATTCCACATATAAACAATATCACATGATGTCTGTCTTTCTCCGTCTGACTTACTTCACTCAGTATGATAATCTCTAGGTCCACAGCATCTTAAAGCACATTTTCCATCAGAGCCTCCACCTGTCAGAGCCGTAAGACAGGGTCGCTGATGACCCTGTCTTATCCCTCGAACTTGGTCCAGGGACCAAGGTAGACATGTGGCCTCGGGAACGGGATGCAGCCTGGCCGCCCCTCCTCACACCAATGGCTTTCTTTTTCTTCCTTTTCTGTGCACTTGTGTTTCAGATAAAGTGCCCATCTCCCACGGCCAAGAAGAGGTCAAATTAAGAATGGTGCTCTTTTTAGCAACTACAAAAAGTTCTCATTTTCTCATCCAGTAAAGTTCCCTAATGGCTGATATATGAGCCCAGTCTCTAAACGGTCCTGAATTGTGCCATTTCCCTCTCAGTGACTCGGGCTCCCCGTGGGGCAGACTGCCACAGGCAATGCGGGTGCTGGGAGGAACCAGCGGGAATCATCATTTTCTCCCTTCCAGGCTTCTTGCCTTTGGTGCTTTAATTCATTCCAAAGTCCTAAACCTTAGAAGCGAACGGAGGAATCACAAGGGTCCTTAAACCGCCACCATCTGAATCGGATGCAGCAGCCCGTGTTTATTTAAAGAAAACCAGTTCCTCCTTCCCAGGCTGGGCTCGAGAAGACACAGGGTAAAACTGGATGGGAGGGGGGAGGGTTCAAGCTGTATAAATGACCTAAAAAATTACTGTCCATGAGGCTCTTAAATCAGAGTCTCTGTATTTATGGCATTTAAAGACCCTGGAAATCTACCCCACCCAAGCAACAGCCTTTGTACTGAGATGGATTCTGTCTCTGGACAAAGAAGTCCCCAAAATGAGGTTTCTGGGCTTCCCAACCTGGCCCCGTGCATGCCATGCCGGCCTGTGTCGTCTCCTGCCTAGTCTAGAGCCACGAGACACATGACCCAAGAGCCTCCGTTCTCTATGCAGTAGCTCAAGGCATCTGGAACACATAAGAAACCTTAATAGAACTTTAATTTAGGGTATTAAGGCAGTTGTATCTTAAATCCAAGTCTAAGGACTTGGCTCTTAAATCTAAGGACTCTGTTGGCTACAGCCAACGCTGTCACCGCTGGCCTGGCATCGGTACCTGAAGCCCACTGTGCACAGGCAGTAGAGGAAGCAGATGCCCTGGGACCCTCTTGTCTAGAGCTGCAGACACTCCCCTTCTGGGGGAAGGGCCCTGGGCTGGCTTCAGTCAAGGAAAGGTTCACCCTGTCCCTGTGTTCCGGAGGGTTTTCTACCACTGCTAAAGAAGGGAGCTGCATCCCTAAGGTGGTCCCTCTCTCTCCACAGCCAGCCTCGAAAGCCTTCAGAATCCTGGAGAAATCTGAAGTTGACGAGCTCTGATGTAAGTGAACCACATTGGACTCAGTTCACTTGTGTGTCGCTTTGAACTGGAAACAACAGACGTCACGTTTTGAAGAACTTCTGTGCAGCAAGCACTTGCTACATGTTTCACATAAGTGATTTTATCCTTTCCTTGTGTTAAAAATGAGAAACCCAAGGCTCAGAAAGGTTAAGTGACTTGCCTGAGGTCACACAGCTGTCTGATACCTGACTCCAAGACCGCTCCGGTCCCTGGATGCTGAGTTTCCTTGCACTGGGCATGCACTTTGCCGTGTCCTTCTGCGGTGGGAATCAGAATTCTCTGAGGTCAACCACTCTCCCCATCAGGAACCCCTTGTGGCCACAGCAGAAGTCTGAACCTCACAGGGAGAGAGGAGAGAGAGGAGCCATCATTTCTTTCCCCCCCGTGAGCCAGGCTGGGGCCCCTGCAGACCCGCACCGCTCCTGCTCCAGCCACTTCTGCCCTCGTGTCTCCTTCACGGCAAGTGGCGCTGGTGTCTCATTTTCTGCAAATTTCCTTTTTCAGATGAAAGCTGTTGAGCATGAAGAAAACGTGACTGAAAGCAAAAACATGAAGGGACATGGCTTGCAGGCGAGGCTGCCAGCTCCTCCGCGGTGGGTGGGGCAGGGTCCCCGGGCAGGGGCGGCGGTCAGCGGCGTAGACGGGACTCTGCCCAGCGCTGCACACCCAGCTCAGCAGACTCTGACCTGACTCTGATCTACTCAGCAACCTTCTGTGGCTCCCTGTCTCCCACACCAAGGAACATCCATGCCTCTCAGCTGCGGTCCCCTAAACTTCCTCCTGGCACCTCATGGTCTAGGAGCACAGACCTGCGTCAGCCCCCACACGCCATGCTCTCTCTCACCTCCACGCCTGGCCTTGTGCCACTCCTTCCACCAGACTCTGACTATTCCCGCAACTCCTAATACTCAGGTGAACCCTCCTCCAGGAAGCCTTCTCTGATTCCTCCCCCCAGCTGCTTGCCTCCCTACCAAAGTCCGTATCCCCTGTCCAGTAGCAATCTAGCTGTGTGTGTCCCACCCAGCAGCATCCAGAGTATGGGGACTGCATCTGGTCACAACTTTGTCCCCAGTGGGGCCTTCAGCTGATGTAGGGGGGTCCAAACCTGCTCTGGGATTGCCTGGCTTCCTAGCCTGGAGAGGGCACTGGCCCAAAAATGGCCGCAGGCGTCAGCCCGAATGAGGCCCCAAGTTTCCTCCCCTGGAGCTGCAGACAAAGGCCATGCTCACAAAAGGCACAGCGCGGTCACCTCTCCTGGAACAAAGAGACAGCACGTGGGCATCACCCTGTGTGGCGACGGACACTCCGAGCCTAGCTACCCGCACCACGCTGGTTGCCATGGCATGTTTTAATTAAGTGTAAGGATTTTGTGTCTTGATAACAGCAAACACGACTCCCTTTTGTTTGTCTCCGCTCCCTCTGGGAACAGAGATAGGGTGTGGAGCTCAGAGCTGGTTCTCAGGGGAGGGATGGGGAGGGATGCCCCTGCGGAGGGGCCCTGGGGAGGTGGGCTGCCCCTCTGACATGTCCCTGCTCCACTGCCCTGGGACCAGTTTCCCCTGTCAGGAGGCGCCTCCTCAAGCTGTTGCCCATGATGGGCTAAGGGCATGGGACAGTACTGGGCAGGCTTATCTGTTCTCACTCCCTGGTAGGCAGCCTCCGCTCCCATCAAGGATCAAGACAAGGCCACAGAGGGACACAGAAGCAGAACAGGAAAATCAGAAAATCCAAAGCTGCTTCTGCCAACGGCCACCGTGTGGCTGGCGGTACAGGTACAGGCCTGCCCACGTGTCTCAGCTCACGTGCTGCCATTCCTTAGCCTTGTCCCCAGTGAGCCCCTTAGCTGCTTCTAGCCTGAGGCCAGCGTGCATTTATACGAAGAACCTGCATAATGAACCCTCCCATTAGTCCAAGGTCCCACCTCGTTTGCATTTTCATCTGACTTGAGCAAAAGGAGCTGAGCAGAGACTGGGGGGCGCATTCTACAGGTGTGGGATCTCTGATCATGGAGGTTAGGGACCTTGGAAATGGAGCCAGGATTTGAATCCAGGTTTGTCTGACGCCAAAGATCTTGGTATTCCCTCTCCCCAGCTGCCTATTCAACATTCCTTGGATGTGTACTGTGTTCAGAGCACTCACTCAGCCATGCACTGAGCCCTCTGGAGATAGATGAGGACTCCAATCCCGGGCTCATGGCCCAGGCCAGCGCTATCTGATGAAATAAAATGCCAGCCACATCCGTAATTTTAAATTTTCTAGTAGCCACCTTAACAAATGAAAAGAAACAAGTGAAATTAATTTTAATAAAAAATGTCTTTAGCACACTATCCAAAATATCATGTCAACATTTAATGAGATCATTTACATTCTCTTTTTCATATTAAGTCCTAGAAATCTGAAGTGTGTTTTACCCTTACAGCACCTCTCATTTCAGACACCTCATCCTGTCGTGCCCCAAGCCTGAGCTCCTAACCATGACAGCACGTCCCACCCCTCTGCTTCTCTGAGCTCTTTCCCACACAAGATCTCCTTTTCTTTTTTTGGCTGCTTTGGATCTTCATTACTGCGCACCGGCATTTCTCTAGTTGCAGCAAGCGTGGGCTACTCTTCGTTGCTGTGCGCAGGCTTCTCATTGCAGTGGGTTCCCTTGTGGTGGAGCACAGGCTCTAGGCGCACAGGCTTCAGTAGTTGTGGCACACAGGCTCAGTAGTTGTGGCTCACGGGCTCTACAGCACAGTCTCAGTAGTTGTGGTGCACGGGCTTAGTTGCTCCGCAGCATGTAGGGTCTTCCCGGACCAGGGCTCGAACCCATGTCCCCTGCATTGGCAGGAGGATTCTTAACCACTGCACCCCCAGGGAAGTCTAAGATCTCCTTTTATCCCCACATCAAGGCAGTGGGCACACACAGTTGCTCTCTTACAGGTGGGGTTGCCAGCCTCCAGATGGTCCCCAGTGATCCTTGCATCTGAGTATTTACGTCTCTGCGTGGTCCCCTCCGTATGAAAGAGGGCTGCCCTGTGAAACCAACAGTACATTGCAAAATGGCAGAGTGTGACTCTGAGGCTTGTCCTGAAAGTCACTGCTTTCATCTTTGGATGCTCATTCTCAGGGAAGCTGGCCACCCTGTTGTGAGGACACTCAAGCAGCCCTACAGAGAGGTCCACATGGCAAGGAACTGAGGCCTCCTGCCGACAGCCAGCGCTAACTTGCCAGGCAGGCAAGTGAGCTCTCTTGGAGGTGAATTCACCAGCCCCAGTTGAGCTTTGAGATGCCTGGAGCCCCACCCACCAAGAGCTTGACTGCAGCCTCCTGAGAGGCCCTGAGCCAGGGCCCAAATAAGCCACTCGTGGATTTCTGTCCCATGGGCTATTTGAAATCATAATTTTTTGTTTGAAGCCACTAAGGTTTGGGTAGCGATAGATAATTAATACACCAGGACAGACCTGGACACCTACCCAGGCTGACTCATCTCACAAGCCACAAGGCTGAGCAAACACAGCTCAGTCCTGGAGAACCCCAGCTCTGATCTGGGCCCCAGGGACCCCAGTCAGGTGGCTCCCGCACCACGTGAGCCCTCCCCCACTCCTCTGTCTCTAGCTGCCGCTCCTCCTTCGGACACTTGGCACCAAATTGCTTTGTGACGCATTCATTCTCTCCATCATCCTCAAGGAATTATGACTGGCTCATCTCAAATCACAGGTCAGGCGAGATAGAGTGGCAGAGGCTGCAGCGGAGCGGGCAGGAAGGGTGCATCTCACTGCCCAGGCCTCCAAGTTATAAAAGAGTAACCCTTCACCCTGGCGAGCTCCTGCTCTCTCTTGCCAATCTCTCTCCTGCTGATGTCTTTTCCCAGATTGCTGCCGGAAAAGCCAAGGCTCCCTCTTAAACTCACTCACCCGGCCCACCTCCAGTTCTGAGGCAGCAAGTGTAAGAAATGGCCCCATTAAGAGCACACCACGGGGGACTTCCCTGGTGGCGCAGTGGTTAAGAATCCGCCTGTCAGTGCAGGGGACATGGGTTTGATCCCTGGTCTGGGAGGATCCCACATGCCACGGAGCAGCTAAGCCCGTGCGCCACAACTACTGAGCCTGCGCTCTAGAGCCCGCGTACCCTAGAGCCCACGTGCCGCAACTACTGAAGCCCGCGCGCCTAGAGCCCGTGCTCCACAAGAGAAGCCACCGCAATCAGAGACCCGTGCACCACAACGAAGAGTAGCTCCCACTCGCCACAACTGGAGAAAGCCCATACACAGCAACAAGGACCCAACGCAGACAAAAAAAAAAAAAAAAAAAACCAAAGAGCACACCACGGAAATTCCAGGGAGAGGGGGCACATGTGCATGACATGGGAAGGAACCCAACCCCCGCCCTCCCCCACGGCCACCCTCAAGTCTTCTCTGTTTTGAGGGACCCTTAGTCTTTAATTGTACAGGCTCAGGGGAGGGATAAATCAGGAGCTTGAGATTAACATACACACACTACAATATATAAGATAGATAACCAACAAGGACCTACAGTACAGCACAGGGAACTCTACTTAGTATTCTGTGATAACCTATATGAGAAAAGAATCTGAAAAAGAATGGATATATGTATATGTATAACTGAATCACTCTGCTATACACCTGAAACTAACACAACATTGTAAATCAACTATGCACCAATAAAATTTTTTTAAATTAAAAAAATTTTTTAAATAAAATATCTTAAAAAAAAAAACCTTACAGGTTCGATATTAACTCCCCACTATCCTTCCTTCACGGTCTCCCTGAAGGATGGAGCCGGGTGTGCAGGCGTGGCTTTAAGTGACCTTCCCCTTGGACTTCTCAGTACTGAGCAGTTACTTTCTCATTCCTACCCTCAGCACCTCCTACTTCCACTGCCCAGCCCCTCAGGGACCAACCAACCACCCCCCAAGCTTGGAGGGATGAGGGGGGAGTCAGTACCCTGGAAACAGGCACCCTCAGAAATCCTCTCACCTCACGGAGTGTGGACTCAGATGTCACAGCCTGGCTGGCAGGATGGCACCATCACTCATGTGTCCATTTATCCAACAGGCATGTCTTTTTTTTTTTTTTTAACATCTTTATTGGAGTATAATTGCTTTACAATGGTGTGTTAGTTTCTGCTTTATAACAAAGTGAATCAGCTATACATATACATATATCCCCATATCTCCTCCCTCTTGCATCTCCCTCCCACCCTCCTTATCCCACCCCTCTAGGTGGTCACAAAGCACCGAGCTGATCTCCCTGTGCTATGCGGCTGCTTCCCACTAGCTATCTGTTTTACATTTAGTAGTGTATGTAAGTCCACAGCAGGCATGTCTTGAGGGCCCAGGAAGTCAGCTCAGGTGCTGAGCCAACTGTGGGGACACAGAAATGAGAGGCTCGGGTACGTCCTCCAGCTGGTCGTATGTCCAGGTGTGCTGTGATGATGCTGTGCACGTGCCATGCACACGTGCGGGTGATTGGGTGGGGGCATTTCTTTTTTTTTAATAAATTTTTTTATTTTGTTTATTTTTGGCTGCGTTGGGTCTTCGTTGCTGCGCGCGGGCTTTCTCTAGTTGCGGCGAGTGGGGGCTACTCTTCGTTGCGGTGCACAGGCTTCTCATTGCGGTGGCTTAGCTTGTTGCGGAGCACGGGCTCTAGGCGCGTGGGCTTCAGTAGTTGTGGCTCGCAGGCTCAGTAGTTGTGGCGCACAGGCTTAGTTGCTCCGCAGCATGTGGGAGCTTCCCGGAGTTGGGCTCGAACCCGTGTCCCCTGCATTGGCAGGTGGATTCTTAACCACTGCACCACCAGGGAAGCCCTGGTGGGGGCATTTCTTGACTTTTGTTAGTCTAGTTAATGAATCAGCTATTTAAGATTTTACTCAACTGGTATGTTCTTTGTTTTTTGTCACTTTGAATGGTTTTGCTCTGAGCGGATTGTCCACACTGAAGCCAGAGTGAACTTTTCAGAGCCCAAATTTGATCTGTATTGTTCTCCTGGTGAAAACCCTCAGAAAGCTTCCCACTGCTCTCAGGATGAGGACAAAACCCCATAACGTGGTCCTGACCCCCCTCCCCCACCATATATTGTCCCACCCTCGCTCCCTGCTCTCAGCTCCAACGCCACAGTCCCTTGGAGCTGCCCCAGGGCCTTTGCTCAGGCCTCCCTCCCTCTCTATCTTCCTTTCTAGGAGAAGGCGGAAGCTGCCCAACATCCTTTTCCAGGCCCTCCTTACATCATGTGTCTGCCGTTTGCAGAGGCCTGCATCCTTTACAACAGCACAGCTCATTTGTGTGGTTAGTTACTTGCTCTGCCTCCTCCATAGCCCAGAAGCTCCATGAGAGCTGGACCTGTATCTGGTTTTGCTCACCATGGTGTCCAAAACACCCAGACCAGTCCCTGGTACATAATATCTGCTCAATAAACATTTGTTAAGTAAATGAATGAACTATGAACTCCAGACCCCAGCTTCTGAAATTAAATGTCCTCAGCCCCTACTGCCTAGCATTTCTCCAGGTATCGGGTCCTCTCTCCAACCTCAGTCTCCCCATCTTTTAAAGGGGTTATTAATTCTTTCCTGGCCTCCAGAACAGGGTGGTTTTGAGACTCACAAAAGCTAGCAGGGGCCCTGCAGTGTGGTGCTTAAAAACATGGGCTTTGGTCTCTGAAGGACCAGAGTGCGGATCCCTGTTCAGCCCCCACTAGCTGGGCAGTGGTTATCCTGCTGGTATTGCTTATAATTGCACGCGACTCCATCAACATTTGCACCTGAACATGTAAGATATTCTAAGTTCTCCTTATTCGTTCATATATCTCCTAACATCTTCATAACTTTGTGATACAGTGATTTTTGCACCCCATATAGCACCAACATGTAAAACAGGTTTTCTCCTTTACAGACAGGGTTTTCACATTTATTCTCCCCGTGGAGACTATTATCCCCACTTCTAGATGATGAAACTGAGGCTCAGAGAGGTCCACTGACTTCCCAAAGCCACGCAACTGGGAAATACAGTGACAACCCAAGCCATGCTGCAAAGTGGAGCCAGGAATCCCCACCATAGGGTGGTGGGTGAGGGCTCGGCCCAGGACGTGGCACCGTGCCACACACACAGCAAGCACTCAACAAGCGCAGGCACCACTCGCTGCCCAAGAAGAGCCCAGGAAGGCACGTGCCCAGGAAGGCAGGACAGTGGTTCTGTGCCCACCACACCTCCACTGGCGCTGAGCCTGGAGAGTTCAGGAAGTACTGGTCGTTGATACACATTCTCTCTCTCTCTCCATTTGCCTCCACTTAAGGACCATCCCCCGTCCCTGTCAGTCCTGTGCCGCAGGTAAGCCTGCCTGCGTGCAGGTCCTGCCCTGCAGATGGACCCTTGTGGCACCGAGAGACTCCTGCCAGCCTCAGCCCTTCACCAGGGAAGGAGGCTAGCTACACCAATGAAGACGAGCCCCCTCCCGGTGCCTTGGTCACTGCAGAGATGGGTCAGAATCTCTAGCAGATCCAGGGGTTCTCAGCCCAGAGAACCCAGGACCCTCCTCCTCCCTGCAGGCCATTTGCCTTCTGCTGCAGAGAGAGGGCCTGGTGGGCTGAGATGCTGCGTTTTTGGAATCCCAGGACACCATTTCCATAGAGCAGCCCCAGTTGACACCCACTGGGGTCCCACGTGAAGGGCGGAGCGGGGGGTGTTTGATGGCTCGGTGTCCTCATGAGGCTCGTGGATCACTACAACGATTACAGTCCAAAACGCCTGGCTCCAGCATAAAGCGCCTGGTCTATTCATCCTGCCCCTCGGTGGGCCCGGTCGCCACACCCCACCCACACCTCTGCCCAGGAAAGAGAGGTTCATTACTTGCTGCAGTGGGTCATATGGAGACAAATTTCACTGCACATTCTTTAGACAGAATTAACCAAGAATGGCAACAGAGGCCACCGCTTCCCCCCCCAACTATGTCCTCCATTTCCCTGATGCTCTTGTCCCTGGAAAAGCAGAGAGGACGGTGAGCACTCATCTACCCCAGCCACAGAGATTACCCCGTCCATCTACTAAGGAGCAGGGCTGGCCTCAGCATCGCGGAGCAAAGGTTAATGACCGCGTCTCTCCCAGACTGTCTCCTTTCCTTAACTGGTTCTTGCCAGCTTAGAATGGAAGCCTGCTTTCAGCAAAGAGGCCTATATATTTATAGGAAGAACAAGGAGATGGTTTGCCTCGTGGCTAAAAGTACTTACCTAAAATAACAAGTGTCAGCAAGGATGAATAGAAGCTGAGCCCTCATACATTGCTAGGGGGAATGTAAAATGGTGCAGCTGCATGGAAAACAGTTTGACAGTTCTTCCAAAAAAAAAACATAGAATCATCATAATACCTAGTAATTCCATTCCTAGGTATATATCCAGAAGAACTGAAAGCGGGGACTCAAAGATACTTACACATCATGTTCACAGCAGCACTATTCAAAATAGCCAAAGGTAGGCAAAACCCAAACAACCCCGTCTGTCCATTGATTGATGAATGGGTAAACCAAATGTGGTCTATCCAAGCAGTGGAATACTATTCAGCCTTAAAAAGGAATGAAATTCTGATACATATTACAGCATGGATGAAACTTGAAAACATGCTATGTGAAAGCAGCTAGATACAAAAGGACAGATGTTGTGTGACTCCAATTACATGAGGCACCCAGAAGAGACAAATCCATAGAGAAAGAAAGAAGGATGGTGGTGGCCAGGGGCTGGGGGAAGGGAGAACGTGGAGTCATTGTTTAATGAGTACAGAGTTTCAGAGTCAGATGATGAAAAAGTTCTGGAAATGGAAAGTCGCAATGGTTGCACAACATCGTGGATCTGCTTAATGCCACTGAATTGTATGCTTAAAATTGTTAAAATGGCAAAAAAGAAAAAAGTGCTGTCTATAAGCAGAAGGTCCTTTCCTTTCAAGGTTCAGTTTCATTCTTTACTCAACAGATGTTCACTGCGAGTCAGCCTCAGGGCAGAATGGAATAAAGTGTTCTGTAGCCATAAGGAGCTCCCCTATGAGTGGATTCTGGGTACAGACACCTAGATCACAGTCCTAGTACAGGGAGGTCATAAAGATACTGTCCGGCGAGTAAAGCTCAAGGTTCAAGGAAGAAGCCTGCAGTATGGCAGCCCAGCTCCCACCTGAAACCTCTCCGCAGGTTTTGGGGCTTGGAGGCAGCAAAGGTGACAAGTCACTCCCCAGTGTACTCATGGGGGAGGAACAGAGGGAGAAATGGGGGAGGCGGGGCAGCCGGGGGGGATCGGCAGGCCTAGAGTGCCCCCTCTGCCCTCAGTTTAACCCTTCATCTACCCTGTCAAAGAGAGCTGAGAGGTCCGCTAGCCCCACAAGTGTTATCAATTAATAATAATCAGAAGACGAAGGCAAAGACAAGCTACAGGCCAAGCACTGTTGCAAGAGCTCCACCTGCATTTTCTTATCTAATGCGCCCCACAGCCCCAGGGGGTAACCAACATTATTATCATTTTACGAATGAGAAGACTGACATGTCCGAGGTCACAGGTAGAAAGACAAACTGTGAGGTGGAAACTCTGCGCAGAAAGCATTTTTCTTTTCTTCTCAAAATGAGTAGGGCACTTGCCTGAGGGCTAAAAACTCGTAGACCGTAGGTGGTTTTTTGAACCCTAAACTTCCCCCCATTTGTCTGTCTCCAGAGCTGACCTCCGAAGATCCCAGCCAAGAATGTGGGGCAAACTTATCACCCTGAATTATCTGTGGACTTAGGTCTTTGTCGGATTTTTAAGTATCCAATGGCTCTGACCTGGGACGGGGCTCGGAGGGGCTCAGGAAGAGGCCTCGACTGGACTCAGACTCCCTGCTGCCCTCCTTCTGGAACAAGCTCCAGCTCTTGTTCACTCGGAGAGGCCTGGAAGATGCTGATGCTGGAGGACAGTCTCTAACACAGATGCCTGGCATTGGCCGTGGGTTGCATTCATGGGCATGCTCTCACTTAACCCCTTGAGAACTCTGTGGAGTAAAACATCCTATCTTCGTTTCTCAGATAAAGAGCTGAGGCTCAGAGGGGCAAGACGACTTGTCTCCGAGTTCCAGAGGGAGCGCAGAACCAGCTACATAATTTTCGAGGCCAGTGCAAAATGAAAACGTGGGGTCTGCTGTTTAAAAGTGATTCAGAATCTCAGGATGCTGACAATAGGAAACCAGATGCAGGGGCCCTTCTGAGCGTGGGAACAGGTTGCAGGCCTGTGAAGTCAGCCCAGGGAGTTAGAACTGAGCCAGGATCTCTGGGCACATGTTCCAGAACCCAACAGCTGCCTCTTCTGCCCCCCTAAACACAGCTGCCCTGGGGCCCCGGGGCTGCAGCCCGCAGAGTGGGGAGGGGGCCTGTGAAGTGAGACAGTGACTAAAGGCCTCAACAGAGCCAGGTCACAGACTCCAGCTCCTATGTCGTTGATCGCATTAGCTCAATTCAATTGTGATTCTCTCTAATTACAATCCTTTTCTAGGAACAAGAGGGCCAAACTGAATTAGGAGGGGGAAACAGCCCATACTTTCATTCAGGAAAAAAAAAAAAAAATTGGAATAAAAGCAAAATTAGATTTCACTCTGTGGGTCCTGGATTGAGGAGCTGGAGGACCCGGGCTGAGGCTTGCCTCTGCCACTTGACCTTGCACGGCTACCGAGAACCAAGGCTTCTCCACTCATAGCCTTAGTTTCCTTACCTGTGAAATGGGAATAAAATAGCTATTTTTGGAATTTTTATGAAGATTAAGTTAGACAGTGCAGCGTTAAATGCTTTATCTTTTGGAGGAGGCTTCTAAAAATTACATTCTCCTATTTAATTTCAGGAGTGTCATGGTGCACTGAGGTACAGTCACAGTATCCCTGGAAGTGCCTGGAAGTCAAGTTAAGAACTGCTAAAATAAGGAATGTAAAGGCACAATGCAACTAAATATTTGTGGTTATTTTGTGGGATTTCAAGCCGCTGTAATATGAATACACTGAATTCGAAAGGCTTTGTTGAAATATTCAGCCTTTTAAACAAATAAGCCAGAGGACCTATGCATTATTTTATTCTGCTCTAGCATGAATATTTCATAAATTACATGCAATTATTAACAACATCAACACTAGCAAATTAATTACTGTCAATTCATATTAATAAAACTGCATTTTGTAATAAATAAAGTTAGTTTACTGTGCCCCATCAGTCTCAGAGGTATTCACATTTGTCAATTGTCCTCTACTTCAGGCTAAAACGAAAGTAATCAAATAACTAATTATTGTACTAAATGTAGCACTGCTTTCCCGTCAATGAAAACTCACATTATTTATAACCCTTAGGACTGAATATTCAAATCTGTGTTGATTCCTACGCTAAGAGGAACTTTCCAGCCCTCTCCCTTTTCACCTGCTCCCTCAGCCTCCACCCTCAACCACCCAAGGAACAATACAAGGGCCGCCTGGACATTGGTGAAGATGTCTCAGCAAGTGGTCAGTGGTCACTGCAGTGAACAGGAACTCAAGCAAAGTTTGCAGAATCTGCTGGAGACGTCCCCAGTGCCAGTGGCCGGATGTCCCATTTCTTGAATTCAGCGCCACACAGGCTTCCTCTACCATTGTTCATTCTTACAAATAAAAATTCCTTCTCCTTCAGTAAAGGCTCCAGAGTTGTAACTTGAGATTACAACACCTCCAGGTATCCCTTTCAAAGCCTGGGGGTCGGCGTACCAACATGAAATCAAAATAACAACAATGACAATTCTCTACCGAGCTCATTGCAGAGTTAAATCACATGTTCTTGATTTCATCTGATGCTCACTCACAATTTAGTGCGTTAGTAGTTCCATTTTACAGGTGGAAAAACTAAAGTCAGGAAGGAAGAAGGGCAGCCAAGCCTGCCCTGCTGATCTCACCTCCCCCGAGATGTCCACTGAACACCCCTAAGCTTCCCTCAAAGTAGCAACAAACAACTGGAAGCTTGTGTTAGGCCAGGCCAGGGGTTGGCCTCCTCCCTGGGGATGCTCAGGCCTGGACGAGCAGACAAAATATTTGGCCAATCCCACATGGGCCAGTGGCATCTTACACCCTCCGTATTTAACCACCAGTTAAAATATGTGTCAATACAAATGGCCAACAGGTACATGAAAAGATGCTCAGCATCACTATTAATAAGGAAAATGTAAACAAAAACCACAAGGGAGACAACACCTCACACCTATTAGAATGACTCATCAAAAAACCGAGAGATAACAAGTGTTGCCGAGGATGTGGAGAAAAGATAAAACTTGTGCACTGTTGGTGGGAGTATAAATTGGTACAACCATATGGAAAACTGTATGGAGGGTCCTCAAAAAATTTAAAATGTTGCAGCAATCCCGCTTCTGGGTATATATCCAAAGGAAACGAAGTCAGGATCTTGAAGAGATATATGCAGTCCCAGATTCGCTTCAGCATTATTCACAATAGTCAAGATATGGAAACAACCTAAGTGACCGTCAACTAATGAGTGGATAAAAAAGATGTGGTACAAATACACAATGGAATATCATTCAGCCATGAGAAAGAAAGAAATCCTGCCATTTGTAACTACATAGATGGACCTTATGGGCATTATGCTAAGTGAAAGAAGCCAAAGACAAAGACAAATACTGTATGATATCCCTTATGTGTGAAATCTAAAAAGAGCCAAAGTCATAGAAACAGAGTAGAATGGTTGTTACCAGGGTTTGAGGGTTGGGGAAAATGGAGAGATGTTGGTCAAAGGGGAGAAAGTTTTCAGTCATAGGATGAATACGTTTGGGGATCTAATGTACAGCATAGTGATTATAATACTGTACTATATACTTGAAAGTTGCTAAGAGAGTAGATCTTCAAGGTTCTCATCACAAAAAAAGAAATGGCTATTATGTGAGGTGACAGAGGTGTTAGCTAATGACACAGCGGTAATCATTTCACTGTATATAAGTGTATCAAATCAACATGTTGTACACCTTAAACTTACACCATGTTATATGTCAATTATATCTCAGTAAAGCTGGAAAAATTAAAAATACAGATCCATTTTCCCCCAACGGGGAAATTCTTTTCTGAGATTTGTATAGATGTTTATAAATGACAGAAATATGTCTACAATAGCCAGGTCATGGAAGCAACCTAAATGCCCATCGACAGACGAATGGATAAAGAAGTTGTGGTACATATATACAATGGAATACTCAGCCATATTACTCAGCCATAAAAAGGAACGAAATTGAGTCATTTGTTGAGACGTGGATGGATCTAGAGACTGTCATACAGAGTGAAGTAAGTCAGAAAGAGAAAAACAAATATCGTATATTAACGCATGTATGTGGAACCTAGAAAAATGGTACAGATGAACCGGGTTGCAGGGCAGAAGTTGAGACACAGATGTAGAGAACAAACGCATGGACACCAAGGGGGGAAAACTGCAGTGGGGTGGGGATGGTGGTGTGCTGAATTGGGCGATTGGGATTGACATGTATACAGTGATGTGTATAAAATTGATGACTGATTAAAAAAAAAAAAAAAAGAAATATGTCAAACTAATCACACACAAAAAAGGTTTCATCAGCAGCTTCCACCTAAATGCAGAATTATCAGAATGTGCCTTAGAGCCTGTATTAGTTTTCTATCGCTGCTGTAACAAATTACCCTGAACTTGGTGACTTCAAACAACAGAAATTTACTCTCAGTTCTGGAGTCCAGAAGTCTAAAATCAAGGTGTTGGCAGGGTGTGCTCCCTCCAAAGCCTCTAGAGGAGGCTTGCCTCTTCCAGCTTCTGGTGCCCCCAGTGTGCCTTGGCTTGTAAATGCATCACTCCAATCTCTGCCTCCATCTTCCTTCTGTGTGTGTCTGTGCTAATGTTCCTCTTCTTATAAGGACAGCAGTCACATTGGATTTAGGGCCCACCCTAATTGCATATGGCCACATCTTACCTGGATTGCATTTGCAAAGACCCTATTTCCAAACAAGGTCACATTCATGGGTTCTGCATGGACATGAATTTTGTGTGGACACTATCCAACCCAGTGTAGAGTGTACTTCTTACTGTGACACAGGGGTACTTAGGCCACAGGTGCTGGCCTGTGCCAGGTCCCCAGGTTGGGCACCGGAGTCATCCAACGCACAGGAGACAAACACATTCCATCAGGAAGCAGCACGTGAACCTCGGTGATCCCAAGGGGAAAAATGAAGTAAGCAACACAAGTACCCTAAAACAGAATTACCCCGAACAGCAGTTTCTTAAAATAAAAACTCCAGATGGGAGGTTTTTATTGCAGGTTGATGACACATGTGAGTGAGAAAGACTCATCATTTCAGTGAACATTCCCTGTTCCCGAAACATGGAGAAAGCAGCCCACATCAAACAGGTGTTTTCCATTTATACGAAAAGGACAGAAAGACTCTTCAGTCATCCTCAAGAAAAAGAAAACACTGGGACATCGATTAGAAGCCACAGGTATATGTTCCACTAAAGGAACGCAACACACAAACCTCAAATCTAGGCTGCTTTGGAATGACCCCAATACATGATCCTTACACTAATTAAAATGGAGAACTTTCAGGTTCCTAAACCCTTACAGCTTATCTGCTGGAACCCGTGCATTTTCTAGAGGAGGGAACTGAGGCTCGAAGAGGTCGTCACGCCCAAACCACACAGCCAGGTGGGGCAGAGCCTACCCTAAAACTCTAGCCTCTAACTCCCAGTTCTCGGCTCTCTTTTTCTCTTTCCATCCCATTCTGCTACCTAAGAAATGTTTCTTCTTTGGAAACAAAGACCAAAAAAGCAGAAGCAGACGGACAGACACACACACACACACACACACACACACACACACACACATGCATGGACACACATGCACACACACGTACTATTCTAAAATCAGTAAAAATATGACATGACATTGTCCTTAATTAATGATGTTCTCTTCATACTTTTCTCTCTTCAAATTTGCTTTTTAACAACAGGAAGAGTTAGGTAGAGTGACTATATTAACTCTGAATTTCTTGCCTTTTAATAGTTGGTGTCACCACTTTCATGTGATTCAAATTTAGTTGCTTTGCATCTAATTGAAGCACTGCACAAAAAAAAGGTAATTTGACATCCAAAGGAGGAGTGAGGGGAGAGCAGAGAAAGAGGGGACATATTACTTAACTTTGTGATGATAATTATCCGAACACAAAGACGCTTACAAGAACATTCTACGTTGGATATCAGCCAGAAAAATTAAACCTATGTTGCTGCTTCAATACATCTGAATACTAGGAATTGGCAGAAAAACATCTATTCTATGAATAATAGCCTCTACAGTCCCAGAGGACAGCAGTACATGAATTTTAAAAAAAAAAGAAAAGAAAAGAAAAGAAAAAAAGAAAGAAAGAAAGAAAAGAAAAAGAAAAATAGTCTGGAGCTTTTTCCAAAATGGTGCTAATGCACCACTGAAACTTAATTTTATAATTTACTGGCAGTCAAGATGGCAGGAAATAAAATAATTTGCTATATTCTGTGCAACAAACCCTGCTTTTCCTGGGAAGGGGTAATTATCCCCATGGAAAAAAAAAAAAAGAAAAAAATACGCCATCTCATATTAGGCTAAAGTCTCATCAAGAAGAGAAAAAGTGCCTCATTACACGTAATTACCAGGGAATTAGAAACATCATTTAACTAAATGAGCGAATAATGCTCAGGATATTGAAGAAACTTGCCTGCACTTCTGCAAAGCACTCTAAGTCCCATTACAAAAATTGCCCCTCTTTAATGGAATAATTTTAGGCCTTGTCTGCCTTGCTTTAAAAATAAAGAGCCTCCGAGAGGCAGAAAGAGGCTGAAACTGCCATAAACAACTGTTGAAAGGGACTGAAGAGAAGGCGCTGTCTCTCTTGGAGACCGAGACGCAGAATGCCTCATAATCTACCGTAATCATGAAAATTAAACCTGAAGACTTGAAAAAAGGATTACCCCTTTTAATTGTACTTCCCCAAGACTGCGATGTACTTGTGAGTATGTATTAGGGCTAACAGATGAAAGATTTTCAGATTTGGGTCCAGCTTTCCTGCTCCAATACAAAAGCAGTTACAGGTAGTCAATGTTCTCTAAAAAACATAAAACTATAACATACCTGCAGATTGATGTTTATTATGGCTTAATGCAATGATTTTTCTAGCCACTCAAACGCTTCCTGGCTTGGGTTGGGATCCCCTCCCCCTATACTCTTCACTTTTAATATTTGTCAAGATTCAGCATCAAAGCGGTGAATATAATATGACCGTCCCACCTTCTTGCAACGATAACCTTCATTCACACGGGGAACCAAGAGAAGAAAGTGCACCGATCCTGGTTGCTTCATCTGAGTTGATTTGGCTTTAGAGCAAGTTAAATTCAGAAAGGAACTGGTATTGGTCAGATTCTTAGAAAATGGCCAAAGAAGGAACTGAAGAGGCCACTTTAAAGAAGATACCAGGGCTTCCCTGGTGGCGCAGTGGTTGAGAATCTGCCTGCCAATGCAGGGGACACGGGTTCGAGCCCTGGTCTGGGAAGATCCCACATGCTGCGGAGCAACTAGGCCCGTGAGCCACAATTTACTGAGCCTGCACGTCTGGAGCCTGTGCTCCGCAACAAGAGAGGCCGCGATAGTGAAAGGCCCGCGCACCGCGATGAAGAGTGGCCCCCGCTCGTCGCAACTGGAGAAAGCCCTCGCACAGAAACGAAGACCCAACACAGCCATAAACAAATAAATAATTAATTAATTAATTAATTTTAAAAAAAAAGAAGACACCAGAGTCAGGGGTACTGCAGAATCATCCTGAGGACCCTGCCCCAGGACCCCTCAAGGAGCTGCCCTGCAGTGAGGACCAGCCCCCTTCCCCAGGACAGGCACAACCAGAGCAATAAAAAGTGCCGTTCCCTGTGCTGTGGACTTTGAGCCATCCACAACTGCAACCCCCCCATGTTAGCAGTGAGGAAGCCCAAACCAGCCCAAGGCCGCAGAGCTCCCCGCTCAGGTTCCTTGTGGCCAAGTCCAGATTCTTACATATAAATCACGGTCACCTCTCAGCAGGGCAGGAATGATGTTCCTACTTACACACCACGTCTGAATCCTCTGTCCTTTTGGAGGTTCCATGGTCCACATGCATTCCTTCCTGGTGCGGCCCTCATGAATGACAATAAGAAGAGAAAAGGACAGAGAGCCCGCACCGTGGGTGTGCTCATCACAAGCACCTGTCCTCAGGAAGCGTGGAGGTGGTGGGCAAGGAGGACAGGGTGCTGGGTAGGAAACCAGCACCCTGAGCCTGATCTGCCTCCCTGGGCCCCTTGGACATGTCCCTCCGAACCTCTTCCAAGTCCTAGCGCCCTGTAGCCAAGGAATCAAACAACAATGAAATGCAATTGGTTAGTTTTCTCAGGGATGAGAATGGCTTCATATAGATAAAGCTCTGGAAAGAGAAACCACTTTGGGGGTTGATAAAGGGCAAAGTGCCTGGGCTTCTCAAGTCCCCTATTTAACTCTGAGATGGAACTTGGCCCTACTGAAGTTTCCAGATGAGACAAAGGGAAGTTGACCTCTGATCCTAAGCTAACAGAACAAAGTAAAAGGACTGAGGAGTGACAGCTACTGTCTATCTCTTCTAAAGAAGATGAGTCAGGTTAACTGATCTACCCACTAAGATCACACAACTAATAAGAATGTAGATCCACCTGCTTCCAAAACCGTTTCCCCGGACTACACAACACTACTCTCTCCAATGAGAATTAACAAGGAGTATTAATAACAATACCACTCACTGTGGCCTAGCTCTTCAAAATGTTTTTCAAAGTGTTTTCACAGCTGTTATTTCCAATGATGTAAATCAGGATGGCACAATCTCCATTTTACACCAAAACATGAAATGATCTGGACAAAATCATCCTGCCATTAGCCAACCAAGACAAGTGGCACTTCCTCCTGACCTGGTGGTCATTAACAGTAGTGGTAGTAGAATAAAATCTGAGAGAGGATCCACCTGGCCTAAGATTTGCAAAAACAACCCCTTGGTTCATTTCATCAACCAAAATTTATTTTCAATGTAGGCAATACCAGGAGACTCTAAATATTTGAACCACTACTTTTGTTTTCTAACTCTTTCCAGTCAGATCATCCATCTTATGCCATTTGTAAAGCAAAAATGTTTAAATCACATGAGCTAGCTAGTCAAGACAACACACTAAGCTCACATTTTGATCACCCCTCTGCTCCAGACACCACAGCAATGACAGCTAAATTGTAAGGGAAAACAAAAAAAGACAGATTCAGACTCCAAAACGAGAAATAAACATTCCTATGGACTTGAGTAGCTGATCTCTGGGACTGAAAGCAGGAAGCAGCAGCAGGGAGTTTAATTTCTGCTGGGTAGAAGGGGACTACTAGACAGGAAGAGGGAAGTATAAAGAGAGAAAAATCAACACCAACAATGAAGGACCAAAATTTAAAACCCCTACTCAAAACTCAGTGGGGGAATCCTGTCACAATGTATACGTATATCAAATCATCACACTGTATGTTTTAAATATCATATAATTTTATTTGTCAATTAACCTCAGTAAAGCTGGAGGGTAGGGGGAAAAAGGCCTAAAAAAACAAAATTACAAGTCAGCCACCAAAATCAAAATTGAAACATGTATTAAACTCCAGATGAAACTGATTTTACAGTTCCATCAACCAAAGACTTTATGTTCAAAATATTCAAAGAGGTAAATGAAGGCATAAATTCATTTAAAGCAATTCAAGGAATTATACAATTGACCCTTGGACAACATAGGTTTGAACTGTGTGGGTCCACTTATACATGGATTTTTTTTTTCAATAAATATGTACTACAGTACCACACAAGCCACTGTTGGTTGAAGCCACAGAGGTGGAACTGTGGATACGGAGGGCCGACTATAAAGTTATACACAGATTTTCAACTGCAAAGGGATCAGTGCCCCTAACCCCCACATTGTTCAATGGTCAACTGTATATCAAAAATAGGCAAGTGTAAAGCAAGAAGAGGTAGATATGAAAAAAATCGAAACCCTAGAAGTGAAAAAAACTTACTAGGTGGAATAAATTCTGGACTAGATACAAAGAGAGAATTAGTAAATTGGAAGAGCGTTCTGAGGAACTCACCCAGAACACAGCACGGAGAGAAAATAAAATTAAAATATGAAAGAGCAATTAAGAGACATGAAGGAAGAATTATAAGATTCCAACATTCATCAAGCAGGAGCCAGAATAAGAGAATACAGGGAATACGGACAAGCAATATTCAGAGATATAAATGCTGAAAATCTTCCAGAATTGAAGACTTGTACTATATTTTGAATATCAAGCAGGGATATAAATAAATCCACACCTAGAAACATCACAGTGAAACTACAGAATACAAAGGATACAAAGACAATAGTTTGCAGAGTGTGATGGTTAATTTTATGTGCAACGCAGCTGAGCCATTATGCCCAGATACTTGGTCAAACATTATTCTGGATGTTTCTGTGAGGGTGTTTGGGATGACATTTATACTTAAATCAGTAGACTTTGAGTAAAGCAGATTGCCCTCCATAATGTGGGTGGGCCTCACCCAATCAACGGAAGGCCTGAATAGAACAAAAGGTTGACCTCCCCCAAGCAGGAGAGGTTCTGCCACAGACTGCCTTCAGATTTCATGTGCAACATTGGCTCATTCTAGTCCACCAGCAAGCTGCCTTTGAATATGAACTGCAACTCTTTCCTCAGTCTCCAGCCTGCAGCCTATTCTATCAGATTTTGGACTCACCAAAATTGCATGAGCCAATTCCTTAAAACAAGTATCCACACACAAACATACACAAACACACACACACACACACCCCTTATTGGTTCTGTTTCTCTGGAGAATCCTGACTAATACACAGAGGGGGAAAAGAGATAGATGTTCTGTAAAGGAACAATAGTCTCACAACAGACCTGTCAACAGGAAATACAGATGATTAAAAAAAAAAAAAAAGGATACTGAGGAGAAAGTAACTTTCAACTTAGAATTTTATATCCAGCTAAACTATCCTTCAAGAGTGAGGACAAAATAAAGGCATTATCTGGAATACAGACATATACTCAGATTCTTACTAGGAAAAAAAAAACCTACTAAAGGATATATTTCAGCAAGAAGAAAAGTTAACCCAAGGGAACAAACAACTATGGGCAAAGATAAAAAATATATATGTTAATACATTTAATTAACTGCTAGATTATACAAAAAAAAAAAACTTTGATAATTTAAAATTGGGTAAAATTAAACTATAAACATCAATTAAAGGATAGTGGAATAGAGTGTTCACTGAGTGGGTAACATATGAGAGACCACTGTGGTTGATGGGAAGAGGCTAGAATTACTGAATAATTATAGAGTATGACAGAAAATTTTATAGTTAATTATGAGTGTTAAAATTTTAAGGGTAACTACCAACTTATAGTTTCCAAACCAGAAGTGAGGTGGGAGAATAGGGAGGAATATGAAAAACTCTATCAATCCAACAGAGAGCAGAGAAAGAGGAAAGAGAAAACAAAAGCATAGTAAACAAAAATGTGCAAATAAATAAGATAGTAGAAACTGTAGAAATAAACTCATATGTTCAGTGATCACACACACACACAAAAAATCTAAATGGATTAAATTCATCAATTAAAAGACTGATATTATTAGATTTCTTTTGCATTTTTAATCCAGGTATGAGATACTTAAAATAGACATACGTGAAATCCCCAAGGCTGAAAATATACATATATATAAATATACATGACATGGAAATGTTAACCAAAATAAAGCTCACAGGGTAATATTACATCAGATAATACTTAAAGCAAAAGGTATTCATAGGGATAAAGAGGCATACTTTGTAATAATTAAAGGAAAAAATCCACCTAGAAAATATAATAATCATAAACTTGTATATATCTGATAACATAGCCTCAAAATATTGTAATTCATAAAATATATAAACATACATAAAGCAAAAGGCAAAAAAATACACAAAGAAAAATCAGAATTACAAGCAGAAACTGACAAATCAACATAGTGGCAGAGCTTAACACATCAGAAAACTGACAGATGATATAGTTCAAAATTAATAAGAACATAACAGGACTTCCCTGGTGGTGCAGTGGCTAAGAATCCGCCTGCCAATGCAGGGGACATGGGTTCGAAGCCCTGGTCCAGGAAGATCCCACATGCCACGAAGCAACTAAGCCTGTATACCACAACTACTGAGCCTGCGTGTCACAACTACTGAAGCCCACGTGCCTAGAGCCTGTGCTCTGCAACAAGAGAAGCCACCGCAATGAGAAGCCCGTGCACCGCAACAAAGAGTAGCCCCCGCTCGCCACAACTAGAGAAAACCCACGCGCAGCAACAAAGACCCAACGCAGCCAGAAATAAATAAATAAATTTATTAAACAAACTAAAAAGCAATTTAAAGATTGGGTCTATTTAAAAATAAATAAATAAATAAGAACATAACAGATCTGAACAACAAAATCAGCAATCTAATAAATATAAAAACTGAACCATGCACCTGACAAGTAGAGAAAAAAAATCTTTGTAGATGTATAAAAACCTACTTGTGTCACAATGGAAAACTTAAATCACAAAAATTGGTATCATTCAGACCACTCTTTCTGACTACACTGTCATTAAGCTATAAATCAATTAAAAAATAGCCCACGTTTGGAATTTTAAATGTACATCTCCATAATTCATGGGTAAAAGAGGAAAACTCAGTGGAAATTATTAAGTATGTGGAACCAAACAACTATGAAATAACTCGTATCAAAACTGGTGAGATACAATGAAGAATGTACTTAAAAGTAAATATATAGCTTTATATACATTTATTTTAAAATAAGAAAGACCGAGAATTAGTGAGTTTTGTGTTCCAGTAAAGAAGCATGAAAGAGAACCAAAGAGCCAGACTGATCTATAAAAGTCACAAATAATCGATATCAGGAATAGTAAAGTAAACAGTAAAGATTTTTTAAATCAAGAGAATACTATGAACAATAAATTTGAAAATTTACACGAAATAAATAGGTTTTTAAAATATATATGTTCAAATTACTAAAATCGACTCAAAAGAATTTGCCTAAATAAATCAAATTGAATTGCTAATGAAGATTCTCTACCACCCCTAACACTTAAAGCCTACAAGGTCCAGATGATTTTCTACGCAGCTTTTACCAAACTTTCAAGGAATTTATAATCATTGTTTTAAATCATTTCAGAGACTAGAAAAATTAAGGAAGCTACCCAATTTATTTTATAAGGTGAACATAAACTTGATACAACTGGACAAGGTCCGTACAAGAAAGAATAAATGGACCTATAGAACTGCATCCCAGAGACTCCAAGAAATGCAAGTAAGGCAAGAAATACAAAAGAAGACACAGCCTACATACCATTGCAAAAAATAGCCCCAGACCAAATATGTCCGTGGAAGGAAGATC
This sequence comes from Eubalaena glacialis, assembly GCF_028564815.1. Classification (NCBI taxonomy): domain Eukaryota; kingdom Metazoa; phylum Chordata; class Mammalia; order Artiodactyla; family Balaenidae; genus Eubalaena; species Eubalaena glacialis. The sequence continues at coordinate 8,895,178 of NC_083716.1, forward strand.
TCCATTTCTCAGGGGCCCCAAGGTCTCTGCTCCTCGGTGCACACCTCTGTTCCCTTCTCCTTAACTTACCTGTTTGCACGTGGGCCAGAAGTGGCTTCCCCAGCCCCTTAATATGTAGGACCCACCATTCAGTTGTGGAACCCACCACCATTGCCTCAGTCTCTTTAGTGCCCTAGGAGGGGATTCCATTTGATCCAACTCATCTTTCTTCAGCAAGACAACAAAAGTCCAAGGTCACTACCCCAGGTCCAACCAGAAAGTCAGCTGCCCTTGAGTCAAGTGTTATCTTAAGTCTGTTTAAATGTGCTGGAGAGGGGTGAGCTGAGGTTACATACACAGTCCTGTGGCTTTGTGTCCATCCCATGGGGCCTTGGTCCAGGACTGAAAGTGCAATTGTGCAGAAGATATGTTGGGGGGTGGTAATTTGAGAGACTTTTTTCTTTTTAACAATGATTATTATCATGATTATGTAATATATTTGCATTTGGTATGTATCCACATAATGTTCATTCACTACACTTCCAGTATCTCTAGGCTTAAGAGAAAAATATCTAATTCTTGTCTCCTTCCTCTCAGCCTCAGGCCACTTCGCTGGCTTATGTGCCTGCCCGACCCAGTAAACTGTAAGCTTCTTGAAGACAAAAGCAAAAATTCATCTTTGATTAATTACAACAACAATCATACGTCAATTATATCTCAATAAAGTTGAGGACAATAATAACACCACCAATTAACATTTTGTAATGGTAACAGACCATATACCGGTGTTAATCACTTTATACCCATTATCTCATCTAATCCTTATAACCACCCTATGAAATAGGCACCACATTATTATCACCACATAAAAGACCAAGGACATGAGGCTCAGAAATTAAATAACAACCCCAAATTCCATAGTTAGCTAGTAACAGCAACTGCACTCAAACCCAACAGGTCTGCTACAGATCCCACCTTCCTGAACCCAATGCTGTGTCCAAGTCAGGTCATTTAGAAGTGTAGGTGGATGGATGGATGGATGGACGGATAGACGGATGGAAGGACAGATGGAAAGATGGGTGAATGGATGGATGGATGGGTAAATGGGTAGATGGAGGAAGGGAAGAATGGATTCATGGATGGGTGGGTGGATGGTGGATGAATGAAAATGTTAGGAAAACAAAAAGTGACCCACAAAGGGAATACTTTGGTGGCCAGTGAGCTTAGTGGCATTAAGGCATGTTCCTGAGTAAGGTTAAGGGCATGGATTTGTTATGTTCCTACTCTAGGTAAAACTTGGACCCCTAATAAAAAATCCCCACCACTGGTCCTAAAAGCGTAAGGGTCGTGTGTGGTGTGTGTGTGTCTGTGTGTGTGTGTGTGTGTGTGTGTGAGAGAGAGAGAGAGAGAGAGAGAAAGAGAGAGGGGAAGGGATGAAGGACAGAAATAAACACACGGTGAGTGTCAATTCTCTTTTAGGAGCTTTCACAAATCTGAGTTTGTCTAGATCAGCACAAACCCACCCTCACAAATGTTAGTGGGTCAGAAGGGTCATCTTCTCATGAAAGACATCTCATTATGCTCTAGAGACCACGGAAGCAAGTCAGAAAGGTTTTAGCACCTTTGTTCACCTCTAAATATTTGCCCTTTATAACAACATTAAAAGCAAAAGGCTCTGAAAGAATGAAATGCCTTTTGAAAAAAAGACTTCACACTTGCTTCTAATTCTCCTACTTGTGTCAATTAGGTTCGGTCAGGGGAGCAGAGACACCACGAGGTCATGGAATAGGGCTTTATTATAGGAATCTGACCATATGTAGTTGTGGGAAAAGCTGAGGGAGGGGCGGAAAGGTCTGGAAGGGGTGCTGGAGGATCAGCACTCACCAAGCAGTCTATCAGAGAGGGCAGGCATGTCCAGACACCAAAAGGACTGCAAAGGGAAGCTGGGGAGAGGTCTCTGTGCAGCTGCAGTCCTGTCAGTCTGCAGCCACCCATCTGGTGGTGGGCCTCAGGGCCAAGAGTCAGAAATGCTAGATGCAGATCAGAAGAAAGCAAGGAACCCATGAGACACCTCTGCTGCCATCCATCACTGCACCTGACATCCAACAAAGCTCGGAGAGTAATGGCCATCCCAGTCTGTGTATGTTCCTCTTTGGGCCAACTCTAACCCAGAAACAGGCAGGCGAGGGGATGCTGGGAAACGTAGTTCTCAGCTTAACCTAGGCAACCCAGCACAGTCCACCAGACTCCTTTAATTAAATATAGAATACTTAACGTTATTACTCACATCTTTGGGGAGACTGTACATTTTAATCATAATTACATGATAAATATTTCATGGTATATATCTTTGTCATATAATTAGGAATAAAAAATGTAATCTCAAAAAGATGCTGAATAATTCAAATGGCTGAGGATGTGATTAAAGCCTTGACTGAAATATGGTCAGAAGGTAACTCAAGGTCTTCAAGCATGATCTCCCAAGAAACATGTCACAATCAGGTATTTTTAAAAGTGCATTGAAATGGAAACACCCCAAAAGAAAAAAAATTTATATGGCTTTAAGTACGGGGTGAAAACCTAAAGAATATATCCACCTCAAGTTACAATCTGGCAAAAAATATTTCAGCCAGTTTATGAAATCAATATCCTTTCTTCTCTGGCCACTGCTAAGACAATGGCATTCATCTCACTCACTCATTTTGAAAATATCTTCATTTTTTCAAACCCCTGAGGTTAGGGACTATGCTATGTTACTTCTAAAGGCCCTCACAGCACCTAATACAAGGACATAGGCACTCGGGGAAAAAAATCTCTGGACAAATTTCAACCTAGTTCCATATTTACTGCATTCACTTCATACAAAGCACTGTTTGGTGCTAGGGAGCTGTGAACAAAGGGGTTCCTGACCTCTAGGGGCTCATAAACCAGTATAAGAAACTACTCATGCACAAAATTTACTCTGAAAATAGAAATAGATGGGGCTTTGATAAGTGCTGTAGCTGAAATACAAGAAAGTATGCTTTGGGGAACATAGGAAGAGGTGAGATTAATGTGATATAGGGAATGTAGGAAGGTGTCTTGCAGGAGGTGGGAACAGGCCTTGAAGAGTAATCCTTCAAAAAAAGGATTTTGTGTGTGCATTTTGTACATGTGCGTGTGTGTGCGTGAGAGAGAAAGAGAGGAGATAAGCACGGAGGAGGGAAGAGTACAGTTGAAGATAAATTGAGGAACTTGTTGGGGATAAATTAGTCATGACTTCCCAATGGATCAACTTAAATATTCTCTGTGCTTCTCCCTCAACCTACGGCAAAGTCAGCGCCCATGGCTTCCATCGTTACATCCTCAAACTCAGTAAGAAACACTTCTATCAAGAGTTACATCCTAGGTTTAAAGAACTCACATCCTGTGAAGGAAACTGGAAACTCTTAGATGGGTCAAGCAAACTCTTGTATCCACAAACTACACTCCCCCCACCTCTGGCTGTCATTCATGTAGCATACATACATTTATTATGCTACAGGTGGTTTCCTCACCTGTAAAATAACATCACTCTCATTTGTTTGTGAGAGGGAACACTGTTGAAGGAAATAGTGGAAAAAAACTATGGAAAAAATAGTGTCCTTTAGAAGCGATGATTATCGAGTCATTTAAGGACTCTAAGCAGGAAGAGGTAAAACATTTCAATTTTTCTTATTTCAAAACTTCATCCACTGAAATACTTAAATATAACAAGTCCATACTTGCAGACGCTGAGAACCTTTGCCTTTCGAAAGGAAAGAGACATCAGGTCAGGCCACGTCAGCACGGGCATGAGCCTCAAAGAGCCTTTCAGAAAGAGCTGGAGCCTCAAGTCCCTCACGCACCCCAGGACACCCAGCTAACTGGGCCAGACCTCAGTTTCCTGACGTCTAGCCCAAAGCTGTTAACCCTACTCCACGTTTTCCCAAGAAGTTGTATTTCAGGGTAGAAATTTTGCTTCAATATTTTCCCAACATGTTCCTCTTCAAAGTTACTAGACTTGAAAAATCTATACACCATCCAAATAATCAGCTTACTAAGATGCATGTTTTACAATCCAGTGGTGCCCACAAACACCTACTGTCTTCTGAATCTCCAGAGGTATGTTCTGCTTAAATGTGAGCTGGGCCCAAAGTGAGGACAAGGGCATCTCCTAAGCTACTGCCTGGCACAGTGCATGTGTTTTTGTTTTAATTACTGGAAGTAAAATGTGCTATCTCACTGTGCCCTCAAAAGGCCCAATTATTATGGCATAACGCAGGCCACGTCAGAGCCAATGTTTGGTCTTCAGGCATGCGACGGGCTGATTTACCCCCATCGCCTGGACCAATGGCACAATGGCGCCCCAAGCATCTATTTCAAAAACCCACCAATGGCCTTATTTTCCTAAGTCAACTTTTGCACAAATGGCTTTCATTATCTACCTATTGATTGAAGGAAAGGAGAGAGGGAAAGAGGAAGAAGGAAGTGAGAGAGGAACAAAGGAACAACAAAAAAAAGTGAAGGACTATACAGTCTGAATTACAAATCTGCATGATTAGCTATAAGCAGTGGCCAACAGAAGACCCTGAAGGGTGTGCCATGGTAACCTTCAGCCTGGCACAGGCTTCTGATCCCTGAGAGTTATGAGGCTGTTGTGAGAGATCCCTGATATTTTTTCCAGCAAGCAATTGGCAGTGATGGACGATTACATTAGAAGAACAGCCATGATGCCATGTTTTCTGTGAGGCCCTCAACATTATGAAGCTTTTCAGATCTCAGTTCTCCAGGTGCCCAAGGAGTTGGGATACCCATCATTCAGTAAGTTCCCACATATGTCAGACAAGGCTTGTTTCAAACTGGTTTCTTCAGTTTCCAGTTCCTGACCTTTAACTATATTTCTGGAGAGCCAATAAAAACAAAGATGAATCCCCTTCTCCCAAAAGTAATGACAACTCCACCCACATATATTACAGGCTTAGCCTCTGGCACAGCTGTCACTCCCTCCAACATGTCCACTTCCCTCTCCTGCCAGGTTCTTCTCCGGAGTTGTCAAAAAAGCAGAACCTTTCACAGGCATTTTTGTCCCTTTAACTGCAAATCTACAATTAGCTGCTCAAGGCAACAAGTATTAAAAATAACTTTCCCTAATCTTATTTTTCTTCTCATCCACTCCACAAGAAGCTCTAATCAGGGAGAAACCAGTCCAGATTAAAAAGATGAAATCAATCAGGAAGGTTGGCAAAACAGGTCTAAACACTGGCCAAAAGAGGAAACAGGAATAATCCCCTCTTCCGGGCTCTATGCATTTTGGATCGATAATGAATAAGAAAACCTTTTCTGAAATTTGGACTCTAGCCAAACAAAAATTTTGCCTTGATAGCCCAATTTAAATTTCGGCTTAGTCCTACTATTTCCCAAGTAATCCCAAGAGGCTAGTTTTTCTGTTTCCACAGGCTGGTCCCCAAACTGTTTTCACTATTTTCAGCCAAAAAGTGTTTCTTTATAAATATTAAATGTGCCCAACCCCGGTAATGCAGATGGTTATTCTACTGCTTCCAGGCAGAAGTCCTGTTCAAAGTACAGACCAAATATTACTACTATTATATGCTAATTTCCATAAAGGAGTCTCCCTTCAAGAATTAAACATATTCCCTCTGATCTCATTTGCTTTTCCTCCTAAGACAAGTCAATTTATCACAAATTCTGATAGTGAAGTCCAAATAAATGAGATTTCTCTTTCTCTTCAATAGCTTCAGATTTGAGTCCAAAACAAAACTCTGGATAACGCCTGGCAGGCACAAGCACAAGACATTTTGAAATGGCACAAATGGTAGGTCTTATTGCAAAGCAAAGGTGAAGCCCAACATTTAACAGAGCACATTCCGTTAACATTAGTAAAGTAAGCAAGGAAGTACCAAGCTCTGAATAAACAGTGCCCATTCTAACTTGTGCTGGTAACTGAGGTCCATGTTCACCTGATGAACAACAGCAACTAAGGGCAACGAACACGGTCACAGCCTAATGGGTAACATCCTTGCCCCCCATTCCACAACCACCTTCACGTTAGTCACATACGGAAAGCTGTGCTTCTCCACAGTATCACCAGCGATCTTGAACTAACAGTGAACCCAGCCGGAGGGCCGCTTCTACACCCAAAGCTTGAAGGCAAACGTTGCCATTGTTCCCAACAAGGGCATTTCTTTAAATGGAGAATGCTAATAACTGACTGCCATGTTAAGCTGTGAACTAATGAAAAAAACTGAAGGATTTCTGTCCAGCAATTCAGTAAGAATATTAGGGCTTACCGGCTGAGGACATACGGGTAATGTAACACTAAAGACAAATCATCTGGGCTCTTTAAGAATACATGGCTGACGCTAAGAAAATCTTCAAGAGCCAAGTATTTTGAGAATTATGAAGTGATGTTATAACAAGGTCAGGAGTCTAGGTACATAGGTTTTAAATTACTGCAATAGTCTACAACAGAGTCCTATAAAGGGATGAAAGGTACTTCGTTACCACATTGGAAAAGCAAACTTAGGTGCTTCTGAGACCAGTAGGTATAATTTGTACGGCTTCCTCAGGTTTGTGTTAACTGCACAAAGTTAGCTAGGATGGTCAGAGGTGAAAGAATATTTCTTGGGAAATTAGTTAATGAAATAAACCACTGGAAATGAGCCTTCAATTACTTCAGTCTGACACCCTGCTCAGTAAAGCAAAGCATTTCTTTTTCCATTTCTCTATTCAAGTCAGGTGACTGGAAAAGTCATCCCACCAGTGGTGTATTCAAACAAAGCAAAACAAAATAACACCAATTGCTTTTCATTTAAAGTAAGTTCTGAGAGCTGGTTGCCAAATCCTGAGTTATACTAAACAAGCAGGCTAACTCATGCGTGTCCCCCCAATTATAGCTCTCTATAAATCACAGTAGACTCCAGTTTTTACGTTCAGATTTCTTTACATCAGGACACAAAATAATTCCCAACTAAGAAGCCAATGCCCCACGACAACTCCATGACAAGTTCTGTGGGTATCCGTCAAAAATGAAAGCACTGTTGCAACACACCACTGATCAAGGGAAAAGTGCCTTTGTACGTAATGGTCCAATCGGTATTTGTGGCCACCAGGCTCCGCAGCTCTCATTTCTCTTAGCGCTAGTCCCAAAGCAACGTAGCCAGGTGCCACTTTGAAAGGAAAACTGCTGCAACTAGTCCTAATAGCTTAAATCAGTATTTTCCCAAGTGAAAGATGGGCTACCCAGAGACATTTCAAAGACTGAGGAGGGGAAGTCACAGGAGAGAAGAACCATGAAACTAGAGCTATGGTTTCCTTCCTGGATGGCAACAAGGATGTTTTAATACACCTAATCTACTGGATACTATTAACACACTCAACTATTTTCTTGCGGAAAGAACCACCACTGTTAGATTATGCAGTTTTCACCCTTGAAGACCCAACACATCAGAGAACTGGTATTCCTTTTGTCATAGTGACTGATCTCATAGTTCAAGAAAGGGGGGCACTCAGGGGGACTTTCCTGACAGTCCAGGGGTTAAGACTCCACACTTCCACTGTAGGGGGCATGGGTGTGATCCCTGCTCGAGGAACTATGACCCTGCATGCAGCCCACAGCATAGCCTAAAAAAAAAACCCCTTTCCTTCTACATCTTATTAACAACACCTGATGTCAAATAGGGGTCGGTTCATTCCAGAATAGAAAACAGTATACCATTTATACAAATTTTTTAAAACATATACAGGCAGACCTCGTTTTATCACGCTTCACTTTATTGTACTTGGCAGATGTTGCGGTTTTTTTATTTTACAATTTGAAGATTTTTGGCAACCCTATCTGTGCCATTTTTCCAACAGCAGTTGCTTACTTCATGTCTGTGTCACATTTTGGTAATTCTCACAATATTCCAAACTTTTTCATTATTACTATGTTTGTTATGGTGATCTATAATCAGTGATCTTTGATAATACTCTTGCAAAAAGATTACAGCTCACTGAAGGCTCAAATGATGGCTAGCATTTTTTAGCAATAAAGTAACTAAGGTATGTACATCGTATTTTTAGACATAATGCTATTGCACACTTAACAGACTACAGTCTAAACATAACTTTTATATGCACTGCGAAACCAGACAACTTGTGTCAGTCCTTTATTGCTATACTCATTTTATCGCGGTGGTCTGTACCAAACCAACAATACCTCCGAGGTCTGCCTGTATATGGATACTTCACGAGCATAAAGGCATAAGTGAGTACAATACTTAAGAATGGAAAATGGAAATGTGGTGAGACAGGGGTACAAATGAGGCTTCAAATATGTGCAATGTTTTATTTTAAAACAAAGGGAAGTAAATATGACAAAATATTAACATTTTAAAATCTGGATGGTGGGTTTATAGATGTGATTCTCTTGAGTTTTTCTGAATGTTTGAAACAGTTGATAAATGTTTTTAAAAAGATGAATATACTGACAAATTTAAGAACTTGGAATCCCACAGATATCTAAGAACATTAATTTATGGAAAAGAAAAGAACCTGAAAAGTCAGCTAATAACTGAGAGCAATGGATTGAATACTTTTTCATCCTAAGAAAGTGATGACTGTGTCAGGCATGACCTAAATCAACATTTTATATATTCATTTATAACTCCATGAGTTAGGTATTACTTTCATTTCACAGATGAGGAAACTGCTACTCAGAAATTAACTTGGCCAGTGATGCAATGAATTAAACAGCAAAGTTGGGATTCAAAGCCAGGTTCAAAGGCTAAACTCCAAGATTCAGGCTGTCTCATATGGATTTCCCCCGGAACAAAGGAGTTCCCCCCACAACTAACATACCTTTAAGTTTTTACACGGTGGAACTCAGAACCAGACATTGCAGCCACCAGAACATTCCCATCTACCTGTCAGAATTCCCAGTGAAGGTCAGCTCCACCCCCATTCTTTTAAGAGTACCTTGACAGTCAGCAGTCCCTTCCTGGTGATCTGCAGGCCTTGGAAGAAGCATATAGTCTTACAAAGTGAATGAAGGGGAACGGGGGCACTGGAGGGTCTCAAGCACAGCATGATAAAATAGAGCAAAGGTTTTAAAAGTTTCGCGTGGTATAGAGCTGTTTTTCAAATTAGAGGTGGTAAGGCATTTGTTATAAAATCCGTTCAGGGGGCCATAACCAGAATTTCCTAAAAAAAAAAAAAAGGAAGGAAGGGAACTGATATATCACATGTACAAAGGGCAAGTGATGCTTTACACAACTGTCACCATTGTACATACTGTACTGACCTCTGTGTGTTCTGGACCGTGGTTCAAATGTATTTCTTACTTGGGTCACAACCTAAAGGTTTAAAAGTCACTGCTCTAGAAGACAGAGGATTTAGGGCCCAGACTGGAGGCTACTGCATTCCCCTAGATGGGCAGAGGGGACCCTTTAAGGTGGTGGGATAGTAGCAGTAAAAAGAAAAAGATAAACAGAAGAGACACTTAAAAACAGAGAAGAGAATCTGGGTAAGGGAAACCAACGAAAATGCTAAGGTGTTACACCTGGGTCATTTGAGGGGAAAGGTGGCAATAATCATAAACAGGCCAACTGTGAAGAAGAGCTGGTGAAGAGGTCCACAGAAGAGGCAGTAGACACCTTTAAGGTGAGATACATTGGTTTCAAGAGACAAGAAGACATCGCGATAGACAAAAAAAGCTCTGCCACACCATGCCCTCAAAACCAGGTCCCCCACATTGCTTTAATTTAGTCACCTTTTACAATACTATATTAATTCTCTTTCAGCTAAACAATGTTTTAAATTTATGCTCTGTCCTCAACCAAGTGGTTATGACTTTAAAAAGCACATAATCACACTAAAGAACCAATACCGTCAGTTAGTCTCTGGCTATTACATTATTTACCATCCCAAGGGCTTCACTTGGATTTAGCATTTGATGGATAAGTACAGACGGGTCTGTCACTTGGCTGCAAGTGCACCCGCTGACTGCATCAGCACCGGGCTGGGTGAGCTGCAGGAGCCCACTGCACCAGCACTACCGGCAGAGAGTCATGCCAAAAGGCGCCCGGCAGCTGCCATGCAGTCTGTGCCTGTCCCGTGAAGCTGTACAGTTGGCTCGAGGGCCCTGCTGATCCAGCGAGAGGGCACGAGGGAAATGGCAGAACTCCAACAGATCACTTTATCCAAGACTGAATCCCCAAAGTACATCAGAATAGACATAATTAAATGAGGCAGTGTGGACCTAAAGGTACAATGTCATCCCCACCAGGCCCTTGATGAAGGGAGTTTTGCTTTACAGAAGCCTTTTTATGAAGTAAATTACATTAATTACCAACATTTAAAAACATCCAACATTTAAGGGTTCTGAATCTCTGATTTATTAGACAGCATGGAATTAACAGGTTTAGGTTATTTTACAAAAGGAGCTCAAGCTGCTCATACACAGCAACTGGGCTTGCTGGGCGAAAAAACAATTCTTCAGACTACTGCAAAAGGACACAAAGACTCCTCATCCTACACACAGTCAGTATGAAAGGGCACACAGACAAGTTTTTTGCAAGACAGAAAACAGAGAAATCCACATACTAAATAACGCGTCCACAATGACTATAACGCATCCCTTAGGGGATAAGCATGTATTTGTAGGAAGCAAAACAAAGCTTTCCATAGAGAAACCACTTTCACGAGATGATTAGGTGGACCTGCAATGAAGAAAATACATTTCAAAAGATGGGTTCAGACTTCTAAGTTTTCACTGAAATACTTACAAATAAAAATAAGACCTTTCTCTGTATCAGAAGAATTTTTTTTTAATATATCATGGATAAAATAAATTTCAGTAAAGGTCCAAGTACCATTCAGAAACATACATTTGCAAATAATATAAATAAAAAACAAAAAGTGTGACAACAAAAATACTATTTGGAACTACCTAGAATAGGCCAAGCTAAGTTCATGTTCTGCTTCAGGGCATTATATTGAAATGAATCTCATTCTCGCTATAATTTTTTTCTTTTTAACCTTAATCACCAGTGGCTGGGTAACTGAAATGGACATGAGAACTATATAAATGTCAGAGAAATATGTAAACCTCATTAATGTTTCCAAAAATTCATTTAGAGATAGAAACAGGTCCAAATAGATGCCTGTCTAAATGTACTGCAATTACGTTACAATTATTTTTCCAAATACACAGATATGCTCTGTCTTTTCTCAGCTCATTACTGACTCAAACAATTTGCCCTTCTGGGATCAATTGTTTGCTAATAAATAATTGTTTACAGTCACAAAATGATGTTAGGAGGTTTTCTTATTAGTTTTCCTTCTGCACCCTAATAAGATTGAAAACGAGCTGATTCCCCAGAGTCTAACCTTAACCTCGCTTTGTTTCACAGCCCAGGAAATGATGACCCATCTGCTTCAGAAAATAATGGACGGCCGAGAGGAAATATTGTTTAATTGTAGATTAACCTCCTCATGAGGCAGTCTGAAGCAGCTTTAGAATTAGCAACTATAACCAGCAAGGGAAACAAATGGCTCAAGAGCCTTTTTCTCTACCATTTAAGGTCCACAAAGAAGGCAAAGGGGGTTTTACTACCTACATTTATTCACAAACATTTATTTCCACAATGGAAACAAAAACCATCAAGGTCAAAACTGATTCTCAAAAGTGCTGTCGCTGCCCTCCAATTCTGTTTGTCCGAATACCTTTAAATGCAGCAAACCATCTCATGCACTAAAGAAAGTGTTTGTTTTAAAAAAAAAAAGCAATAAAAACCTCTTTTCCAATATTTTCAGGTTCTTATAATATTAAAATTAAAATTTTTCCCTGGTTTCTTTGTTAAAAGTAATAAATCCACCATTGGGGAGTACGAATTGTTTTATTATCATCAACATGGCACTTAAGTAAATGAAATCTTGTCAAGTACATGGTGACCTACAAGTTCAAAAGAAAAAAGAACAGCATGAGATCAAAATGGCCAGCCAGGACAAGAGATACAAAAGTGAGAGATTAAATGCAAACACAGCCCTTTATCCAACAGGCTTCACATGCTAAGTCTGTTCTAAAGTCAAACCTGTAAAAGCACACATGATATTGAGTATTTAATACTCTGCCCCCTCTCAGGGACTCAACCAATTTAGCAAGGGGACTCTATACCATTCTAACTCAGAGAGGTACAGAAATCCTGAAAACAGTCAGTTATTCCATAAATATTTACTGAGGACTTCCTTCCAGGGCCTGAGTAGACAGGGACAAGGAACAGGACAGACTCTTGGGGGTTGGTATTTTACGGTTAAACAAGTGCCTAAGTATCAGGTTTCCCTTAAGCCTGGAAGCCTGGTGCAGGTAATTAAGTAAAAAGCTTTGCCCTAGGTACCAAAAAATGGAAATGGTTCCTCTCTGTCAGCAGTTACAACCAAGAGCCAAAGACATCTATGAAAATTTCGAAACTAAGGAAATCTGCTATTGCAGGCAAGGCCATATTACTCTGAATTTCCAGTAAGACCTGAAGGTCATTCATTTTGTGTAAATATTAAAGAAACAACCTCTGTGGAGAGGGAAGATTTTTGGTAGTTCAAATTCTTAAATATCTTAAATAGAATTTGCTAAAATAAATTATTCTTGAATTCCTCAACTTAATTTTGAAGCAATGAGCTAGTAATAACTCCAGAGATTCAAATAATAGTGCCTATTCAAGAAGAATGAGAGTTTGACATTCTTCTCTACAAAACAACTAGGCACAATTTTATCCATCAGACGTCTATCAACCTACGGATATTGAAAGCTTGGGAGAACAAGATAAAATCAACTCCAACCCTAGAGTCAGCTGTAATATCGAGCAGGCATCAACAATGCTATTCATGAATTTAGAAAAATTAATAAATCCTGGGGTGAATGCAAGAAAAGGCTCAAATACAGGTGAAGCATACTCACTTGGGTTTTGTTTCTGCATCTGTCACTTGGCGAATGAAGATACCATCTTCGGGATGTTCCGTGTCATCCATTTCATACATATACGATGATGCTATTGCAAGCGTAGTCCCATCATTACTGAAGGCGAGTGACGCAATGCTGGTGGGGTACCGATGGAACTGGCACAGTCGCTTTTTGTTAAATGGATCCCAAATATTTACAAATCCATCAGAACCACCTGCAAGTAATTTCAAAAGAGTTACAACAGTTCTTAAAAGCAGATACAAAAATAACCATTATCTTAACCATTTTTAAGGTCACAGAAGTTACAATTTCCCCAGGGAGTATTATATCAGATTTTCTTCCCTTTAAATATCATAAAAAGCAAGCACAATTTTTTAAAACTCTGCCCAAGTATAAACGTGCAGTGTTCAATTAATAGCAAAATGATGTTATCTTAACAACTAGATACAGGTTAGCATACCTGTGGCAAAGGTATTGTGGATGTTGTGAAACGAAATGGCGTTGACTGGGTAAATTTGCTCAATATTATTTTCTTTTAGTCTGTGACACTTGAAGGCATACTTCTTCTTCTGTACCTCAGGGCTTGGGTCCAAGTACTCAACTGCCACTCGGCCTTCAATAGAGCTTAATACATAACCCTGAGAGGAAATCAGAGGACAAAAATGGTGAATCCAGCTTCCAAAGCAAGGCCTGGATTCTCAAATTCAACCCAATTCCCAAATTCAGCCCACAGTAAAGAAAGATGATTATTTTTAAAATGAAAAGAGAATACAGCCAGGTTTTAACCACATGTTTAAGCTGTACTAACATAGTTAAGATCACTCCAAAAATTTAAGAACACTTATACCTGTTTTATTACAAGTAAATAAATAAAAGGCCACCATCATTTGCCTTCTTCATTCTACCAGTACCCTGCACACTGCAATCAAAAATGTTGAGTTATTCTGTCAAACCTCAACAGGAATTTTGAAGTGTTTCAATATCATTTATTTGTTGTCCTGTCCAGAAGGGGACTCGAATTCATTCCATCAGCTGGAATATATTTTTCTTTGCTCTACGCCTCCTCACCTCTAACAACTCGAAGAGAATTGTGTCTCCTTCACTGAGGGTACCAATAATCCAAACCAAGTGGAAAACCAGCCTTCCATCTTGGTCATCCTGCCTCTCGCATTTAACTACAGCAAGTCAAGTGTACACACAAACCACAGAGATTTTCAGCGATGTTCAAAAGTGGCTTATAATTTCAAACCTTTCCTCACTTTGCCTCGAAATAGTATGTCAAAGAAAGTAAGAGATGAAGATAAATATGAAATCTATATATTTTTTTTAATTCTTCAAGGTATGAAAAAGATTTACTCCTAAAAAACTACTTATGGAGAAAAAAAAAAATCAGTAAAATGTTACTTTTAAACTTCCATGATAAACTGGAAATAAACTCCGACGGAAAATTTTAGATAGAAGACATAATAACATTCATAAATGCAAGCATATTTTAATCATGCACTTAAATCTCTAAAGTTTCACACAACTGCAATTCCTTATCTTCAATGGAAATTCACAATATCCTGAGAAGAAGAATTGTGATCACCATTTGAGGTACTAGCCTTCTGACAAGCACTAAAGGATAGCCATTAGATTCCAAAGATATCCACTGTTTTTAATGACTTTTCCTCTTGTAAAATTCCTACAGCAGCTGACCCCACCACCAACTTCCCTTCGAACTTTAAGGATTTGGGGAGGAAAGGGCAGATTAATGAAGTGTCATCTCATCTAGTAATGATGATGGAAGGGTGACCTACCCTGTTCAGCATTATATGAGGGACAACACCTCCCTACCCTCAATGGCATTCTTTTAAAAAAGAAAAATCCAAGTTCTGCTAGCAGACTGACTAAACTCTATTAGCATTAGGGTACAAAGAGGCGTAAAAAAAAAAAAAGAAAAAGAGAGAGAGAGAGAACAGCAAATTCCATAATCCTAAATTTCCAGGTTTAAATTTGAATTCGCTGGTCTGTAAATTAAAATACCTGCAAAGCTCTGATTACTGTACACCTGTCAAGCATCCTGCACTAGGATCACCAAGGAATCTGAAAACCTCTACTCAAACCCCTGGCAGATTACTTATCCTCTCTGAACATCAAAGCTTTCTCTAAAATTGAGTTAACATACCACCTTTTAACAAAAGGCAATCAATAATTTACAACAACAAATTCTAAATCTAAATCTAACAAATTCTAAATCACTACTCAAAAAAAAAAGCAAAGCTTTAAAAGGCAGTGACCAAATCATTATCATATAAGATCCTCTTATTTTCAAATTCCCCAGGCACAGGGAGGAGAGGTCAGTACCTGCTTGTTTGGAAATGCTCGTATGCAGCGCGTCTGGTACTTGAGGCTGGACTCCCGGCGCTGCTGCACGTAGCCCATGTTCCGTAAGTCCCACACCAACACTCTGCGGCCTGCGGTGCCCACAATCAGCCGGTCTCCGGACACTGAGAGGGTATACACCTTTCAAGAAAGACCAAAACTTGCTGAAAATCATCTGCTTGCCTGCAAATGGCATTTTGCACCAAGATAAAGTCCACTAATCATAAAACCATAAAAAAGTTAGCTGATCAGGTTCACAAACACAGGTACAAAATTTTAAGTGCTACAGTTACACAAACCAATTGGCACAAAATAATAAACACAAGATATTCTTAATACTTAACCAAGTATCACATAACGCACATTCTAGTTAACTCTCCGAAAGCATCTTTGAAACAATTCTCTTCGTTACTAAAACAAGTTAAATTATTAAACAATTTTTACAGTCCTCTTGTTTCATTCAGTGACAATATAAAATTGTAGAAAATACTCAAAAAGGAGATAATAAAGCCATAAAAACAATTCAAGATACCTTTCAATGGGCTTCTGGCTTTTCATAAAACAATCATTTTCAAAGTTATTTTTCTATGACCACCTTTTGGAAGGCTATTTCATGTTGTAACTCTAAAAATCTTGACTCTCCCAGCTGTCACACTGAATAAATAGGCCTTCCCAGGAAGAGTGAGAGAGCTATCATTAATTAGCTTCTTAGTTGCTTTTGGTGGCATACGAATTCAAAATTAAAAGACAAGGATAGTGGTCTGGCATATGACAAGGCAAATTCTTATACCCTGACGTCATACTGAACACTCAAGACAGAGTTATCTTTAGGGAAAATTTAAAAAGCATTTTATTCCCTAAAAGCATCCATTTTTTTCCCCTCAAAATTCCTTTTCTTCAATATCAAAACAACTTCCACAAAATATTCCTTTAAAACAAATCACAAAATTTCCTGCAAATAAGCATTTAAAGTTACTTATTTTCAAATATGTTATCTGGGGACTAAATAGAGATAGCAAATTCATGAAAATGGTGGCAAAACGTACGTTCCTGATCATATTAAATCATTTTTTTTAAGTCTAAACTTCAGGTATATAACTATGCCCTGATCATTACTTTCAATTAATAAGCAACTCTAATATTTTAAAACCTGAAAAATCACTATAAAAAATGAAGAGGCCTCATGACATGGTAAGACATCTCTTTAACATTCAGTAATTAAACCTTATGGTTAGTAATCACTAATATGTTAACCACATACCACCAGCCCGGAGGAAAAAAACAAATTGGGTTTCACAATGTAACGACCCGACAGTCGCTACAATCTGGCCTTTAAATTCAACAGCTAATTTGACCAAGGGAAAAACAAGAAATTTAAAAGATTCAAAACAGTAGATTTAACACAAGCGTATTTCAATAAGAGACATATTAAGATTTACCGCTGTTTATTCAGAAAACATTTTTGCAGAAAAACAGCAATTAACTTAAGACATATGAAACACCAAATTTAAAAAAACACAGAAAGAGATCAATTTATAACAGTACAATCAGAATGGGAATTTTATCTTAAATCTTTACTACACAGGTGACACACAAGCTTCTAAAAGTGCTTTCTATCCCCACGGATCATAAATCAAGTAAAAACAGTGTCATGCTACTGACTAGGTATATACATTTATCAAAGACAGTATTAAAAAAAGTGACATAATGAACCTTGCTGAACCAATAAGCAGCTTGATTCAGTGTGGCTGTCCATTATATGATATTCTGTCAGTAATTTATCACAGCTTTTAACATGTTACATACAACCATAAATCAAAACTAGAAACAATGCAATTATTTTATTCTGAACAAAGGTCTTGCCAGGAGTAGATTCGAATGTGATGTGACAAAAATAATGGCTCTTTGGATGCACTACAGTATATAATGACAGCTAACAGGAACTGAATAGTATATTTACACTGAGGAAATAGACTCAAGTGAAGGATACCTTTAAATTGCTAAAACAATCCATCTTTAAAATTAACTACCACCTGATAACATCTGATAAAGGATACAGCAAGAATGCTCAATTACACTTCCACTGTACAGATCAAAAGGTTACAATAATACACAAAGTTTCAGTTTTAAGAAGCTTCCTTCACTACAGCCTTCAAACTACATCTATCAGTATTAAAAATAAATAAATGGTAAAAGCCAGAGAATATAGGACATCTTTTTCACTAAACTTCAAATGATAACCCACTTCACCCTCTTAGTCAACTCAAGAGAAACCTCAGATCATAAGTGAAAAGGAGTGATGCTCCATCCCACTTCCTGGTTTGGGGCCGTCAAACCCAACTGAAGGCAATGGAACAGTCTTCGCTAAATGACTTCTCTGAAAAGTTCAGTCTTTGCTAAATGACTTCTCTGAAAAGTTGCTTCTCAGCCCTAGGACTGAAAGCGTTAATACATGGAAGTGGGTTTAGGACTAGTGCTATCCAGTACAAATATGACAACTGACAGAAAATGTAGATCAAAATACCAAAATTAGTTTTCCTTCACATATTTAGCTGAGTTTGTAAAATAGACTCATCAACTCTTAATCTCTAAATTCAACATCGTATTCATCATTTATCAAGTCAAACCACCCCAAGGACCATAATTCCTGTTACGAACATAAAGAGCCTACCTTTTCAGGCTGAGAGAAGGTCCCAGCATTACAAGGGGTTCTGGGATCCCACAATTTAACTGTCTGATCCCAACTCCCAGTAACCATCACATTCACTTCTGGACAGTATTCAACACATCTGATAGGGGCATCATGGGTTCCAACAAGATTTTCTGTAGGAAAAAACAAACCAACAAACCACATCTAGCTTTACTAAACAAAGATTCCTCAAGTGAACAATAGAAGGAAACATTCATTGCACTGTAATGAATCCGCTTCCACCCACTCAATGGAAGTACTACACACAGAAAAATTTCTCCATGACTACGAAAAGTCATCCTTTCATCTCTGTTCACCTGACAGCACATAGCTTGATTCACTGGCATGGTAATACCAAAAGCTGACTTCAGTTTCAGATTACATTAAAATGGTGGCATATTTGTTATTTTCCTCACTTGATTCTAGATTCCTTCAAATCAGGAACCTTGTTTAACTCTATAGTTCTGACTATCTAGTGCAGGTTCTGATACACGGTAGGTGCTCAAGAAATGAAATGAACCAATGAGTGGAGAACTCTGGTCGAATGGATCTAGATAAAACTTATCGCATTAAGCTGATGTTTCACAGAAACTTATTTAAGTGGTAACAGGATTATCTGAGAGCTGGGGATGAGGAAGGCAGGGAGTCTTATGATTAACCCACTTGGTTTTCATGGTGGGTCAAATTTCTAATACACAATTTCTTTCCTCTCAATTTCAACTCTTCACCCTATCTGATTCACTCATTCAACTAACATCTACTGAATGTTTACTATGTGCCAGAATCTATACCACATGCTAAGGATACAACAAAGAACAAACAATATGTGGCCCTGATCCTCAAAGAGGAAAACTACTTGTTTAAAAACATACTTTTGTTTCTCGTTTAAATGGTATCTCGTGAAGTTCAGCAATGACCTTCTTAGAATAAACAGCTAATTCCCTCAATTACTGTCTCTACCATCAAAAACCTTTGTTTGCTTTTCAGTGCTTTTTTTCTCCTGAGCTTTCAAACAAATAGAACCTAAACCTGCAAGCTAACTTCCTATCTAGAATAAGCTGCTAGCAAACAAAACCAAACATCTGCAGCTGTAAGTTACATGACAAAACGGCTTTCATGCAAACGCCTCTTCTGATTGGATCCTTTTTTTTTTTTTTAATAAGATACAGTGCCCATCCTCTATCCATCCTCCCACTGTCCAACTCATCCTCGTTAGTCATATCTCTGTGCCTTGCCATGTCCTTCAAGTACGTCTATGTCTAACGTACGCATATACCAAAAAAAAAACCTCCACTAGAGAGCTCTGTGTATTCGGGTTCCACTCCAATCTCTACTCTGCTCCAAAGTCGCCATAAAAATGTGGGTAAGTTATTTCATATCTTAGAAATTAACTAAAAGAAAACGTGCCATCTTGTCCTTCATTCAATAAATGCAACTAAAGCATATTCTATGCTAAACAATTATACAAGCAGAGTTAACATGGTATCTGGACAGGACTAGCTATTTTATAATGTTAAATTTTTTAAAACCTATCTTCCTTCAGTCGAAACTAAACTAGCTTCTGAAAACAGAATGCTGAAACATCAGCACTGTCCTGGAAAAGTCCTACTGAAAGGGAGTCCACTGCGGGACCCAGTCCCCTTCTGAGGGCCAGGGAAAGGTCAAATACTTAAGTGCCACTTCACGTAAACACTGTGGATGGAGATCATGAGTTTCACTGATAAAATCCATGCGTAATATTTTTTTATTGTAATTTAATGGTTATCATTTAAACGAGAAAGTCCTGAATTTAAGCCATTTCTACTTGTATCTAAGCAACTTAGGAACTAAGCAATTCAGGAACTACTCTTCATGAATAAACATTTACAAGTAAGCACTAACTAAGAAAATACTAAACTGGTAAAAACGTGGCTGTTACCTTGATCAGTGTTCAAATCATGCATTTTCAATTGATGGTCTAATCCCCCACTCCAGGCATGTGTTGGATCCTACAAAACAAAGTTGCAAGTCATTTAAAACTTACAGAGCTTTAAAAAGAATTTAAAAATTCCTGTTTCCACAGCCAACTATCCAGTTTATGCTCAAGACGAGAGGTACACTGGGCTCAGCTACTCATTGTAAACAAACAAAAAAAAGTACAAAAAATAAAGCAAATTAAGGAGCTAAGAAAACTACTACGCCAGAAAATTAAGGAAGAACGGTTCACCACACTGGCTGACAACCAACAGGCATTCCCATGTACTCGCAAACAGACCTTCCTTTTAACAAGGCAGCCAAATGTTACTGTCTTGTTGTGAGTTTCAAACACATTACGTCCAAAAGGTTTGCAGAGTTACGCCATTAGAATCCAAGGGGAGACCGAGTTCCTGACGTCTGCAAGTCCCCAGCGCCAAAAAAACCCCACACACACAAAAACAAAAACAAACAAACCAAAAAACAGTACCTGGGGCGCAAGGTAAGTGTTGGGGGAAGGGAGGGGAGCTGTCCAAATGACCCCACCGACAAAAGCCTCTGCCCAACAACGGAAAACGGACACTGTTGACCAGGAACACCATACCGAAGATATTCAAGGGGGGCAGGAGCGGAAGCGGAGGACACCTACGTAGAAAGCGCAGTCCAGGACGGCGCCGGTGTGCTGGTACTTGAGCCGCATGGAATTGGCCGGCACATCGTAGAGGCGCACGGACGTGTCCCAGGAGGAGACCAACAGGAACTGGGAGGTGTTCGGGCTGAACTTCACCGAGGAGATGCCGTCCTCGGGTGGCTGGTTCAGCTTGAACTCGTTAGAACCGGTCATCTACGGAACAAGCGACCAGTGAGAGTCCGCAAGGGTCCGGGGGCTGGACTCGCCGACGGCGGGGCAGCGAGGGGGCCCCACGGGGGCGGGGCCTAGGGAAGGCCGCCGACACGGCCTCTGCGCCTGCGCGGAACTGCCGCGCCCGTCGCTGTCCGGCCTCATCTCCCCCACCCCGCCCGCCGCCCCTCCTAAGCGCCCCAGCCGGCCGGGCCGCCGCCACCGCCACCGCACCCCTAACTCCAGCCTCCAGCGTGGCCCGCCGCGGGCTCCTGCACCCCGGCCTCCCCCGCTGGGCCTGCCGCCCCGCGTGCTCCTGAAATAAAAGAAAACCTATGGAAGAGGAACCGGTTCCCAGAGGACGGCTCCGCCAGCTCCGGGCCCGGGGTGGGAGTGGAGGGGTCCCCAGAGAGTTCGCTACTGCGCCCAGCCGCCTCTCCCCGCTACCTTAGGCTCCCTCAGAAGCAACTTCACCGCTACTCGCCGCCGCCTAGCTTCCCTCGAAGCTCTCGCGAGCGGGACGAAGGGGGCGGAGAGGAAGTTCCAGCCAATGCCTGCCATTGGCTGATTTCAAACGCCAACGTCTCGCTCTAGGCAGCCGATTGGTCCGCCCCGGAGGCCGGGCGTCGGTCAACCCAGGCAACCTGTTCCGGCACAGAGGCGAACGACGGCTTTTCCGATCACGTGGCCTCTTTTCACCACCAGGCTGAGGCGCCAGCGCCGGTGCCGGACGAGTGAAAACTACAACTCCCAAAGAGCATCGCGCCAAGGCTACGCTCACGGCCTCGCCCGTCCGTGTGCGGCACGCTGGGAAATGTAGTCTCCCTGGGGCCGATGCCCGGCCTGTCCTCTCAATAGTAGGCGGGAAAGATGCTCTTTCCAGTTGACTCTTGGGGCCCTCCCCATCTCAGTTAATCTCTCAGGCACAAGAACCTTATTTTGGTCAGTACTTTTATAGAGCTAAATTAGTCTCCCTTCCACTGCACATGCATATGCCCATGAAGTTGACCAAAACTGGAGTGGAGAAAAAAATATTTGCTCTAATGAAGTGTATAGTTTGCCCTACTTTTTTCTCATTTTCCTGGACTTTCCACCTATGAACCAGGCTCTCACATTTCCCACTGTCGAAGATCTACTGACCTTAGAGATACTCATCATTATTTATACTCTGCTTTATCTCTTCATTCCATTTTCCTGCAA
This sequence comes from Eubalaena glacialis, assembly GCF_028564815.1. Taxonomy (NCBI): domain Eukaryota; kingdom Metazoa; phylum Chordata; class Mammalia; order Artiodactyla; family Balaenidae; genus Eubalaena; species Eubalaena glacialis. Next base: position 8,917,159 of record NC_083716.1, read on the forward strand.
ACATTTATTGAGCACCCAGCGCATGCCAGGCCTGGTGAGAAAACCAGGAAGATGCATTAATCAGACCAATTCTTGCTCTTGAGGAACTCTTTGTCCAGAAGGTTGGACAGACTGAGAAACAAATGATTACTCTGCAGTGTGTTAAAGCTCAAAAGCCTCTTTGAGACATATGTTCAAGTAGGGCCCTAAACAGCTACAAGCTTCTCCCCATCCACCCCCTCCCACCCCAAGAACTCGCCAGACTTGCAGGCTCAGTTTGCTGGATTTTCTGTTTCTAGAATCCTCCAGAAATAGGAGAATCAAGAACATTGCTCCTGTAATGAGAAATAATTTGGTCTCCATGAAAGAAAAGCAATACTTAATTTATAACTAGAATGCTGTGACTCAGTTACTCTTGAATATCAAAAGTGCACTGAAAATTTTCAATTTAATCCATGCTATAACCTCTTTTTCACAGGCTTTTGTAAAAAAAAAAATCTTATGTTATTAAATGATCTTGTATGAAGTGGGAGGAAACTGCTGAGGTTAAAGTGTTTAATTTCTAAGGTACCTTGATAGAGAAAAAGTGTTGTTGGTCCTTATGCATTCATATACGCTGACTCAGGTGCACTTTTTTATGAATGGTGACACAGTAAACACACAACAACCACCCTTCTGCCCGGTGTATTGATGATATTCCTGTCAAAAGGACAGATTCTTGCCCTGTCTCCTCACCAGTCCTCATACTTGGTTCTCTCTCCTCTTTCAACAACTTAATGGCTAGGTTAAGAATTTTAAAGTGCAGTGCCTTGCCTCCATTCTAATTTTGGCTAAATAATTTTATCTCCAAATAATTTTATTTGGTTCCCTCTCCCAGTTGTTTATTTAATTCTACTAGTGTTTCGAGATTCTGAGCATGAATTATCCACTAATAAAATCTAAGCGTATTTCATTATCCAGTGTGTGTATGATTCAGGTCCCTCTGGGCAGGCAGTTGCAGCCGGACTCGATTTGAATTTTAAGAAACGTCAATCTTTTAAATCCAGTTTAGAGCCTGAAAGGAGGCTGATGATTTTGCTGCTTATTCAAATGAATTGATAGTCTTGAGATAGGAAATCTGGCCACAATGGAGTCTTGAACATTTCAAATCCAAATGCAAAGCCGTGTGTGTGTGTGTGTGTGTGTGTGTGCGTGTGTGTGTGTGTGTGTGTTATACTTAGTTACCAATAAGAAAGAGGAATTCCTAGAAACTAATCACACTGTTGGATCACCTTTGACTACTAATTTCTGGATTAGTAAAAAAAGTGAAGTACCCGCTATATGACAAACTGGAAAAGGATCATCCCTAAAATCTTAAGGGCAGAAACCACTCTGCCATTAACTGCCTACAGGAAACAACTTCCTATGAAAGAAGTAAGCCCAAGAAGGATATAGTGACCCAATACTGTTAAAACCATCATCTCTTCTTAAAAAACGTAATCTATTGAAGTGCAGACAAAAATGATATGGGTGAAATATTCCTATACAAGTAGTTCCTTGAAGGCAGTTTGGTTATTTCTGCATGGAATATTCAAATAGCAATTTGACAGGAAAGAAAAATTTAAAGCAGGTTATCTGGAAAGAGAAAACTTCATTGAAATATGTGTACCAAATAAATCAGAAAAAAACAGATCCAGTGTCAGTTCTGTTTTCTCTGACTAGCCAATATCTAGCATAGTTTTCAGCAAGTACTAGGGCTCAGTAAATATTTATTGAACTGAACTCAGCTGAAATGAAATAAATGCAATTGACCTAACAGCATCGGCACATGTGTTCTTGAATTTTATGAAATCTAACATAAAAAATATGACCTCACAAATGGACAAGACACCAGGCATTTCAGACATGACACTGCGGGTCACAGAGACGGGTAACAGATATCCTGCATACTTTCATAAAATGCGGATAATTTCGACGCCTCTCGGCTCAAACAGACAGGTCTATCACGCAAATATTCCCCTTCTAGAGGATGGGATCCGGACTCCGCGCTGCCGACTCCCGGCACCTTTGCAGCCGCCAAGAAGTAGCCCGGGGCTGGAGGCAGGAGGACCCGGGAGCTCGCCCCACGTGACACCGAACCATCAGCATCCTCAAAGCTCAAGCAAATTTTTTTTTCTTACGTTTTACAAGGAACAGGTGGCTGCGATCTAACACTGCGAGACTGCGATGTGCATGACACTCGCGCGCGTCTGTCCTCTCGGTGCCGCGCCCGCCCAGCCAGGGTGAGGCAGCAGGTGCTGGGGAGCCGAGGTCCGTGGGCGCGCAAACCGCGCACCAGGGTTCCATTCAGTGCCCGCTGCCACGTGCTTGCCCGCGACCCGGCCCCTTAGCCACGCACAATGCAAACTATAAACAACAACAACAAAACAGTGTGGGGAGGAGCCTTTGCCTCCCGCGCTTTCTTTGCCTAGTCTCGGGCCTCATCCCTCCTCAGCCGAAGTGTTGCCTTTCCGCGCCCTGTTCCCGCACCGCGCGGCTCGGGAACTGTGAGCGGCTGGAAGCCTGTCGCGCCAGGCTGGGGGACGAGCAAACCGGGCTCTATACCTGATCCAGGCAGCGCCGCCCCACCTGCCCTGTGCCCTCGGAGAGGAGGCTCCTGTCACAGGTTGGACCACGTCGCACGACGCCCTGCTGCCGCCAACCCCGAGGCGCTCCCAGGGCTGGAAAGAAGCTCGTTCCGGGAGGCAACCGCTTCGGCAGTGAAGCCTGCCGCCCCCAATCTGTACCTCTCCGCGCGGGCTCCGGAGCTGGATTCCCGCCGAGGTGAGCCTCCGCCGCGCGGAGACTACGGGCACCAGCTAGTGGAAAGGGGTGCGCCTCCAGCCCACGTGCCGCCTCGGCGGGGCCAAGGTCCCAACCTTTAACCTCTGACCCCCCGCCCCACCTTCCACGTGGGGCGAGCCCGACCTCTTCTGACGCCCGCCTGCAAGCTCTTCCACGGAAAAGCGAGAAAACCTGCGCGTTAGCACGGCGGACAATCAATTCCACCAAAGTTAGCAACGATGCTTAAAATGTTTTATTTTTTTCTTTTTAAAAATATTTACAGATCTGAAATCCCCCCCCCCTTTCGCCCCTACCCATCCTCGGGACAAGGGAAACGAAAAGAGGAGTCGAGATCATTGTTCAAAGCCCCCAAGGGCTGGCTTGGCCAGCCGTGTGTGCGTGTGCATATATACAGGTGTATATATGGGGAGAAGAATGTACCTGGTCTGGTGTTTTTCTGATTTTTTTTCCTACCGATCAATGTCGATCTGGCCGAAACTCCCTTTCCCACCACCACCGTAGAACATCCCCTCGAACATGGTTTTCAAAACGTATTGGTTTGTTTGGGGTAGAAAGCAGATGATCTGGCTGGAGGAATGCCGATAAATACCAGAAACAATCAAAACAAAAAGTAGGGCAGAGGCCATAAATAAGAGGTAACGAATACACATGGTGTATCTCGTAATATTTCTGGAAACGCGCCGCCCTGCTCCGGAGGGGGGGCAGCCCGCGCCAGGCTGGCGGGGAGCGGGCGGGCGGCGCGGGGCCGGCGGGCCGCTCAGTAGTCGAGCTTGCTGTAGAGGTTGTAGAGAGGTAAGGCCGAGAGGTTGCTGCCCGGGTAGTAGAGCGGCGCGGGGAAGGCCAGCGAGCGCGGCACCGGCACGCGCAGCAGCGAGCTGTCCCGGAACACCAGCGGCATTCCCACCAGAGTCTGCGCCGACGCGTGCGCCATGTTGGCCGCCTCCAGCTCCGCGGAGAGCTGCCGCTTCCACTTGTTGCGGCGGTTCTGGAACCAAGTCTTGACCTGGGTCTCGGTGAGCTGCAGGCTGGAGGCAAGGCAGGCGCGCTCCGAGCTGCTCAGGTAGCGCTTCATGTCGAAGGTGGACTCGAGCTGGTACACCTGGCTGCGCGAGAAGACCGTGCGCGTCTTCTTCTTGGCCGCGCCCGCCTGCCTCTCGGCGCCGCCGCCGTCCCGCGGCCGCTCGGGCCCCGGCGACGGCGAGCCCGCGGGCAAGAGCCTCTCTTTCTCTTCCTTGAAGTCTGGGTGCGAAGAAGAAAGGAAAGGCGTGCGCTCCGAGTTCGCCGGCCCCGCGCCTCCGCTGCCCTTGGGGGTGCCTGCGGAGTGAGAACAAAGAAGAAGGCCATGGAGTTGGGAAGCCTCAAAGACCTCCAGCTCTCGCCGGAACCAGGGGGTTGGCAGGCGCCTGCAGCCTTGGTCCCATCTTCCTTGGTCCCACCCCCATCCTCTTCTCTCCCTCTCGCTGAAACCCAAAGCCCGGCACCCGGCTTTTGAAAAGCAACAGGACAGGGATCCAGCTACTTCGAGTCTGGGGTCTCTGTGCTCCCAGCTTCGTGAAAGGACGTGTGGCAACAGGGGGAGGAGATCTGGAGGGGGGACATTAGCATCATTTTAAAAGATGATTTTGCCTTGTAATAACTGAACTGGAAGAGTTCCCTGAGCTTTATAGTGTGGCATCATTTCACAGGCCGTTTGTTCTGAAATCACGCTAAGGACTAACGCGGGGCTCCCCTTGGTCAGATGTTGTAAAGAGGAACCATCTACGAAAGGCACCATTGTCAATCATCTTGGAGTGCTAATCATTCCGAGGAGAAGGAGAGAGAGAGAGAGAGAGGCAGAGGTCGAGAGAGCGGAAGAGAGAGAGAAGGAAAAGACGCTGAAAGAGATTGCGGTAGAGACGGACCGACCGCTCAGATCCGACTTCCAGACCTCGTGTGCAGAAAGTATACGATGTGCAAAGGGGATACTGAGGGCACAGCCATGCGTGCGGCAGGCCCTGTGCCCAACCCACTATGGTACACTCTCCCTCCAGCCCAACCTTCCCCAAAACCGCGCCGCGCGACATCTGTGTTCCCGGTTTCTTCCCGAGCGCCCGCCGGGCGGAGGAGTCAGCACCGAGCGCGCGTCTCCTCCCCTCGGCGCTGGACCCCGCGCGGCCGCGGCTCTGGCCAGGGGAGGGGGGGCCGACGCGAGAGCCCCCGCACAGCTTCCCTCCCCTAGAGCTTGCTCGCTGCTGACCCGGGGGCGTGCGATCCTTACCCAGGCAAGGAAAGGGGATGGGGGGGTGGTGCTTGGGGCCGGGCTCCTTGGGGCCGTGCGGGTCTGGGCAGAAACAGGCGGGTGCCTTCCAGCCGTCGTCCGGCTCCTCCTCCTCCGAGGACACGGACAGGCTGCGCTTCCTGGCCGGCCAGCCGGCGGGCTCCCGTGGCGCCTCCGAGGGGCCCCCGCCCAGGATGGACTGAATGGTGAAGCTGGAGACGCCGCCGGCCGCCGGACACCCCTTGCCCGCATCTTCCTTGCTTCCCATCCTGGGTTCATAAGAAATCAGAGGAAACCAAGAACTCCCTTTAGAGATGATCTGGGTGGAAGGTGGTGCAGGCAGGCAAGCAGGCAGGCGGAAGGGGGGGAGGGGGGAGGGGGGGAGGGGGAGCCAGGGGGAGGGGGCGGCGAAGCTGGCGAGGCGTCCCCTCCGCGCGGGGGACACGCGGGCACCGGACGGCTGCGCTGGGGTCCGTGCCCGCCCGGCTTTAGGTGCGGCCGCCCAGCCCCGGCGCGAATGCCCCTTCCTTGCCCGCCAGCTCGCCGGGTCCCCGGCGGCGCAGAGGTGGCGCGGCCTCATTTGCATAGAAGTTACTCAGACGCGGCCAATCGCAGCGCCGCCGAGCGGCCCCGGAAAATTTCAAAAAAGCCCAGGCCCCGCACGCAGCGCCTGTGCTCCCCGGAGCGCGCAGAGAGCCGGGCGGGCATCTGCTGTGTCCCACCAGCCTGGACCGAAAGCAACATAGATTCCAGACCAAGTTCCTACCCTGTGTGGCGACACTGATCGCTCGGACCCCTGCCCTCTCGAGAGGTAGGGGCAGTTCGGGGCTCAGCTGGAGTGACCCGACGCCTCCCATAGGCGACGGGTCCTCGCACCCTCAGAGGGGCTCACAGGCCGTTCCACGACCCTCCCCAAACTCACTCCTTCTCGCCTGGGCAGGCAAGCAGGGCTGGCACCCCGCAGACCGCTGCGCCCGGCGCGGGAGGCGGGGGGGGGGGGGGCGGGCGTGGGATTTAGGAGCGTGCGCATAGGAACTGATGCTCTTTCCGGGAGCTTAACGGGGAGGCCTGGGAGCAGACAACTTGTGCCCTTCCCCGCCTACAGACCCCACCCCTGTCACAGGCCCAACGGGGCTGCAAGATCGTTGGGAGTGGGGGAGGGAAGCCCTAGATCTTGTTTCAAGAGATCCGGGTTCAAGTCCCAGCACCCTCATTTCCATGCTGCGTGAACTTGGACAAGTGAAGTCCCAGTCGGAGCCTCACTGCCCTCATAAGTGATATGAACTTCTCGTTAATATCTCCCCTTCACCTGTTTCGAGGATGGCCTTAGGTAGGAATGAAAAAGCACCGGAAAGCCTAGAATCACTAGGAGCTCATAGTAGGTCCTCTGTAAACCTTTGTAAACAGCCCAGAGCTCGGCCTCCTGTTCCATAAGTGACTCTCACTTTTAGGCAAATATTGGAGGTGAGGGAATTGCTGCAAAAAGAGAAGCGCTTCCCTCCAGGAAAGGAGAGAAGGAGGTGAGGAGAGCGACGTGGCTTTAGAATTAGACAAAGTGTATTCAAATGGCTGGGTGACCTTGGATAGGATACGTAAACTTTCTGAGCCTCGGTTTCCTCATTCCTGAAATTGGGGGGAGAAGCAACGATTACCACGCAGAAGCTGTATGAGGTCAAAGCGCGTAACTCTGAGCACAGCTTGCGGTGGGCGCTCAATTAACCATATTTCCCTACCTCATCCTCACGGCCCCCTCAAAGCCCTGACTCTTGTTCTTTTAATTCCCAGATCAGCTGGTACCGGATGTGGAACCAGTCCGGCGCAGGCAAAATGTTTTGGGGGCACAGCTGTCTACACAAGCGTCGAGGAACCAAAGGTGGAAGCAAGGCTCCGAGGCGCTCAGACAACCCCACCCCCTGGGTCTGAGGCCTCGAGACCGCTCGACCAAATGATCCCGGGAGCCCTGACCCTAGGGTGCCCCCCAAATGCAGCCAAGGGTGAGAGGAGACTCTGGAATCAGTCCCTACAAATGTCCAGACGCTGCACCATGACGGTGCAGTTCCCTCCTCGCCCGCGCCGCGCCCAGGTTATTGAGCAAAGCGCTTATAATATCATTAGCCGCGGTGAGTTACCGACTGCAGCCTTACCCGTGGCAGAACCCCTCCCTACTTAACTCCTCCAAGGGCTCGTTAATGGGCTAATTGATTAGGAGTCGGCGGCGCAACCGGGGCAGAGGCAGGCAAGGGGGCGGGGGCAGAGGCTGTGCGCCACGGCCCGGGAGGCCCGCGAGGGGCAGGTGCCGGCCTCCGTCACCGCATTAACCTCTTCAGGGCTCGGCGGCGGGGTCGAGACACATTACAAATGGTCAGCTTTAATCATGGTGTCAGCTCATTAACCCGGAAGGACCCGGTGCTGAAATACAATTTGTGCGTCCCCCTCTGCGGGGCCGCGGCGCAGGCTCCCGGGCCACGTCACAGCCCGTCCCGCGCGCTCCCGCACGGTTGCGGGGTAGAAGCGAGCATCCTGAAAACAAACACCCGACTCTCACCCGCCTGCGACCTCTCCGCCTCCCGCAAGCACCCTGAGTGGGAGCTGTCTCCCGGCCCGGGCTGAAGCCACCCGGCGGGAAATTGGCGGACCGGAGGAGCTGAGCCTGCCCTCCACTGGGGACGAAAGAGGATTTGGGGTAGAGGGAGGGCATTGGTTGAACACTTCTGAGCTAGCAAATACTTGGTGCCGGCAACCTGGAATATTCTGAGAGCACCCTACCATTCTTCACTTTAATCCTCACAGCAAACCTGTGGTGCAGATCTGTACCCCCCCCCCTCAATGTACAGGCGGAGAAACTGAGGCTCAGAGAAAAAAAAAAAAAAGCCCAAGCAGAGTAAGCAAGATTGAAGCCCGAGGTTGTTCCACTGCCAATACCTGACTCTTCGGAAGGGGCGAGGGGCGGGGCATGCACTGGCCTTGAGCTTGGGAGTGGCTGCGGGGTAGACTGTGAGGACCCCCGCCATCTCGGGACCGCGGGGGCAGATGTTTGGGTGGAGTCAAGGGCCCACAGGGTTGGCCTCGGCCGGAGCAGTGACCAAGTGAGGCAGCAGCTGGGCCTCCGGGGTGGGCCTCGGAGAAGCAGCTCCCAGACCCGGGAACGGCGAGGGACTGGGGAGCTGACCTGTGCAGCCTGGCTTGAGGACTATAAGAAACCATGAGGCCTCGCTACCCCACAAAGGCCACCACCCGCCTCCGCGGGCTAGTTTGGGAGGGAAGTCAAAAGGAACCATCTGGCCTCGTTCTCCGCCTGCTCGCTACTCCCTCTCCCTCTGACGGTCTCGTCTACACAGCGGCGCGCTACAACCAGGTGCTGTGCGGCCTCCTCCTCCTCCCCGACACTCTGTGCACCTTCAGACGCGAACGCCTGAAGCCGCACGCACGCGCTTGCATAAACGCTTTCGCAGTCACACACAGTCAGCAAACGTTCACTGAGCCCCGACTAGTGTGTGCCTCACACTGACACACTCTGAACTGAGCCGGGGAAGTGGTGCTGGTGGCGCAGGACGGAGGCAGGGAGGCTGTGGCGGAGACTCCCCTCTCCTCCAGTCTCTTCAACTGGGCACCTGCAGGGACTCCCCCACCTCGGGCAGACAGCTGTCCCATGGCAGGGGCCAGAGGGCCCAGACACGATCTTCCCGCCATCCCTTTAGGGCATTTGGGGGGGCGGTCCCCAAGACTTCACGGCGAGTGCAGAGGCCCACACGCCCTCTCCTGGGCTCAACGCAGCTGCCAAACACACTCCCGGGAACCTGAAGCTTCAGGAACCACCACCCACAGACACCCCATCTCTCTGCCCTCAAGTGTGGCAATTCTTCAACTCAGTCTCACCTCCCGCCCCACCCTCCAAGCCTCCGGCTAGCTGCGCCCCGCCCTACTCCAGTCAGATTAACAGCCCCTACCCAGGAGGAAGGCCCCTCATCATCTTCTGGATGCCCCCCACCCTTCCTAGGAATTAGGCATAAACGGGTTCCAAGGAATGATAAACTTTCCGAGACTGAAAGGACGCTTAAAGTTTAGGTCCTGAGATTATGCCACTGCTCAATATTAAAGCGGCCCAGAGCAAACTTGCCGAGGAGCCTAATAAAAATTGATCCTCTCTTCTCTGCGGCAGTTGGGAAATAGGCTGGCTGAGCCGGGTAATAGTAGAAGAAGGCTCCCTCTGAAATGACAGATGAAGTCATAAACAAGTTTGATCTTGGAATCAAGCTTCGATAAATATTAAACACAGTCTGACCCCCCCCTTTACGCGAGTGGATTATGATATATGGCACGTCCAAACTTTAAAATAAGGAAATACCAGAGAAAATGATCTCAATAAATTTTCTAAGTATAAACGTTGATTATGTTTCGATTTTCATTCAAGGGCCTCTGCTGTTCGTTCTTTGGTGCAAATGACATCTCGCAATAGGCTTTTGGGGAAAAGGGCTCCCTATTTGAAAAAGAGAGCCCCAGAGGTGTACAATTTATGTAATCTGCGGCTGGAAAATGAATTGTGTAATTTATTGGAAAACAGAAAGTCGTGAAGATTGGATCAGCATAGCCGAGTCCCAACACCCCCTCCCCACATCCATCAAGTTCCAATTAACAGCCTAACCAGAGAGCTTTAATGGGTTTCCAATCTAGTGGCCTGATAGACTCATCAATTCCTCTGGGAGAAATTAAGAAAATCGACCGCCCCTTGGCGACGCAGTGTCATTCCTTTCTGCAACTATATGTCAAATTAAAAACACAATTAAAATTTAAACTGTTTCAATCAAAGGGTGCCCTGCAACCTATGTTTCACTTAATAGAACTTTGATGAAAATCTGATGCGTGCACTCCATCACCAAGGGGGGCGAGGGCGGCGAAGGAGCTCACGAGAGAAGGGGATTCTTTCTATTTCTTTAAGACTTTAGCGCTCCGGTGAGGCACACCAGGTGACTCCACCTCGTCGCTCCTGACTAAATGATGGGCGCAACTCGCTGTCGGCGTGCTCTCGCTCGCTCGCTCTACACCTCTCCCCCAACTCTTTTTCCTCTCCGTCCACTGCAACCAGAAGGGATCCTTTTGGAACCCGGGCGACAGAGATTTGGGGCAGTTTCGCCGCGAAGACGCATCGCCTGGAGCAGCAGCCAAGGAAGGGACCTGGGCGAGAACAAGGGCGCATCTCCTGGGAACTGTCCGAGGATGCACGCTGCTTCCAGCGATCTCTTGTCTCTTGTCTCGGGAATTGCCCGGACACACGGTTGAAGTGCTACGGGATCCTGGAAGCAGAATGGTGGGGAGAAAGCCCTGGCGGATAACTGGACCCCAGCTGCGCTGCTGTGTGAGACCGGATTCCCCAGAAGCTGTGGCTCCCCACCCGATAAGCCTCCAGGGTACTTCCGCAGGAGAAGCAAGCTCGGGAACAGGCGCGTCCGAAATCTCAACTCAAGATCCGGGTCCGAGTCACTAGGCAGGGCTCCAAAGTATAGCAGGCCCACTTATCTTTACAGCCCTTTTCTCTCTTCCGCCATCCACCCACAGCACCCCTCCCCGACTATTTGTGAGGCCAAAGGGTCAACATTCGCCCTGCACACCCAGACGGGCGCATGTGCACACAAAGGCGTGCACACCGCGATATGCGTACGCCCAGACGCGCGGATCGCTCGCACCCAGAAGGCAGAGACTGCCTGCAGGCTGGGCGGGAGGGGGTGGGCAGAGAGTGGGCGGGAAGCCGCGAGGAGGAGTGGAGGAGCGCCTCTGCCTGGCCCAGTGTAAGTGTCTGGAGGGACGACGTCCCAGGGGCTTCCCCGGCTGTGCTCTGGACCCCGAGTGAGGATTTCTATGGGGCTCATGGTTTTTGCACCCTGACCCCGTCGCGGTGACCCAGTAGAGTGGTCTTTTCCTAGCCGCTTTGCGTTCTAAGTTTGGATCGCTGAGGGGAAGAAGCCTCCTGGATGGGTCACAGGACTCGGGGCGTGGACAAGCGCGAGGGGTGGGGCAAAATGGAGCCTTGGAGGCGGGCAGGGCGGTGCTCTGCAACGTCTCCGGTCCCCGCAGGGCCTTTCCAGGGAAGTTCAGGTGCCCCGCGCGCGCAGAAGAGTAGAAGCTGGAGTGCTTGGCCCGGGCCCAGGCAGCCCTCGCCAAAGCTCCCGAAGGTTGAAGGCTGTGCAGCCCTCTAGGCCCCCACTGCTCTCACCCCAGCGCCCATCGCCCGGGCTGCAGCTGACCCAGCGTGCTCTTGCAGATGAGAAAGCGAATCCCACCGACCTTCGTGCCTCCTCCTCCTTCTCCCCGCTCCACCCTCCAGCGCGCACTCTGGGGCTCTGGCGTGCCAGGGGACGTCCTGGCTCAGAATGAGGGCCCAGTGGCGGGGGTGGGGCAGTTTATATCTGTCTTGCTCTTGTTTGATGTACACACACCCGCTCTATTTACCACCAAATAAAAGAAATACATCTGTGTTGCCAACAGAAACAGCTCGAGAGCTGGCTCTCTGGTCTCCCAGGGCCCGGAGACGCTCCCGGGCACTCAGAGCCGCAAAGCCCAGCCCTGTGAGGACCCCGGCTCCGAGTGAGGTCCTGGCCCATAGGTATATGGGGGTCTGAAGTGGGATGATGGCGGCTCCCATAGTTTGTCCCAGGTGGCTTGTGACGAGGGAACATGAGGCATCTCTGCCCAGAGGATTTCAAGCTTCATGCCCCAGAATGAAGGAGCACCACCTCGCTCCCTGCCCAATCCTTTCCACAAGGTTCTTCCCAGCTTGCCTTAGCCTGGGGCCATCAGAGAAAACCAGGTGCCCAGGGTCACCCAGAACAAAGTGTGCCTGACTGTGTCTGTGCTGCTGTGATGCTATGTGATCACAATGTATATGTCATGCTAAACACATATACAGGTTGGGCCCTGGGAGCCCCTGGATATGGTGTCTGTTAGGAGGTCTAACAGAAGTGTGTGCGGGGGGGGCAGTGAGTGTTTCATATCACTCTTGAGGGTGAGCGTATCCTGTATGTTGTTTGCATGTGTGTCTGGATGATGTAGAGAGGATTAAGCCAGGAAGCCGATGCCATTGCACTGGCTTGATTAATTGGGGGTGCCAATAGGGAAGGATCTGAAGTTAGGCTAGGAGAGAAGGCTGGGTTCCACAATCTGAAGGGAGGGAAGATGAAAGGATAAAATCGGGGATGTTGGCTCAGTGTCCTAGGGATTTCTTGGAGGAGTTGAGTGGAGGTACGCTCACTCCGCCACATAGCCCCTTCTGCTGAGCAGTTCCAGAAGCTCCTGGCAATCCCTGCAGAGGCATCGCCTAGAGAAGCATTCTGTGTGGGGGGAAGACGGCCCCAGGCTAGCTCTCGGGATGTGACAGTTCCATCAAAGTGCTGTCTTGGCCTCTCCTGACACGAAGGCTTGCAGTAGAGCCTAGGATGCTTCGTGCTCGGGGAGCAGCTTCCGTGCTCCCTGTCTCTTGCATTGTGAGAAATACCACGACCCCCAGCCGACGGGAGCGAAGCAGACGTTTCCCGCCTGGGCAGGCTTCTAGGTTCATATCACCGCCAGTCCCAGGCAACGGCCGAGCCACATTCCTCCCCCAGGGCTTCACCTTGGCTCCTGGGAGGGACTCACCGGCCTAGGGCAACGGGGTCCTCAAAGGGAGGGAAAGGGAGGCTGCAGGAGCAGGACAAAGAACAAACTGTGCGTGTGGAGAACCAGTTATTTCTCGACTTTGTAAAGACCAGGTCAGTCAAGAACCATTTTCTAGAATCCAAACACAAATAAAGAAGTATTTTCTTGGCGTTTGATAACATCGTGTTCTGGCTGTAAAATCTAAGAACGTGTTTGCTATTGCAACATTATTTTTAATGAGCTGTTATTGGCCTGTCCCGCAGTCAGTATTGCCAACAGTAAAAGGCATCACTGTGTTTGCAGGTAACAGAAGGAACAACATATTTGGACCCCGAATTTCTGTTTATTTTTCATTTGTGACACATGCCCTCGTTTTTATCCCAAACCAGAGGAAAATAAAGGGAGATCCATCTTCACTGAGGTCCAGGCTAAATTTTGCCATAACTACACATGCCAGTTTATTTGGAGGCAGTTTCCCATGCATAGGAAACGATACTTGACGTTTCAGCCGCAGAAGAATCAATCGTGTGGATTGAGTTTGAACAACTGCAACTGTAAAGCTCTGGGAGAGGGAATGGGAGCGCGTGCAGGCGCTCCCCAGCGGACGCGCCCGCGGTGTGCTCACAGGGATCTTCACCGTCTCCCCTTTCTCGGCTCCCCAGCTTCAAACGCGCCCTGCCAGGAGCTGGGCGTGCAGACCCCACGCCCTAGGGCAGGCAGTCGCGCCGCGTTGGCAAGGGGCGCCCAAGCACCTGCTTCCGCCCTCCGGGCCCGCGCTAGCGAGCAGCTCCGGGAGCGCCGCGCTCGGCAGGCCGCCCACCCGGTGCGCGGAGGCCGGGAGCCCGGCAGGAGCTTGGGAACCGCTAGCGCTGCGCTTCCCGGTGGCTGCCGGGATCGGGGTACAGGGCCCAGAGAAACCCTGCGCCCGTGAGGCTTTGGGCGCGGTGCACCGAAAAGGATCTGGCCGGGAGGAGGCAAAGTCCTCTCGGTTGTCGCCGCCGCAGTCGGGTGGTCTCTGCTCCCCGGCACTGGACACACCATGACCGCGCCCACACCCGAGCCGCCCCGGGAGCCACAGTTGCTCCAGGCTTGCGGAGGCCTCCCTGTCCCGGAGCTGGGAGCCGCCGTCCCTAGGGCTGGTTGGCCTCCCTGGGGTCGCCCGCTCGCAGCCTGGCCTCTCCCAGCTGGACATCGCGATCTGCCTCGGGCCGCAGCTAAACTCCAAGTTCACTCCCTTCTTCCCTCCCCCCACCCTGGAGGCAGCCGGAGCCGACCCCGCTCAGGCCCAGTGAGTGCTCAGGGATGTTCCGCCCAAAAGCTCGCGGCTCCCAAAGGACCCCGCGGTCTGGGAACGGAATGCGAGGCTGCTGCCCTGCGATCGGAAATACCAGCGGTCTCTGAGCTCGCGGCTGTCGCTGCGCTCAATTCCGCGAACTAGATAAGCCCGGGTCCTCACCCGTTCCGCCCCGCATTCTTCCCTTGCTCACAGGGCGTTTCAAGAGGCGTACGGTACTGGGGAGAGAGCGGATCTGGTCGCGAACAAAGCCGCCTCTGTCTCCGCCGCCTCCTGGATTATAGGGATGTGCGTCCAGGTCGGACTCGGCCATTGCAGAGGCAGCCAGAGAGCGAGGCAGAAGAGAGTTCGCAGACACCTGCTCTGGGAAAAATCGTCCAAAGTTACACACTCTGGCAACAGGAAATGCCTCGCTTTTCTTTTCTTTTTAATTAATTCCATTTCACGACAACATTAAGTGTAACAATATTTTGTGATTTTTTTCCCTCTTTTTCTTAAAAAGCGACTGAATCCGGGCAGAGGTGAGGGAGATAGGTGGGAGGGACAAACTATCGCAGAACAACAGGTGTAGCCGACAGAAAGAAAACAGATTGGGTGGCAGAGCAAGGAGCCCTGAGGAGTTGAGGGTGAACTTTACAAGAAATCTGTACATTTATCAAATAAGTTAAAATTCTCCTAAATTGATTGTCCTTCACTTAAAGCGCTCCAGTATGCCTATCTTACTCCTTTGAGCATTGCTACCTATCCTTGTTTCCTTCCTTCCCCCCTTTCCCCTTCTTAATTTCTTCCTCATAAACGAATGACCGGGATTATACATTGAAGACGTCTGCTTCTCTCCGTGGAGGAAGAAGCAGGATCTCAGGAAATTTTGTTCAATATTGCACAGGTCAAAAGTACAACAGTTACTGCAGAACAAAACGGTAGGTGGAGAGGATAAAAGATAAGGTTTTTTTTTTAATATTGAAATATTCTCTCAAAATAGGGAACAAAGTAGTAATGGTAATATTAATAATAATTTACCAACAAATGAAATTCCCCAAATATAGGCTGCTAATAAATAAGACCATCCACACCAGGCCAGATGTGGAGTTGTTTCAATAATCAGAAGTCTGATTTGGGGCTGCCTCGTCTTTTCCCTTTAAACACTTAATTAGAGAATTCATCGGTCCCAAAAAGGACAGATGAAGAGGTCAATTGCGACAGACCTCTGCCGGGGAGAGAAAAGTGGGCTGAGTCGGGGTTCTTATGAGAGGCTGCTCAGGTTCTGAAAACTGGGGAATATCTGATTGGGAGTGGAGAGGAAGAACCACACCCAGAAATCCAGAAATAAAAGTACTACAACGTGAATATCTCTCTCTCTCCCTCTCTCTCTCTCTCTCTCTTTCTCTCTCGACTTCTGAAAATAGTTCTACAGAAAATGAATCAATTAGAGGGGTTCAGGATTTGCGCTTACTTTCCTTCCATAAAAATAAAACCAAAAAGCCACAGCGCAATGCAAACTGGGGGCGGAGGTGGGGGAGGGTGGCACATTTTGCAAAAGCTTTCAGCCGAAATATTTGACCTGGGAATTTTGTCTTTTTCCTGCTTTGTCTTAATATAAACCAAAACCAAAAGTAAGAGGGGAAGCGCCTCAAATCCATTTAGGGTGAATTGCACGAAAATGCATTGCAAATACTTACAAAACGCTACCGATTGGGGGAGGGGAGGCCGGAGCCGCGCGCCGAAGCCCCGGTTCCCGAAGGCCGCTGGAGGTCTCTGCGCCCTCGGCCCGGCCCAGTCTCCTCTGGGGTCTGGGAAGGGGGCCGGGCGCTCCCTCCTCCTCCCCTCTCGGGCCTCAGACGGGCCGGAGCAGCGGCACGGACGAGACCACCGGGTGAGAGTAATACACGGGGTGCGGGAAGGTGAGCAGCGGCTGGCTGACTGGCACCGGGGCCCCCGCGGCCGCGGCCGCCGCGCCCTCGGCCGCCGAGTTCTCGTGATAGAGGATGGGCACCCGTACGATGCGCTGCGCCGCGGCGTGGCTCAGGTTGGCCGCCTCCAGCTCGGCTGCCAGCTGCCGCTTCCACTTGTTGCGGCGGTTCTGGAACCAGATCTTGACCTGCGTCTCGGTGAGGTGCAGCGACGCGGCCAGGCCGGCGCGCTCCGAGCTGCTCAGGTAGCGCTTCATGTCGAAGGTGGACTCGAGCTGGAAGACCTGGCTGCGCGAGAAGACCGTGCGCGTCTTCTTCTTGCGGCACGCGGGCTTCTTCTCCGGGCTCTCTGCGCCCTTCTTCCAGTCCTCGGCGCCCGGCGTCGCCGCCGCCGCTCCCACACTCGCCCCGGCCGCGCCCGGCGCCGCCTCGCCCTCCTTCTTGCCTTCCTCCGAGTCGCTCTCCTCCAGAATGATCTCGTCCGGGCTCTTGGAGTCCAGCTCCTTGTGGTCCGGGTCGGCTTTAAGCAGCGGCTCCGGGGAGTCGCGGTCGGTGCCCGAGGCGGGGGAGGAGTCTCGTAGCAGGGCCTTCTCCGAGGCTGGAGAGAGACAGACAGACGGACGCACACACACGCACACGGACACAGACTTTAGCGAGGCCTGGCGCCTGGGAGAGGCAGGCTCAACCCGCGCCGGCCTCTGGGCCCCAGGCCTCGAGGCCTCACCATTCCCGCGGGCCTCCTCCTTCCCGGCTGGGCCAGAAGAGGGGCGCCACATCCTGGCATCCAACCTTCTCCCGAGGAGAGGCTAGGGAGACCCGGAGTGGGCAGCACGGCCGGTTCCTTTCTTTTCCTCAGTTCCCTCGCCGGGGGCCCGCGGAGATTCGCCTCCAGCTTGGGCCCGCCGGGGTCACTCCCTCCATCCAGGCCAGGTCCCCAGTCCCAGCCACCTGAAGCCTCCCCATTCATGCCGAGGCCACCTTCCCGGGAAGCGCCGCGCCCCGGACTCCAACTCCATTTCTTTTCTCACCAAGTGGGATTGGATTCCCTAGCAGCGCAACAGAGCGCGCGGGCAGGAGTTGCAAGCCAGGGGACGGAGGAAGCCGGCCAAACAGCGCGTTTGAGGGTGCGGGGGTCCCAGGGCTGCGGTGGAAGGCAGCGCGGACCGGGCTGGGACAAGCGCGCAGGGAGGACAACGAAAGTTCAAAGAGAGGTCGGTACCTTCAGGTCGTGGGAGGTGGCCGCCGGCGGGGGTCAGGGTGTAGGGGTACCACCAGGCCGGGGAGCGCTCCAGGTAGTGCGCGGGCAGGGCAAACCTCTGCGCCGGGATCTCAAAGCGGGGGAAAGCCAGGTCGCCCACCTGCGAGAGCGCGAAGCCCGCGGCGCCCTCCAGGGCCCCCTTGGCCGCAGCGGCAGCGGCGGCGGCGGCGGCGGCGGCCGAGGCCGGAGCGAAGAGCGTCCGTGGGGGCGGCTGCGGCTTAGGGGGCGGCCGGTGGTGGTCTCCGTTGAGCAGGTTTTTGATGGAGAATGGGGACTCCTTGGGCGCGGGCGGCGGGGGCGGCGGCGGCGGGGGCTGCGCGCTAGCGGTGCTCGGGGCGTCCGGCCCGGGCTCCGGCATTGTCCCCTCTCCTCCGGGTCCCCGGGAGGGAGGGAACGGGACAGGCAGGCGGCCGGGCGAGCAGACGGGCGCCGGAAATCAGACCATAAACGGAACTCAACTACGGGGCGCAAAGTCGGGGGCCGCCCCGGGCGCAAATCCAACGGCAGGAGGGCGGGGTGAGGACCCGGCCGGGGCTGGCTCGCATGGGGGAGGGGTGCTGAGGGGCGGGGAGCGGCCCCGTAGCGGCACCGAGGGAGCGAGGCGGCTAGGCGGCGGCTGCAGCTCCCGGGGAGGAGGCGGCTAGAGCAGTCCCCGGCTTGGGGCTGCGTCAATCCGGCGCCGGATGCTAATGATGAAATCAAAATGTCATCCAAGTTAAATGCGGGGAGTATACGGCGATTGGGCGCGTACAATGGCAAATGGGATTAGGCAGGCGAAGGCGCAGCCGAGCCCGGGTCCCGCAGCCGCCTCCGCCACTGCCCCCTCCTCGCCTTCCCTCGGATTTTGGCGCTTTGGCTTCGGGCTATAAGAGCCCGCCTATTATTGGCTTTATATAGTCCAATTAGGCAGCAAATGAGGACAAGCCTATTAGCACAAAAGGATATTGGCTCCTGCTAAAGAGGCACTCGGAGCGCTCCGGCGAGCGCAGGAGGCGAGCTAGGGACGCTGAGCCGGCGGCGCCCCCGGCCGGAGCGCACTGACAGCCGCGGCTCCTGGAGCCCGCACCTCCCTCTCCCCCCTGCAGCTCGGGGACCCGCTTCCAGCCGCCTGGCCTGCGGGAGGGGGAAGGGGCGGTCCAGGCCCGCCCGGGTCACCTCGGGGTTATCCGCGCTCGCAGCTGCCTCTTCCCCGCCCCCAGGGGTTTGGCAGGGGCCCTCCGCCCCCACTCAGCTGGAGAGCCACGCAGCGCCTGCCCAGGAGGCAGGACTCGGCCTCCGGCCCGCGGTGAACTCAGCACTTTCCTACCCTTTGGGGGTCCAGCGACCTCAGCATTTCCCCTAAAGCTTGCTAAAGGCGCGGCCAGGAAGAGGGGGATTTGGGTTCCCCATCCACCATCTAGTCGATAGGAAGGGAATCGGGGTGTAAGTCCTTGCACTGCGTCAGCCGTCTCAGAAATCCGCGTGGCCTTGGCCTTTGGCCTTGGGAAACCGAAGAGTGAACCTTCCCCGGAGAGCGGGAGTGGTTGTGCGTCTCTGTGTGCACCCAGGTGTGCGCGCAGAACAGGCTGACGCCCGCGCGTCACTTGGTGCGGCGGTGGGGCAGCGGCATCTCGGCACCGACGGCTACGCTCTGCAGGGCATTCTTTTCCTCTGGTCGCCGGGACCCAAAGCTTGACGATCAACTCTGAGCCCGCTGCCCCGAAGACTGCACTTTCTCCCGGGGAAGTCTCTCCGGCCAGCCTTTGGAGCTGCCTAACGCTTTAAGAGGAGCAGTGCGAACCGAAGGCACAATGGCGTACCTTCCTCTGTGGCGGCTTTGGCAGCGACACCGCAGCACGTCCCGCCTGCCGTCAAGTCCCTAGAGAACCCTGCTGGACCTGTGAGCTGCGCGGACGGTTACTGTACTCCATGGACTTTAAAAATGACTCTCCAAATTGCACAAGAAAGCCGGAAGACAGGCATCTAAGACTCTAAGCTTAAGCATCAAATAAACCAGAATTACTTGTGGGGTCCCTTCCCAAGAGACAGCTCCCTGGTCAGAGAAAGGTGGAAAAGTGGCCGTCACTCCCCTCCACCCATTGTGAGCTTCCATACACCCGAGGTCTTTTTGTGGCCCCTTCCTTTACCATCGCCTTTTTTTGTTAGATCAAGCCCTCACCTAACTCAAGGCTGCCCTGCATTGGCAGGCGCGACCGCTTTGGTTACCCAGTTGAGAAGTGGGTATGTTTTATTTTCCGATCTGGGGCTTCAGACCCTCCCCCACCAAATCTCGAAGGGCACATTTAACGCTTCTTTCACCAAACATTCACCTACAGTAGTGAGCCCTATATTGATTTGCTTTGGGAACCTGGAAGCATTGTAAATGGTACTTCCATAAACAATTATTATTCTCATTCTCATTACTCCCTTGAGTTTGTACAGGGCTTTACTGGAATATAAAATGCTATTCCATCCAAAAATCTGACTGGAGCCAGTTACAGCCCTGAGATTCGAACAGGGTGGATCTCACACTCAGGTTTTATAGATAGAAACAGGCTCCCAGAGAGGAGGAGACCGGGCCAAGGGCACCCAACACTGGGTGCTGGACACCCAGAGTCATTTTCTCTCCAACTGCAGAAATAGCTCGAGGGGCCTATGTCCAAACCCGTTCGGTGGGCACCGCCCACACCCGCCGGCCAAGCGGCAGAGGGTGTGACGAAGAGGCCCCTGCGTGTCTGTGTGTGCGCGCTCACGTTTTGGGAGCTCTCCCGTTCGAGGCAGAGGCGTGCAAACTTGGCCAAAGTTCTGACGCATGGAGCCGCCTTTAAGCTGAAACAAGCAGAAAAGCTGCTGGCCTCCCAGGAAAAAGAAGCGTTCAGCAGACGTCGCCGAAAAGTTCTGGCTGAGGAAGTCGTCTCTTGGCTGATTGCAACTGGGGACTAGACCCAGATGGGGAGGGGTGCAGGCTAGCGGGAGAAGAGTCCTCTGGGACAGCAGTCCCTGCACCTGCGGCGCCGCTACCGGAGCCTCACTCTCTCTTGACCCAAGTTCTCCCGGTGTCTTCCCTCCCAGGGCGCGCAGGTACGCTGGCTTTTGTGTGTGCGTTTTGACCAGGGAGAGAGGAGATGCTCAGGTGTCAGCACCCCCAGCCCGTCCCCTAAGTTTCGGGGATGCTGGGTTTGAGCAGCCAGAAACACAGATTAAATCTTTTTTCCCCTCCCACTTCCAGAAAGCTCGTGGACATAAGGCCCCAGGCGCGAACACAGCCCTTCACTCGCCCTCTGGCGAGTGGTGTTGCCTCGGTTTACTTGCGCCCGCAACTGCATTCAAAGTCAGGCAAACAGCGCCCTCTATGGGACATCCTCTAAACCAAACCTGTTGGCTGCGCGGGAGAAACCACCGTCCAGGCACAAAGCATTTAAAACCCCGGCGGTCTTACCCTTCCCGGCGTTGGCTTGAGAACAAAAGCACTTTTTCTCTGGATTCCGGGAGAAACAGAGAGTGAAACACCTGCAGATCTCTGCTGATCTTTACCTGGCCACCATAGGAAATGGTCCTGTCTCTCACCCTCCCTCCCTCCCTTCCTGACCCTGTTTTAGGGCACATTTTATGTTCCCGCTTGTAACTGATCCCTTAGGTTCCCATCCTGACTGCAGGCTAGATGTGAGCTGCTGGAAGGGCGGTGGGCCTGTCTCGTTCCTCTTCCCAGGACTCAGAGCACAGTTGGCCAACCAGTGGTGCTCAGTAACCGCTTGTTAATGCCTGAATGCTTGAGTGAATGAAGGAGTGAATGAATGAACGGACTCACAGTTTCCATTGCAGAGGATTTGCCTAGCTGATTAGGGTCCTTCAGATAGCCTGTTCATACCCAAAAGCAGTTTTTAAAAGGTTTAATGAGAACTTGAGGTCTTTGGTGACGCATTTTACAAAACCTAAAGGAGCCCCAGGAGCAGGACCCCTGGAGGGCCCCCCTTGCAGGCTTATCCAAGGCAGGTGGGCTGTGCAGAGCAGGGCCTCTGCAGCACTGTGCAGAGAGAACAAGCAGCTAAGAGGGCAGAGGGGGCCTGGAGACGCTAGTGACTAACACCGACTTTTACCCAAAAGAATGAGGTCTGGCAAAGGGGGCTTAGGATGGCACCTGCCTCCTCATCCCCACCACACATGCATAGCACATGTATACACATGCACACATACAGGTCAGCAAGTATGAGCTCCTGGGGAGGGAGTATTTCCATATTCTCTAAAACTTCTGCTTCCTTCCATAGGGTCCTTCTTCTGGAAACAGCTTCCTGAGACAGTCCACCTGCTTATCTGTGGAATGGAAAGGACTGTTTAGGCTTCTAGCCAAGACTACAAAGCCCCCAGGCATGGAGGCTCCCCACAATTAACATAGCCAGGGTTTGCATTGGTCCTGAGGGTGACAGCTCTCCTGACCTACGGGTCCTGTGGGCAGAAGGGACAAAAGCCTGCAGTTGTGGTCCTGAGGAAACTGCCCCAGGCTGCGTGTGCTCTGGCCCTCTTTCCTGGAAAGTTCTCTCCCATCTGGTTCCAGTGCTGCCAGGAATTCCGCCAAAGACCCCTCCCTTAGGCCAATGACTGTGACCCTGAGAAAATGCACAGCCCTCGGAGATGGGTCATAGCCATGCTGTCCTCAATCATATTAAATGATATACAATGTCCTTAGAGTGGCTGCATGTCTAGCCCTTCCCTGAGAGGAAAATCCAATCATTTTTGGATTTGTCAAGTTCCAGAGGGATTCTTATCCTGAAAAATCCACATCCCAGGAATGAATAGAGAAAATGGGGGTATATCCATACAGTGGAATATTACTCCACAATGAAACGAAATAGTGATATATGCTACAATATGGGTGAACCTTTGAAAGCATTATGCTAAGTGAAAGAAGCCAGACATAAAAGGAACACATATCGTATGGTTACATTTATATGAAATTTTGCCACAATAGGCAACTTCATAGAGACAACAAGTGAACAAGTGGTTGCCTAGGGCTGGGGGATTGAGGGCGAATGGGGAGTGACCGCTAGTGGGTACCAGGTCTCTTTGGGGCACGATGAAAATGGCCTAAAATTGATTGTGATGATGGTCGCCCAATTCTGTGAGTATACTAAATCCTGTTGAAGTGTATGGTTTAAATGGGTAGATTGTGTGATCCATAAATGGTATCTCAATCAAGTTGTTATTTAAAAATCCACCTCCCAGCAACCAGGCACAGGTACAGTCTTTCTAAAGCCTCTTGTCTTGTGAGCCCCATGGAGCTGGCCCAGTGACCCACTTGGGGCTCCCTCACCTCTTCGCACTCAGTTCCTGTTTCTGCTGGTGAAGGCAGGGAGCAAGGGACACAGGAACCACAGGCTCAGTCTCCTGTGTGTGAGCAACTCTCTCTCCACACCAGAGGGGGGAGCTTTTCCCTCTCGGCCCTCAGTGGAGTCATCTGAGCTGAGCCCCTTGACCATCCCCGTGGTCCACATAGGGTTGTTGCCCTGGATGCCTCCCTTCCAGCTCCAATGTTCTTTGAGTCTGTGCTCCTTGTTTCAGCGCCTGAGGAATGACCCATTCTCCCTGAACCATCAATTTTCTTCTGCCACATGAAGGTGGCACAGTCATTACCATCGAAATCAGTGGAAGGATTTTCAACAGGAAGCAAGAGGATCTGATCAGATTTAATTTCTGGAAAGGTCACTTGAATAAGTTGAAGGATTTGTCGGAGAAGGGAAGGATAGAAAGCTGGAAAGTCCAATATCAAGGTGCTGGCAGATTTGGTGTCTGATGAGGGCCCTCTTCCTGGTTTGCAGACAGTCGCCTCCTTGCTGTATGTATCCTCATGTGGCAGAGAGAGGTCTCATGTCTCATCTTATAAGGGCACTAATCCCTTCTTGCGGGCTCCACTCTCAGGACCTAATTACCTCCCCAAAGCTCCATCTTGAAATATGATTGCTTTGGGGATTGGGCTTCAACATATGAATTTGGTGGGGTCAGGAGGACACAATTCAGTCCATAGCTATAAAGAAGTGAGGATCCGGATAGGGTCAGAGCTGAGGGTCCCACAGGAGATCCTGTGCACCCAGAACTGCCCAGGTCATCCCAACCAGGCCTTAAATATGTGCTGCACTTTGGAAAGCACTTTCACACCTAACATCCCACACCTTCCTCATGAGGCTATGATCAGGAATATTTAGGGACTTCCCTGGCGATCCAGTAGTTACGACTTCGCCTTCCAATGCAGGGGGTTTGGGTTCGATCTCTTGTCGAGGAGCTAAGATCCCACATGCCTCACGGCCAAAAAAAACCAAAGCATAAAAGAGAAGCAATATTGTAACAAATTCAATAAAGCCTTTAAAAATGGTCCACATCAGAAAAATCTTTTTTTAAAAAAAAGGAATATTTATTATTCCTTTTCAGAAAATAAACAAAAATATGAAGTCTCAAAAAAATTGAGCAACTTGCCTTCCTCTTCCTCATCCAGTCTGCCAAGTCTTTACCTTCCCTGAAAACTCGGCTCAAATCCATTTATTAGAAATTAGTACGAGGCCCTCAAATGCTGAGTCGGGCCAGATTGAGCTGAGGTCTTTACGCAGGGCTCAGATTTCTTCTGAGAGGTCATGAAAGGAAACTCTCTCCTCTTGTTGTAGGTTATAATGGGCTTGAGAGGGAATGGGAATTCAGTTGAAGCATAGAATAATAGGTTTAGAATCAAACAGACCTTGCTTTAGATCCCAAATTGGCTGCTCGTGGGCTGTGTGAATTCTGGCAAGTATTTACCCCTAAGTCTTGGTCTCCTCATCTGAACCACAGTGATGATCCTGCCCACTTCTCAGGGCAGTTGTGAGGCCGAGATGAGGTCCTGTGTGAGGAGTGTTCAGCATGGTATATCTACCTAGTCCACGCTCAGTAAGTGGTAGCTGATCAGAGGTTACGGGGTGGACAGAGGGCAGGAGGGAGGTGACAGGATGTCTTAGTTCAGGCTATCCTAACAAAAATACCATAGTCTGTTGCCTTAATAGCTCACATTTCTGGAGGCTGGAAGGCTGAGATCAGGGTTCTAGCAAGACCCTCTTCCTGCTTTATGATGGCCATCTTCTCACTGTATCCTCACTTGGCAGAAGGAGAAACTCTCTGTGTCTCTTATAAGGGCACTACTTCCATTCAGGAGGGCTCCACCCTCATGACCTACTCACCTCCCAAGGGCCCCACTTCCTAGTTCCATCACATCTGGGGTTAGGGCTTTGACATATGAAGTTTGAGTGGAGGGGGGACACAAACATTCACTCCATAACCCAGGAAAAGTGCTTGAAGCCTGGATTTGAGTCAATCCTGGCTGTCACTGGCACCTGTGTGGCTTGTCTGAGTCATGTCACCTCTCTAGAGCTCAATTGTCCTTGTTTCCTCATCCGTAAAGTGAAGGGTTGCGCTAGACAGATCTAGCTCAAAAGTGCTGTGATTTTGTTGTGCCCTTTTCTCACCTCCCTGAAAAACTCCTATAGATTAGATAGAATTGAAAGAGAGGCGCATTCTCACACTTGCAGTTCATAAATGACCTTCCATGAGGCTGGTTCTCTCAGGAATGCCAGCCAGAAGGAAGTCATCCCAGGACATGAGTGCCCCAGTTTTCTTCCTAAATAGGCAGTCCAAAAGCAACGATATCTCTGAAGATTTCTCTCTGAAAGATGTAAGCATTTTCTAAAACTCTGAAAGGGCTATAATGATTGATCAGATAAACTGATTACCTGAAGTATGCAGGACCCTGTGATCTGTGTGGTTTGCACGCTGACACTCCCTGTGTGTATGCTGTTTTTCTGCAACTTGGGGTGACTAAAATGCTGAACAACTGAATTCAATTTGGCAAACATGTATGGAGCAACTACCATGTGTCAAACCCCCCGAAAAGGGGCACAAGCTTGATTGAGATGTGGTCTCTCTCCTTGGGAACTTTACTGGCTAGGGCAGGAGTCAGACAAAGGCCACAAATAGCTTAAAGTCAAGTTGGAACAGGATGAGTGCTAGCACAGAGATACAAAGCACCAGGTGAGATCTGAGAAAGTGGAGGGGAATTCTGAAGAGAGGGCACAGGGGGGAAGGGGAGCAGCTGTCTTGGAAAGTCTCATGGTTGAGGGAGGAGAGGCAGGTGGCATTGAATCCAGGTCTTTAAGATGGAGATGATTTCAACAAGCACAGATGGGAGGGGAGGAGAAGGCATTCCAGGTAGAGGGAACAGCATGTGCGAAGACCCAGAGACTTGCACGTGCAGGATGGGGCTGACGCATTTGCTGTGCGTGAAGCATAGTCTGTGTGAGGAGGGGGGGCAGTGGGAGTGAGAGTTAGCTGTAAAGGTGGGTTGGGTCCAAGTCATGAGACTCCTAATGTCAGCCTAGGGAGTTGGGATATTCTTGTGGCAGTGGGGAGCCAGAGAAGGTTTTGGAGCAAAAGCACTGTAGGATCAGAGCTGCAGTTCATGAAGATAAATCTGCCATCTGAGTGAGGCAGGATGGGAGCAGGGAGAGTCTGGCGCCTGGGAGACCAGGCAGGAGGTTATGGCTACAGTTTAGGGGAGAGGTTATGAGGTCTGAACCAGGAAAATGGCCATGAGAATGGAAGAGAGGGGCTGGATTTGAGATTCACTGAGAAGGCAGAGCCACAGGACCTGGTAACTAATTCGACCCAGGAGTCAGGGAGAGAGAAGAGTTGAACATGCTTGAGATTCCAATATCCTGGAAGATGATCATAAATTGCTGAATTTCCACCATTCTAAGACAGTATCAATCTTGAAATGCACCGTCAATTTAATAACAGTTTTTAGGCAAAAAAAAAGTAAGAAATCACTACATTAAATGTACACACTAATTGTCATTCATATCCCAATTTCAGAAAAGTTAAATATAAAAGCATACATACCTTAGATCGAGGAAATACAATAATTGGGAGAACGTAAGAGGAAAACCTGGTTTGAGGATGTAACAGATTAAATTGCTGTTCAAAATAAGTCAGCCTTCCAT
This sequence comes from Eubalaena glacialis, assembly GCF_028564815.1. Taxonomy (NCBI): domain Eukaryota; kingdom Metazoa; phylum Chordata; class Mammalia; order Artiodactyla; family Balaenidae; genus Eubalaena; species Eubalaena glacialis. The sequence continues at coordinate 8,943,296 of NC_083716.1, forward strand.
GCGAAGATTTCACTTCCTACCCCACTGATATGGAGCTTGTCCCCAGACTTGCTTTTGGCCTTAGGCTGATGATTGTACTTGGCCGTCCCTTGTCAGGCTTGGCTATCTGATTTGCCTAGGCCAGTGGGATGGTAGCAGGCATGTTGCAAGCAGAGGCTTGAAATGTGCTCGTACAGTGGACCTAGCCCTTTTATGCCATAGAGATGGAGAGAATTCCCCCGGGGTAACTGCTGTCCTTTCATCTTGGGGCCCAGACTAAACAGACCTGGGCCCAACCCCTGATGCGGCGCCAAGTCCTGCTCGACACTCAGCCTGAAGCAGAGTCACTCAGCTTGAAGTGAGTGACTATACACTTCAACTGTAGGTTTAATGCCCAGATTACCAAACCTAGAGATTAAGCCTAGTGATCAGAGCAAGCCTTTATTGAAAGACTGACATTTTTCTCATCATCCTTTCATTAAAATGTCCTGGGTGCCTACTCTAGGGCAAGTGCTGTACTAGGCATGTGTTGAATGAATCTTCTTACATTTCTGCAACACCACACTTGAGAAAGCAGAGGGTGACCAACCTGCCCAAGGACCCAAAGCCAGAAGGGGTGGGACTCTGAGATACGACCTCTGAGTACAGTCAGCCCCCTGCATCTTGGGTTTCTGCAGCTCAACCAATCTTGGATAGAAAATATTCAGAAAAAAATTTCAAGAAAGTTCCAAAAAGCAAAGTTTGAAGTTGCCGTTCTCCTGTAACTATTTACATAACATTTACGTTGTATTTACAGCTATTTATATAGCATTTACATTGTACTATGTGTTATAAGTAATCTAGAGATGATTTAAAGTATACAGAGAATGTGCATAAGTTATATGCAAATACGATGCCATTTTATATAAAGGACTTGAGCATCCTTAAATGTTGGTATCCGAGGGGGGTCCTGGAACCAATCCCCCATGGATACTGAGGGACGACTGTAGAGCCTTCTTTTCATAAGCCACTGCTGCCTTCCCTTATGCCCACAGCCTTATGCTCTCACTCCGAGCAGGAAATGGACCTCAATTTATTGAGATACCTACTTGCTGGGAATTGTCCTTCCCTCTCCCTCCCCATCCTCCATTCCCAGGAGCCATGTTTGTAGCACATGACAATGCCCACTGATTGGAAGTGTTTGGACATGTTTTACTAGCCACATGCACGAGGAAGTGGAGGAAGTAGGTCTGGAGAAAGAGAAGCCCAGTAGAGAGGAGATGGCCTGACCCCTGGTGACTTTCTTATCCCTAGTCACCCTCACCTCCTGAGGCCTGGCTGCATTTCTGTCTTGGGCTCTGTATATCCTTATACTAAATTTCCCTTCTCTGCTTAGGCTAGCTTGAAAACTCATTCTCATTTATCTGTCAATTTGGAAAGAGTTTGACTGATTCTTTCTGAAGTGCATTCAAAAAAGAACTCACTAAAATATTTGTAGCATGTGTATTGAAAGACTAGGAGCCAGTCACGATGCTCAGTGTTTCATGTGCTTTATCTGGCTTTCAGCCCACGCCCTTAAATTTTTACTATACCATGTCGCTGATAGAGGATACTTAGAAGTATGAAGCTATAAGCTTGGGATGTAATACCTCACAGGTAGCCTGGGTTTGGAGGCTCAGGGAGAACCTGCGCAGATGGAACCAGCAAAGAGCTCCCTGGCCCATCAAATCCCCACCATCGCCTTCTCTGTTAACCCAGCTGAGAGGCCTGAGGTTGTACAGATACCTCATGACTGTTTTCTCTCTCAGCAAATCTTGGTTGTGGCATTAAGATGTAGCCTCTATGCCCTTAATGCACAGGTGTGTTTAATCTACAAAGGGAGCAGGCCAGCATGACTACTCCAGGAAGCTATGTGTGTGTTGGCGAGGGGTGTTCACCAGCCATGCAGGAGCCTCTTGAGGTGGGAGAAGCTGCAGGATTTGGCTGGAGCAGGCGTCCCGCTGCATCTCCCTGCAAGACCGTGAGGTCTGCACAGAGGTAGGAGCGATGTGGCCGCGCCCATGACCTGGACGATCTCCCCTCTCTTTGCTGGGGACTAAGGTGACACAAAATGCTAGGGCGAGCATCCTTTGTCTTGAGGTGACCCCAGGCCCTCTGCTTCACCCACTGCTTCATAACCTTCTCCTTCATCTGCACCATAGCTCTGCTGGGTGGGCTGCCCAGTGCATGAGGGAGGGGCGAAGATGGCGTGCTCTGCCACCAGATTGCCTGGGTCTGAATCCTGTCCCTGCCACTTACCAGCCATGTGAATGTCGACAAAGTGCTTAACTGCTCTGTGCTTTAATATCCCCATCTGTAAAATAGGGATAATATGAGTATCTTCCTCCTGGAGCTGCTGAGAGGATCAAACGAGACAGTGTGTGGAAAGTGCCTGCACAGGAGGTTCCAGACACTCACTCCATAAACGCCAGCAGTTGGCAACAATTGGGATCGCTGCTACTATTTTGTCTGCTTTGTGGGTGATGGCTCTGGGGCCAGAGAAGTCAAGAGGCTTGCCAAGGTCACTCAGCTAGACAGCAGTTATCCTTGGATGGGTTCCCCCAAAGCGGACCCTCAGGTAAGGATTTCTTGAGTAAAGCGGTGTTCCCAGGGGACCTGGGAAGAGAAAGTAGAAGCGGAAGGGAAGGAAGCCTAGCCAGGTGCAATGCCAGGCCAAGTTCCGATCCCTAGTGGGGGCAGCTCCCAAGTGACAGTTATGTCTCAGAGTGTCCTTGTCAGCGGCAAGGATGCTTGCTGAGCCTGTCATGTTCCTGCACCTCCAGGCAGTCTGGCCAAGGCCGCCATGCGGGGGACACAAACTCCTAGGCTTTTCCAGAAATCTGGCCATTTGGGCAAAGTGGCTCCGGGAGCCTCAATGCAGTCCTCCGAAAAAGAATCACGTGCTTGCAGTTGGAAGCAGAAGCACCCAAAGCAGTGCAGGGGTGGCGCAAGGCGGGCTGTGTGTGTGCAGGGTCTGGGGGTCTGGCTGGAGTACCAGCACCATCCTACTCCGTGTGTGAAAGCAGGATCCCAATCTATGGCTCTGGATTTAAGTTCACTCCTCACCAGGCCCCTCCATCCCTTAAAGGACCTAATCCAGGTAGACACGTTCCTCCCACGTGTGCCCTAGCGGGGCTATCAGCTGCTGCCCTGCTTTGGTGGGAACGCTGAAACAAGGGAGGCCATCCCCACTTGGAGGACAAAAGAAGGCCCTCTCCTCAATCTGCTTTTTGTCTTGGGAAATTTGTAGCAACCATTTCAGTTTAAACATATGACAATTAAATCGTTAAGAGTTTCAATGCCAAATTAATTACCCAGTAGAAAAGGGATCAATTGTGTAAATATATCATTTATGTAATGAGTCCTGGCTGTGATTTAGATGTCCAGATTGGTTTTTCTTCCAGCTTCTGTCCTGAAAACAAGTCTAGCCTTTGGGCCCAGGCCAAACAAACAGCCTCTATTAGGTCCGAAGGCAGAGCATTAAGTGGCCCAAACAGGCAGGTAGGGGCAGGTGATACAGGGGGGCCGAGATTGTGGGAAAATTGGAGCAATCTGAGCCAAAATGAGCCAAGTTTGTCCTATTATTCTTCATGTCTCTGCAGAAAATTGCTCTTCAGAAACAGGGAGTGGAAGTTAAACATCCCCTTAAATGACACCACAGGCATGGCCCAGTCACCCCACTCCCACCCCCAGCACCAGACACCGCAGTCCACTTGTGACAGCCTTTCCTGAAAAAGGAGCCACCGTCGGGTTCCAGGACATGGCAGAGGCCCCCAAACATTTAACATTCTTGGATCATCAGCAGTGGCCATCCAGCCTGTCGCCTGCCCACCCAGCTTCCAAGGGCCAGGTAGCAGTTTCACCGCGGCAGGTTTCCAGGCAAGGCAGTCGGCGAGCTCTGGCGAGCTCTTCTGGTGGTGAAGCAATCACTGCTTCAGATTTTAAAAATCCGTTTAACACTCTTTATTGAGTGCCCACTGTGTGTTATTGTGTCGGCCCCTCCCTCCCTGACTCCCCCAGGCTCTCAAAACACTGGGTTTATTCATCTTTTGGCACTGAGCATGGCCCCACAGCTGTCCCCACGATGCCTGAGAGCTGGAACTGCCCTGGGTCATCCAGTCTCCAGGGCCTGCACGGAACCCAGCACCTAGGGGACCCTCAAATGTGTTTGCAGAATGTCACCCAGACTCAGGGGACTTGGCATAGAGAGGGGTGTCTCTCTGCACAGTCTTCTCAGCCAGGTGCCCACCACCCCTGGATCTCCCAGGGAGTCCCCCTTCTCTGAGATACAACGCCAGGCATCCCAGGCTTTCTCTAGTTCCTTCTTTTCCTCCTTCCTTCCTTGCTTCCTCCCTCCGTCCCTTCCTTCCTTTCTTCCTTCCCTCTGCATAGGGAATCACCCTGCCTCTACAGTCAAGAATTAGTATGGTGGAAAGCGAGCTGACCTGAGTTCCAGGCTCAGCTCGGATTCCCAGAGGTGAGGGGGAGACCCTGAAGGGGTCATGCAAGCTATTGCCTCCCTGAGACCTGGTTTCCTGATTTGAATAGCAAGGCCGTTAATTCGCGATTACAAGAGCCCCACCAGCCCAGCTGCCTCTGGGTGAACTGTATCCAAGATGCCCACCCTTGGGAGAGAGGGGCGGGAAGCTCCTGCTGGATTTTAGAGGGTGAAACTTGGAACATAAATGGTCCAGGAAGCCTTGGCCTTGGGGAAAATGAGATTGGAGGGGGGCAATTGCGCATCAAATGCCATGTATTTGTCAGGAATTCATTGTTTAATTGATGCTTTATTGCTCCCACTGACACGTGTGATTGAAATGAAATTGCATCTACAGGGGAGGAAGTGAAATTTATTTCTGCTTGTATCTTAATAGGGGGAATAAAGTGTCGATTAAACAATGAAGATGACATACATTTGATGTATGGTCTGAAGAAGGAATATTACTCACTAAAATGTTATTTTACAATTTACAGTTATGGAGCACCTGGCAGTAAGGAGAGGCACAGTTCACACATTTTCCATGATTTAAAAATAGCAAAAAAGTATCATTATTAAATAATACAAGAAAACTTCACTTCTAATAACATAGTAGAAGAATCGTACCAGTAACTCTTCTGTTGAGTTACCCGCTAATTAATAATAGGTATGGGGCAGGGGAACCAGGGAAGTAGAATGAGAAACGATATTGATACATCTTTTCCCTGATCTTGAAAAGAGATGGACATGTAGCTCAGGAAGCCAGAATCATAGTAGGGGCTGCTTACTGAGCTCCTGGGTGCCAGGCTGAACTTGACCTTGACCCTAACCCTCAAAGTAACCCTGCTTTACAGGCAAGGAGACTGAGGCTTGGAGACCTGGCCAAAGGTCACACAGCAGATACGCAGCAAATCCAGGATTTGAACCCCGGTCAACCTGACCAAGTGTCCTCTCTTTCCTGTCTCTCAGAAGTTATTTAACAGGTGAGAAGCAGAAAGTTTTCCTGAATGCAGGGAAAAGGTGAGGGAGGAAGGAGTTTATGTAGATCAAAGGCCATCAGAAAGGAGTGGAGAGGAAGGAAACTGGAACCACAAGGAAGCACAGGGAAAGTTCTGAAAAAAGGCCACTGTGGACATCTAGCTGAGTTACGCGCCTTTCGTAAAGATGGCCTGTAGTTTAGAAGTTAGTTCTGTACCTGTACAGTTAAGCCTCTACATGCTTCATGAAAGAGACAGATTCCGTAAATGGGATGTCTGTATATCAAGTCATTTATTTTTATTTCATTTTGCATTTATTTTTATTATCAGATAAGAAGTTTAGCCCTTTTCAAAAGATATATGGCCTCATTATGCAACCAAAAGATGCCTATGAATACAAAAAAGCGATCAGAAAAATTCTTTGCTGTAAATATGATAGTTAATATTCTTAATGTGTAAAAAGTATTTGTGCAGCATTACAAAAATATTTAACCAGTACAGAGATCTAGGCAAAGAATGTAATCAGCAAGTCTCAGACATAATGAACTGATTAGGGGTTACACTCTCTATTAAACAAATAAATGTAAATTAAAACAGCAATGAAATACTTTATTATTATTACATTAACAAAACTAAGAGGAAGAGAATATTTAGTGCTGGCGAGGATGAAGAGAAATATTCTTACATATCACAGTTGGGACATAAATCAGTATAAGTTTTCCAGAAAATAATTTGTCGGTATGATTAAGAACTTTTAAAAAGTTTGAACTTGTGCCAATAGGTTCCCTTTAGAATTTATCCTAAAGAAATCATTATAAGCTTAAACACACACACACACACACACACACACACACACATACACACAGAGATATACATTCCACTGTTATTTGTAATACAATATGATCTAAAAAAGCAAATGCTTAAATAAGTTGGGTACAGGCAAACATACCTATATGTTATGGAATGTCACATAAGCCATCAAAAATGGTGTTTTGGGGGAATTCCCTGGAGGTCCAGTGGTTAGGACTCTGCACTTTTGCTGCCGAGGGCCTGGGTTCGATCCCTAGTCGGGGAACTAAGATCCCACAAGCTGCGTAGCACGCCCCCCGAAAAAGAAAGAAAAAAATGGTGTTTTTGAAGTCTATTTAATGACAAGGAAAAGTTCTTATGATATAATCTTAATCAAAAATATTATGTTACAAAGCATAATATGGACACAATTTTCAAAAAACACTGTGTATGTGTGTGTGTGTGTGGGTGTGTAGGAAAAGAAACTAAAAATATAATAAAACTTTCACAGTTCTTTTTTTAATGATGAGATAAAGGGTAATTTTATTTTAGACTTTGTACTTTTGCATAATTTTCAAATTCTCTACATTAAGCAAATATAATTTTTGTAATCAGAAAAAAAAATTGTTTTAAAACAGCAAAGTGCATTTGAAATGAAACATTTAAAGGAAAGTATTTTGAGCATAAAGTATTTATGCTATTTGTAACAAATCACAAAATGAACACAAAAGAGTGAGTGTGGGTTTCTATTAAGCATCAATTTGCTTTGAAATCTAAGGACAAAATGACTGTCAAATAAATTCAAGTAAGTTTATTTGAACAAATAATAGTAGATTGGAAATTCACTGAATGGTGAAGCTGATGGCTGAGGATAAATTAATTGGCTGTGCTCTGACAAGACCAGCCAGCTCAGTCCAGCAGTGCATGAGTCTACCCCCTGCAGAGTCTGTCTGAGGATCAGACTCACCAGAGTGGGTTCATCTGTGTGCAGAGTATTTACTATTTTGGTAGCATGGTCGTTCCCAGATAAATGTACAATGGGATTTAGGATTTGGCTCATTTTAAAACTAGTGACCCCGGTGGTCTCTCTTTTACTAAGTTTATGTAGATGGAGTTGGAATTTTTTTGGTTTTTTGTTTGTTTTGTTTTTTGGCAGAAGGATGAGCAAGAATTCCGTTTTACTTACCTTGAAAGAACGATGAGAGAAGAGACATTTGTCTGGTGACTGATTTGGGGCCCTGATAAGGAGAGAGACTGGGAACAGAAAGTGAGGCAGCTGTTTTCACAGAGAATTTGAGAGACCCTGGGCTCAGGCGCGGGGAGGGAGGCCAGTCTTGTGCCTCATCACAGAGGGGACAGCCAGCACCCCCAAGCACTGGCTCAGGGTGGGCCCCAACACACGTGGCAGTGGGATTTGGCAGAAAGAAATTCTTTGCAAGGACATGGGGCTATTCAAGAAGAGTTGGGAAGGCTGGAGACCTGACTCAGAAAAAGGCGGCAGCCAAAGGAGTCTAGACATGGGCGAACACAAAGTCCTGCCAGAACTTGCTAGCTGGAACTGGCTGCTGCCGAAGCGACCAGCATAGGACCTCACCAGCATGGCCACCAGCCTCTGCTGGGAACACCCAGTTAACTGTCCTGCTTCCTCCCAAGATGCACAGTCCTGGCAGGAGCATCAGATTGGTCAAGCCCAGGTCACAAGCCATGTTCGTGCTGCCAGGGGTGGGGAGATAGGTTTGCCCCACCTCGGTAGCTTCTGAGCAGAAGCGAGCCTCTGTCTCCACCTCCAAGATCTGTGCAACGGTGGGAGTTCCCTGTATGAGGCTGGTGTTCCCACGCTCTGTGGCCAAGACACAGCAAACGTCCACTACACAACCTTGAGGTGGTGTGGAGAGGATTAACTGAGAAAATGAGTATGAAGACCTTGGCACAAAGCCTGGAACACAGTATGGGCTCATTAATGTGTGCTATGATCATTATTATAATATTTATTATTGTTGTTGTTGTTGTTTTTGGCCACGGGATCTTAGTTTCCCGACTAGGGATTGAACCTGGGCACCAGCAGGGAAAGTGCCGAGTCCTAACCACTGGACCACTGGGGAATTCCCTATTTATTATTATTTTAATAATTATTAAACATGAGACCTAGACTTGACCAACTGATGAACCTCCCAGGAACTCTGACTCCTGGGAGGGTAATGCAAGTTTTGTGCAAAGGCAGTAGTGCTATTTAGTGGCATTCTAAAGTGACAGCTTTTGCATAGAAAACATTCCATTCAGAAGGAGGAATAATCAACAGTATCTGATCAATAAAGATCTCATCAATAACCAGTATTGGTAACCATGTGCTCTGAGCTCCACAGAACAGCTTGCATGGATGTCTTTGGATCCTCAGGTTGTTCAGGAAGATCCTCAGATTGTATTTGGGGCAGAGGCTGCTGGAGGCCTCTCCCAGCATCTTCTCTCCTCCTCCTGGTAACAGACCCCAGTTTTTAGAGGGCACTTTGCTGCCTGGACTAAAGGACTTCCTTGCAGCTAGGAGCGTCCATGCAATCAGATTTTAGCCAAACAGGTCTAGGCAGAGGTGTTGTAAGCATCTCAGGAAATCTGCATAAGGTTTCTTTCTGTGCAGCCAAATCCTCCCCAGCACAGCCTTAGCATCTTCCTCTCTGTTTTGATGGATGGGAAGCTGGGGCACGGAGGGATGAAGCAACACATTCGGATGCCAAGAAATCCCAGGGCTAATGAAGTCAGGTCCTCTCACCTGGAGAACTACGTTCTCTTCAATGTACCATTCTATCTTGCCTTTTGAAAAGTCAACATTATTGAGGTACAATTTGCGTACCATCAAAATGTAGCAATTTAAAGTGTACAGTTCGATAACTTTTGTCAAATGCATACACCCGTGTAAGCCCCACCATGTCAAGAGAGAGCATTTCCATTTGCCCAGAGAGCTCCCTGCTGCTTCTCTGCAATTGCCCTCCCTGCCCCAGCCTCAGGCCACCACTGACCTTCTTTCTGTCACTATGGATTAGTTTGCCCGTTCTAGGATTTCATAGACATGGACTCATGCGTTATCTATTCTTTTGTGTCTGGCTTCTTTGGCTCAGCAGAATGTTTTGGACGTTGATTCAAATTGTTGCCGGTATCAGTAGCTCATTTGTTTTTCTTGCTGACTAGTACACCACTCTTTATCTATTCACCTGTTGATTCATATTTGGGTTGCTGCCAGGTTAGGGCTGCTATGAATACTTTTGTGTGAGTCTGTGTGGACGTATGTGTTCATTTTTCTTGAGTAAGTGCTCAGGAGTGGACTTGCTGGGTCCACAGGGTAGGATTATGTTTAAGTTCATGTGGAAGCGCCAAACCGTTTTCAGAAGTGTTCCATGGTATTTTGCCTTTTTAAAAACTGGTTTTGAAACTCTGATTTTTAAACAAGGTAATTTTGAAATACCTGATTTATGTAGATGAGGTTCAACTTATGCCCCCCAAGGTGAACTGCTGTGAGACACATAGTCCCTTAGATCCCAAAGATCAGGTTTGAAATCTGCTATGGACTGAATGTTTGTGTTCCCCGTTAAATCCGTATGTTGAAGCCCTAAACTTCAATATGGTGGTATTAAGGGGTGGGGCCTTTGGGAGATAATTAGGTTTGGGTAAGGTCAAATCCCATCCCAGTGATGGGATTAGTGCCCTTGTATGGAGAGGAGGAGACCAGAACCCTCTTCTTCTCTCTCTCTCTCTCTCTCTCTCCTTCTCCCCCATGTGGAGACATGGCTGAGAAGGCAGCTGTCTACAAGCCAGGAAGGGGGCTCTCACCGGAACCTGACCATGCCCTCACCTTGATCTGGGACTTCAAGCCTTCAGAACTGTGAGAAATAAATCTCTGTTGTTTCAGCCACTCAGTGCATGGGCTTTTGTTATAGCAGCCCAATCTGACTAAGACAAAAATCCTCATTCAGCCTCTAAGTGTGACCTTCAACAAGTTACTTTACCTCAATGAGAATTAGCTTCTTCAGCTATAACGTGGCTAACAGTAATAATATCCACCTCACCTAGTTGTTAGGATTCAGTGAGATACTATTTGTGGAAATGCCTGGCACATCATGGTTGCTTGTAATCTTGACATTAGCTTTATGATGAGGGCTTTTACTGGAGAATAAGGTATCTTTTGTACCCTACAGTTGGAGAGCAATCTATCATCACATTTTATAAGTTGTAGAAATAAGTCCTTTCAAATGGATTTGCTTCAATAGTTCATATTAGAATTGTTGACACTTCTTGGAGTCATCATAGTCTAGATGGCTGTGCGTAACTCAGCAGGTGGGAAGGCTGTTGACAACATTAATTGTTTCATAAATAGTGTCAAGATGGGATTTTTTCCCCCCTCTGGCTTAAACCAAGTTACTGAAAAACCAATACTGTGCCATATGTTTATACTTTTCTTGGCACATAAACCAGATATTTTACAGACAGGGATGGGTAATAAAAGGCAAGTATTCACTCAAGTCACATGTTTGATTCTCCATCAAAGAAAAACAGCCATAACCATCCCGATTCCACTGAAATTTTATCAGAATTAGTTGTAAATCTCAGACATTGGAGACAGCACCTTAAGTAGAAATGGCTATAGAACTAAGAAAACCTCCTGACCCCTTCTAGGTAGGTAATATGTTAAGTAAAATTTGGAATATGTGCCCCTTTTTTCATTGGCTTTCAGTATAGGAAATAAGTTAGGTGAAATAAATTTGACATTTGGAAAACCAAAGAATTGTCACCATTTATTGTAAGGGTAAATCCGGGACCCATAAGAATTTTTAATAGTTGAATTGTTCCGGGTAGATGACCCCGAGGAGGGCTGACTGGCTTCCCAATTGACCTGTGAATTGCATCATGTATATCTATGCAATCTAAGTATATTCCCCAATAACTGGAGTGTGAGAGAGATTGATTCTGCCTGAGCTTGTGCCCGGGCGGAGTGTGGGATCCAAGACCTGACCCTGTTCTTGCTTCCAAAGTCTTGTTGCTATGCCCCTCTCCAAGTGACAATCAGAGCAAAGTCGAGTGTGACTCTAGGATTTCAAGTTTTGTCTTCTTTATACCCCCGGCCCCTCAATGCCAACCTACTGTTTCGTGATGGCGCTCTGCCCCAAGCCCCAGGAAGACCCTTGTGCCCAAGCTGGGATTGCTGGGAGATGACATGTCAGTCTCCCAAGTGGCAGATAACCATGGCATGGATACTACACTTAAGGCTGATTTAAAGAACTTTCCAACCTAGGAGCAGGACAGGAGTAAAGACACAGAGGTAAAGAATGGACTTGAGGACATGGGGAGGGGGAAGGGTAAGCTGGGACAAAGTGAGAGAGCGGCATGGACATATATACACTACCAAATGTAAAATAGATAGCTAGTGGGAAGCAGCTGCATTGCACGGGGAGATCAGCTCGGTGCTTTGTGACCACCTAGAGGGGTGGGGTAGGGAGGGTGGGAGGGAGACGCAAGAGGGAGGGGATATGGGGATATATGTATGCATATAGCTGATTCACTTTGTTATACAGCAGAAACTAACACACCATTGTAAAGCAATTATACTCCAATAAAGATGTTAAAAATAATAATAAAATAAAAGTAGTTTTTAAAAGAAAAAAAAAATAAAGAACTTTCCAGAGTGATTTTGTCACTTGACACCACACTCATTTTGGACTTCTGACTTCGCTCCTCTGCCTGGAAGGGCTGCTGGCTCTCCCACTAATTCGGAGGCACAATCCAAATCCAGCCTCTGTCTGCAGCCGCCCCACCCCCACCCCAGTGACCACAGGACACCCCCATCTCCTCCAGGGGCAGGCTAGGGACCTGTCCGTACTGGGGTGGCGTATGTTCTTGGAAGGTGAGCTTTGGAGCTGGAAGGGCCCTCGCACATGATCACCGTGCTGCTTCCCTCAGCCATGAGGCTCCATCTCATAAAGGCAAACACAGACTCACAGCCGATGAAACAGACAGGAGGGGAGCTGCCCCCGGAAGCTGGGGGGCGGGGCGGTTCACACAAACCCACCATTTTACCAACGAGAAAATGTGCCTGCGGCTTCACATTTCCGACATTTTTAAGCAGAATACGGTGCAATTGCAAACATTTAATTTTTTCCTGGAAGAAATTACTAGAAACGGTTGACAGTGATTCCTTCTGTGGGAGGGGCATGGGGAGCGGTAGCTTTTGCTCTCTTTTTAATACCTTTTCATTTAAGAGGCAGTAGAACATAACGTTACACTAAAGGGCACTAGAGATGGGCTGTTGTCTTCAAAACCCGGGGCTGCCCCTCGGCACCCGGGGAACCTTGGCCACAACGCTCACGTTCCCTGAGTGTCCATTTCCTCATCCACAAGCAGGGATAATGGCCGTGTCTGCCTGGCACAATTTTTGTATACTGAGAACCACACGAGTGCTCTATAAGTATTAGGTGCTTCTCTCTTCTTCCTGAACTTTCTGAGTATACCTACCCCCTTTATTTTAAAGAGCTCAATATGTATTATCTATTCAATAAGACTATTGAATTTTCTTCTTTATAATGTCCTCTATTTATAAAATCCTAGTAAGTATTTCACAAAATAAAACGTAATTGCCTCAACGTTTGTGCAAGAGATGCCCACACAAGAGGAGGGACTAGAGAATCGGGGAGGGCAAACATCTCTCCGGGGTCACAGAGACAGAAACCAAATAGGAGGTGCTGGGCGCCCAGGCTCCCTGGGCCGTGCTGTCTTGCTGCCCCATTTCGGCTGGGCCTCTGCTCGTCTCATCAGCTCCTCTGGAGATGTGCTAGCTGCGTGAAGTATCTCTGAGGTCATTAGTCTGGAAAGGATTCTTTCTAGAAGGAATCAGGCCCTCTGCCCCCCACCTCTGACAAGGCTGCTGAAACTTTTTTTTCTTTAACTTACATTTTAATTAAGAAAGTCACTCTTTGGTGAAAATTGCAAGATTCTTGTACTTAAGAATCAATAAAATGTGCACAGTCTAAAAGGAGATTAATAACGGCCAAACTCTCTATTTTGGGTGCAATTATTTATTCATCAAAGAAAACCAGCTGCTTAAAACCATAATCCATCCTGAACGCCTAAGACACGTCCACTTCAATTCTGTTGTTAAAATTCCCGTCTATTGCTCCATCTGGTGTTAAATATAAAAAGCAGGAAGGCTCATTCTCTACCTGCATACATTTTAAATAAGAATTTCAACATTATCTTGTCCATTTAAAATAATTGTATGAAAATGTGAAGAAATATGATCTTGTAAAAGCTGCAGTCTGACGCACCCAGGGAGCGAGCGAGAAAGAGCAAAGCCGCTATTATTTAAAATTCATGGAGACCATGGCAAGATGGATCGCAAGAAATTCCTTCCCGAGACTGGGCAGGCAGGAGGCTGAGGCCTGGCCGGGGGCTCGGCCAAGACCCCAGACCCTGAAAGGGCCCAAGGGCATTCACTGCCTCGGCCTGGACAGAGACGGGCCCTGGGCAAGCAGCAGGACCTGGGTTCTTGCACGGCACGGATCCCCAGCAGGCTGGCCTTGGGGAAGAAGGGGAGAACCAACATCTCTGGGGTCTGGGCAGGGTTGAGTTTCGTTTTGTAGGCCGGGGCAGGTGGAGGCTGGCTTGTGGGGCAGGAAGCTCAGGCCGGGGCTGAGGACCTGAAGGGAGGGGACGTAACAACCCCCTGCTCAGGGCTTCAGCTGGAGTTTGAATCATCTACCATCTCGCGGTTGTAATCACTGCTCCCAAAGGGAAAAAGTAGCCGAGATCCCAGTATTTCCCTTCCCCTGTGTCTGGACCTCCCAACTGGCCTCTGCAGTGAGGGGTCCTGGACTGAGCCGGGGACTTTGGGCTCAATTCCGCTCTTTTCTTTCTGTGTGATTGCATTAGTTTCTTATGGCTGCTCTTACAAAGCACCACAGATTTAGTGGCTTAAAACAGAACAACTTTATTATCTTACAGCTCTGCGGTTCAGAAGTCCAAAATGAGTCTCATCAGGATAAAATCGAGGTGTCTTCGGGGCTGGATTTCTTCTGGACGCTCTGGGGGGAATGTGTTTGCTGCCCTTCTCTGGCTCTTAGAAGCTGCTCATAGCCCTCGTCTCACAGTTCCTTCCTCCCTCTTCAAAGCCAGCAAGGAAGGGGTGAGTCCTTCTCTGCCACTCTGCCTCTCCTGTCTCCCTCTTTCTCCTAGAGGGGCACTTGTCATCACAAGGATCATGCAGGACCCTCTCTCCAGCTCAAAATCCTTAACTTCATCACATCTGCAAAGTCCCTCTTGCCGTGAAGGTAAATATTCCCAGGTTTGGGGGATCAGGATATGCACGTCTTTGGGAGCCATCATTCTGCCCACAAGGTTACCTTGGACACGTCTCTTGGCCTTTCTGGGCCTCAGATTCTTTATTCTGAGGTGGAGCTGTAACTAGTACCTTATGCTGTTTGCGTGGGGGTCCAAGGAGCTACGGCAATAAGTGTGCTTTGTAATCTGTTAAATTCCTTACAGAGAGAAGATATTTTTGGTGCATTTAAAGAAACTCAGTTAAAAAGTCCTCTGTCAGAGGGGACACGCACAGATGGATTCTGCTGAATTGCATTTAACATTTTTTCCCTCCCTAAATCAGTGCATGTTTGCAGGCAGCTCGGTTCCTGCCGGGTCCAAAACCTCAGACTGGGAGTAAACTCGGAATTCTAGGGGGTCCTATATGTGCACCTGCAGCCAGCACATTTCCACTCATACCGTTTGCTTGTTGGTCCCCAGATGGAGCCCAGGACAGAGCTGGCCCCATGCATGTTCAAAGAAGGAATCCGTGAGACCAAGGCTCTGTGGTCGCGATTGGTGAAGCAAGCCCGGGACCCTGCTGATGGGAAGAAGAGGCCTGGGGTGTGCGGGCCAGCTCTGCTGTTTGTGGTTGACCTTGGGCGGGTCACTCATGGGCTGCACCTCCACTTCCCCGTTGGCCACATTATGATGGGAGGTAGTGGTCCCCACCCTTGGCCACTCATTAGCATCATCAAGACTGTGTTTGGCAGATGAAGCCCCCGAGGCCTGAATTTCAACATTGATTTGGGTGCAGCCTGTGGCTTGATAATTCCCCAAAGTCCTGTCATCACCAGTTCCAGGAATCTATATCTAGAACTTGACTCTAATGCATTTACTGATCGAGGGTTTCTCGAAGTGTACCTGTAGATCACCTTAGACTCACTTTTGGAGGTGGGTAGGAATTTGTTAAAATACAGATTCCCGGGCACCCCCCACATGTGAGCTAGAGCCTAGGCATCTGCATTTGAACCACAAGCTCCCCAGTGATCCCGCTGCCAAAATTGAGAACCACGGCTCTCACTACAGGTCCACCTGCAGGAAAATGGGGCTCAGTGCCCTTCTGTCTGAACCCCCTGCCTTCTCCCTAGCCCACCCAGAGCCTCTTTCTCAGCACTCTGAATTCAGCGTTGACTTTCACAACCCTTCCCAGCCTCAGTCTCCCTAAGGACATGCATCGTCAGGTCCTACCAGGAAAGAAATCCCCCTTTGGGAAAAGAGCTCTTGGGATAAGGAATTTCCCTATGGGAATGGACAGGAGAAGGGGCCAAGGGGCCGAGACCCCCTCAGCCACTCCCTCCCCCATATTTCCTCCCTGCAGGTGAGCCCACACCTGTCTCCAACTCGCCCTTGGCCGCCAGAGAGCGCCTCACCCCCTCCCCACTTTTCCCTTTAAACTCTGTCATTTGTACAGCCTATTAACCTTTAACTTTATGACTACCCAAAGATGAAATACTGGCAGCATTTAAGGCTGAGAATAGTCCAGCCCTACCTTCTTAGTTTGCAACAGGGGTGAAGCACTTTCTCTTAAATCAGTCATTTTTAATATCAGTCACAGAGACGTTACCCACGGAGAGTATTTTTGGCTCCACATAGCCAGCTGATTCATAATAAATGTGGCAGCGCTGGTTCCTGCCTCCACACTGCCCCTAGGGGCAGAAGGAGATCTTCCCATTAGCTCCTGGGATAAAATACTCTGTGTAGTAATAACACCACCACCAACGGAATACCTACCGTGGGCTGTATCATATGCATGAGGTCAAATCTTCATAAAGGCCCTGCTGAAACATGCATATTTACTTTCATTTTCAGATGAGGAAACTGAGGCTCAGAGAGGTTAAGCAATTTGACTAAGGTTACCCTGCTACTGAGTGATTGTGCTGGGATTGGATCCTAGGTCTGTTTGATTCCAGATTCGGTGAGAATAAGACCAAATCATCCAAGTTTGTCTTTGCCAGCCTAGTCATACTAGAACTTTGAGTGACAGCTGCTGCCTCAGATTGCTTTGAGGATGTACCAAGAGTGCACCAGCTTTAGCTAGAAGAGGCCTCCTCGGAGGGGCAGTGGGGAGCCTTAGACCCAAGTGAGTTTGAGATCCAGCTCTGACACTCGCCTGAGGATGACCAACCATCCCGATGTGCCTGGGACTGCCCTGGTTTCAGCACTGAAAGTCTCAAGGTGACAGGGACACTTGGTCACCCTACTTACCAGTGACTTGCTGTCTCCGAGCCTTGGGCTCCTGGCTATGAAATGGGGACAGAGCTTCCTACCTCACGGAGGAGGGGTGGGGCGTGGTCCTCGCACAGAGTGGTGTCTGGCATCCTGGCCTTGACCCGAATAGGGTGTCATTAGGACCCCAAGGGAGATTGGTTCCCAGGGAAAGCGGGTAACCAAAGGTAGATCTGAGGCTGGATGGGGCACCTGGGAACCAGCAGAGATTTGGTCTGAACTTGAACCTGTCCCCTCACCCTGCTTTATGGTTCTCTCTAGCACTGACCACCTTCCTGACATTGTGGATTCACATAGTGTGTCTATTTTATTGCCCTGACTAGCAGGTAAGCTCCAGGAGGTAGGGATTTTTGTGTTTGCTCCACTGCTGTACCCCTGGCACCTAGAACAGTACCTGGCGCTTAAGTAGGCTCTCAGTGCCATTTTGTTGAATGAATACGTGAATGAATGAACAAATGAAGCAGGGACCTGGGGCCTCTCCACTGCTATGGAAGAGCAGTACCAGATGTGGCCGACAAACTCAAGGTGAGCTGTAGAGGGACCGCCAAGGGTCACCTAATCCAGGAAGATCACTGTGATCGGTCTGCTGCTTTGCTGCTTCTGGAACCCGCTCTCCATCAAGGCCACCTGGTGGCCTGGGTTCTTTGTGGCATTTCTCTCCCACAGAACACAAATCCGTGAAGCTGAATCTGGGCTGTGACCTCCTCTTGGATCTAAGCAAACTGCCTTCCATCTCTGGCATTTGGTGTGTGACCAGTTGGGCCTTTTCTATCTGAAGCTATGACTCAGGGTCCCTGGCATGAACCTCAGTATGTCTGCACCTGTGTGATAGAGGCTGTGACAGACACTGTCACATCTGGCCCCCGCATACCGTGCTGACCACCACGCCGCTGCCTGACCTCAGCAGTGAGCTGCAGCAAAGGCCCAGCTCAATAGAACTCAAAGCAAATTAGGGAGGGAGACACGGGTACCAGTCTAATTCATGCTCCGAACTTGTTAACATTTATGTAAAAGTTTCCCTCTTGCTTTGGTCCCATTTTATGGTTAGTATAAGGCCAGTCTGAAAGATAATATATTGTGACTGTTATATTATTTATTTTCAAGCCAACTTATTGATTATTGAGTGCTGAAAGTGACAAATGGTGTCTGAGCGAGGCACGGTCAGCAGGTTCTATTAAAGAAATGATAGTATTGCTCATGGATTGTTAAAAGGTTCAGTTTAGGTTCTTTATAGGTTTATATCCATCACTGTTTAATGACCAAATGATGAAAAATATGAGCCACGGGGACAACTTTTTTCTGTTGGAGTTTTCTGTTTAAGCAGTTAGCAAAATAAGACACTCCCCTTCTGTGGGGGAGTGGAGTGGCAGCAAAGGGGGTACAGTGAGGTTTTACTTCTCCAGATTTAATACGCTGTAATAATTAATGTTGCAGATATTCAACCAAGCCAGAGTATGCCGAAGAGGAGAGTGCGGCCAGGCTGGGAGAGAAGCCACGAGAACTCCCCCACCCGGGTTCCAGCTAGTGAGGATTCCTCTGGTTTCAGCTTCGGGTTTTAACATCGATTTGTCGTGGTGTTGGTGGTGGGCTTCCGGGGCTCGTGCTAGGGTGAGCCGTCAAACGACGGGCCTCCTGGAGACCGGTCTCCACTGATGGCTAGAAAGGGCCTGGCGGGAAGAGGAGCCCCCAGGGCAGAGAAGGGACAGCAGATTCTGCACGTAAAGTAGATCATCTGCAAAGGCAGAGGCCCCCAAAGCACCCCGAGGGAGGCGGGCCGTGACTGGACGCTCTCCAAGGGGCTCCAGGAAGCTATTGTAGATGACTGGGCATCCTAGTGCCCGGAGGCTCAGCCTTGGCACTTTAGATGCTGAGCCAAGGAGCGTAAGAAAAACCCCGACTGTGTGCTGGTGACTCGGGGGCTCCCATCAGCCCACTGTTGTCTCAGACAGTCCAGGCTCCGCAGGGGAAAGCGTGGAGAGGCCAGCGCTGCCCTGGTTCTAACAGAAACGCTCTCGGGAGGCATGGGGGCAGCAGAGGACGACCTGCAGCGCACGCCGCAGATGTCAAGTCTTTGCAGGGGGCCTCTGTGCGCCAGGCCCTCCCTCCCTCTGCACTAGATAGTGCTCTGAAGAGGGCCCACCACAGGGCTCTCTCTCCTCTAGGGACCCTGAGACTGGCTCCAAAGGACCGGTGCTAACGAAGAATGGAGTGTCCAGGCGGGGAGTATGCAGGGAAGTGGGGTAACAAGATTTGAAGATGTTCACTAAGCATGGCAGATGCTGAGAGCTGCTCACCAAAACCTGATTCCTCTTTTCCTGAGCACTAGCCGAACTACATTTCCCAGACTCCTTTGCAGACATCTGGGGCCATGTCACCCCTTGATATCTGTGAATCCCAGGCCTTGCCCATGAAGACCCCCCCCCCCACACACACACACACACACTTGATCTTCAGTGTTCTCTATCCGTTGGCCAATGTTCACGCCCAGGGTGACTTCAGAAGCCAAATAATGAAGTTGAGAGGGCCTCTGCCCTCTCTGCCCTCTGCCCCAATGACGGCGGGGAAACAAAGCCATAACTATTGGCCACCAACCTGTACTGCCTCAAACTATTTCTATTTACATAAATGAGAAATAAACTTCTTTGTTGGGGCCATTACTCATTTTGGGGTCTGTCAGCCTGTCTCAGGGAAGTATGCGGTCCAATTCCGTGGAGAATGTCTGTAGGAGTTACACTTCTTTCAGAAAGTCAAACCTCCTCTAGAGAAAAGATAATTGCAGATGGGGGTGGCCTAGGGCACAGAGGGATCCAGGATAAAGGTCTCCACCACCCACCCCACCCTCTCCCCATGCGGTCCTTGCCCTGGGATCTGCTTTTCTGTCTAGGTTGGCAAGAGCCAATCCCCATCCCGCCCCAGTTCCAACCGAAAATTAAAGACTTGTGATTGGCCTAGCCTGGATCATGTGGCCATTCCTGATCCAATCATAGTGGCCAAGTAGATAAGGTCATCTGACTGGTCAGCCACATACCCGGGGCAGTAGAGAGAGGGGAGGGGACCCCAGGAGGACACAGTCTGAGCAGCCAAAAACAATGGCCACCACACAGAAGAATTTTCTCTTGTTCATTGATTTATTCTCATCCTCAGACATTTGTTGAAGTAGAGAGGATGGTTCGCAAACAGGAACCATTTGACTTTCCCTCCTACAGTGGCATACAGTACCCCATGAGAAGGAGACCTGTGCTGAGGTCCTTAGCTGTGCAACCTTGGACAAAGCCCTCAACCTCTCTGTTTCCCCATCAATTTGTTCAGTGGGGCTAATCACATCACTTGAGGAAGTTATAAGGATCAAATTAGAGAGCTATATGGAAGAGCGTGGCATGAGGAAAGAGATGTGCAAGGGAGAAAGGGTATCATTTCCATGCATCCCCCTCCCCAAGGCCCTCCTCCAGGGGCTGCATTGCCAGCTACCCCCTCCCTGAGAGGAGCTACCATCCCCCTCTCCCAGGACTCCATGACTTTTGACAGCGGGTCAGATTTCCTACTCCTCCAGAGTGGCAATGCCCTTAGCATTGGGACTCCAGCCTTACACTCTGAATATGCCACTTTCTCCCTAATTGAAAATAAATGATTTTTCATAGGGACAAAATGACTTGTTGGAAATGGTTTGGGCTTTGGAGGAGGTCTGGAATTAGAATCCTAGGTCTGCCCCTTCTCAGCTCTGTGCCCTTTAGTCAATTGTTCACGTTCTCTGACCCCCCATTTCCTGAACAGTAAAATGGGCACAATAATTCCTACCCCCCAGGGCAGTTGTGAGAATTAAGTGAAATGTGAAAGCTCCTGTTACTTTGCCTGCAGAAGTGGGTGCTCACCAAACAGGTTTCTTTCTGTCAAAAGTGTAAATAATGTAAATAGAACAGGCAGGCTCACTTGTTTGTATTTTGATTACACTTACTCCAAAATCGTTTTCCCAAACTATTTCCCAAAATGAAGAGTCAACATCAGCAATTCCTACTTTGGTGTGAAACTTGGCCATTTTCTCTACTGTCACCTAAAAATGCCAACATTCCAGGGAGGGCCTCAGCCCTTTTCCCAGTTGTATTAGTTTCCCACAGCTGCCATAATGAATTCCCACAAACTGGGGTGGTTAAAACAATTTATTCTCTCCCAGTTCACGAGGTCAGAAGTCTGGAGTCAAGGCATCGGCAGGGTCTGTTCCTTCTGGAGGCTCCAGCGGAGAATCTGTTCCTTGCCTCTTTCCCAGCTCCTGGTGGTTGCCAGCAATCGTTGGCATTCCTTGGCTTACAGCTGCATCTCTCCAATCTGACTCCCTGGTCACATGGCCTTCTTTCCTATGTGTGTCTACATGTCCTCTCCTCTTCTTAACAACATGAGTCAGTGGATTTAGGGCCCACCCTAATCCAGTATGACCTCATCTTAACCAAGCACATCGGCAAAGACCCTATTTCCAAATAAGGTTCCATTCTGAGGTTCCAGTGGATGTGAATTTGGAGAGACTATTCAACCACTATCCTTGGTGGGAGAGGAAGGGATCAAAAAGTAGGTCCCAAAGGACAGAGGTGAAAGTTCTGAGTGGGGCAGGCAAACTTTGCTGACTGCACCGTTTTTCTCACATCCATTTTAAAGATGACTGCCCCAAGAGACCTCCTGCTGTTCTCTGGAGGAGAATAGTTTCCGCCTTAAGAATATGCTGTCTCCCCTTTAGGTATCGCCCGTTCAAAAGCCAGGAGAATGAATAGGAAACTTCCATTCTTTCTCGCTTGTTGCCATGCCCCCTTCCCTCACCTCCCGCGATCTCTCACCTGACATCTTGAACACTATAGGTAGAAAAAAAGAACCCTCTTAGGGATGTTTCTATTGCTAGGAGTAAAGCTCATCCAGACT